>NC_073305.1:136387578-136710633 GCF_027595985.1 Sorex araneus | reverse complement strand
GGAACCTTGCATTCAGACAGGTAGTGTGTAAAGAGCTGAGCCAGTGTATTGATGAGTACCGGCGGCAGATTCTTTAGGTGTTCGGGTCTTACCTTGTCTGGACCAGGTGCTGTATTCGTCTTTACCAATGAAATGGCATGTCGGATTTCAGAAGGCAGGACGTTGGGAACGACATATCCATCCTGCGGAGTTTGGTATGTGGGCAGATAAACATGGCTGTCAAAGAGATCTGAGTAGAAGTCGTGAATAATCCTCTCCATTGCCTTTCTGGAAGATGTGATAGATCCATCTGGACGTTGGAGGGCAGTCATCTTGGCCTTGTAGTTGGCGAAGGATAGGAGAGCGTTGCGAATACTTTTCCCAACTTCTGCTGCACTGGCCAACACTTCTGCTCTTCTCTCTGAGGTCTTCCTTTATCACATCTCTGCATAGCTTTGTGAGCTTGATGATAGCTTGTGGTTGCCTACGGCTCGCACCAAACCACGTTGAAGAATGAGCTCGAGAGTTTCCAAAGACAGGCATCTGTTTGTGGCTTTCTCACTCTCAGCATTCTTCATACAGTCATGGAGGTGCTGAACAAGTTGATCGTATTCCTCGTCGATGTTGTCAAGGACGGCATCTTCCCACATTGCTGCAATAGTGCCAAAGAGCTCCCAGTTGGTGGTCATTCTGGGAGTTGCCTTCTTAGATTTAAATTTTGCAGATCTTTCTCCCCACTCTGTGAAGTAGAATTTTGCATGAAGGAGATGGAGGTCCAATCCCATTTGGAATTTTGGGACAACAGTAACATTGGTCAGGCAAAACCTTCGATTGAATATGATGTGGTCAATTTCATTGTGGAACTGTCCACCGGGAGACTCCCATGTCCAGCGTTTAGATTCGGCCTTCTGGAATTGTGAGTTACCATGGATGGTCTTGGTCGACATGATGAATTCAGACAGTCTCTCACCCTGATCGTTCCATTTTAGGCCATGGGTCCCAATGTGGAGTTCTTCGGGTGACCTTCTTGGATCTATCTTGGCATTAAAATCACCAACAATGATCTTGTAGAAGGTGTGGTCTTCTTTATAGAACTTCTCCAGTTCCATACAGAATCTCTCAAAGGCTCCAGAGAACCTCTCTGATGTAATCTTGGTTTATTCCATTCTCTTTGGAGCAAGGGGAGTGGGTTTGGGGCCACACCCAGGAAACCATACGAGTTTTCTGGAATCAAACACTAGGCAAGTGCTTTAACCCCTATAGTATCTTTCCAGACTAAATTATTTCCTTTTAATTCCACAATTAAACACTAGGTCCTGTGAATTTTCTTTTTTTTTTTTTCTTTTTGGGTCACACCCGGCGATGCACAGGGGTTACTCCTGGCTCTACACTCAGGAATTACCCCTGGCGATGCTCGGGGGAACATATGGGATGCTGGGAATTGAACCCGGGTCGGCCGCGTGCAAGGCAAACGCCCTACCTGCTGTGCTATTGTTCCAGCCCCATTGTGAATTTTATTTGTAAATGATTCTTTCTGGCTTTTACCATTTTATCATAATTAACACTACTGCTCCGTGTTATAGATCCTTAAAACTTGCAAACTTATTATAATAGCTTCTTCTTTAGAAAAAACTTTTTTTTTTGGCTTTTTGGGTCACACCCGGCAATACTCAGGGGTTATCCTGACTCTGCACTCAGGAATTACTCCTGGTGGTGCTTGTGGGACCATATGGAATGCCAGGGATTGAACATGGGGTGCGCTGAGTGTAAGGCAAACACCCTTCTCACTGTACTATAACTCCACCCCCTTCTCTAAAAACGTTTATAACTTTTTTTTTAAAATATATATATATACTGTTCTCATCTCCCTCCAATCTATCCCAATCAGTTGTTGGACTTTTAGTTTTGGGACTTCTAAGTAGTGCTTTGGGGCCCCAGACTGATACTTGCAGATTGGTTCAATACTTGGTGATGCAATTCCTGGCCCAGAGATGCTGGGTGACACCAGGATTATGCAGATGGTGCTGAGGAACAGGGAAGTCTCCATAGTTACACCCACCTAGTGGAGCTGGGAACCAACCTTGCAGAATCACATGCAAGGCATGCACGCCAGCCCTTTGAGCCATCTCCCTGGAGCAGGATTATTCTTTTTCCTATTTTCACGTACAACACTGATTGTATTACTGTTCAAAACTCTTCAAAGGCTTCCTGTTGGGAACAGAATGAAATCTAAAATTGCCACTTGACATATATAATTCTTCATAATTTGGCCTCTGCTTATTTGCTGTTGTCTCAGAGACTTTTTTATCTTCCCTGACTTAAAAATCAAATCAGATAGATCTCTTCTGTGAATAAACATTTTTTGGTTTTTTGGGCCATAACCAGCAGTGCAGGGAAGAAGTGGGGTGGTGGGGGAGGGGTGGTGTTCTTTCTGGGGCTGCTTGGGGCCCATGCAGCTGGCTTCCATGAGCCACTTCCATGAGTGAGGCATGAGCTTGCTCCCCCCCTGAGCTATCTCTCAGGTTCAGCACTTCCCTGTTTTAATTTGTATTATTTAAACTAGTTGCATTTCTCAGAATATATTGTGTTCTCTGATATGCGTACATACTGCTCTGCCTGAAATAATCCTCCACTCTCTTCCTCACTTACCTCTAACAGAGTTCTAGTCCTTGTTTAATCCCTCACCACTGCTGTGTTGGGATGAACCCAGGTCTCCAGCCTGCAAGGATCAGGCTTTACTGCTGACCCATTACCATCCTTTCATTGGTTAAAATTTGGATCAAGGCTCCTTCCCTTGTGAAGTCTACCCTGACTCTTCTAGAAATCCTACTATTCTTCCATTGTTGTGTACCCAGGATTTTTTTTTTTATTTTTTTAACTTGCTCATATAGTTCTTCAAATATTTTCGTGTACTGATGGAAAAAGCCCAATTTTTGATAGATATTTCCAGCACTTACTAGGGAGCCTGGAAATGAAAGAAACTCAGAATCTTTTTTTTTTTGGTCACACCTGGTGATGCACAGGGGTCACTCCTGACTCTGCACTCAGTAATTAACCTTGGCGGTGCTCAGGTCGGCTGTGTGCAAGGCAAACGCCCTACCTGCTGTGCTATCGTTGTAGCCGGGAAACTCAGAACCTTTTTGATTGACTTTAAGATCTGAGGCCATTTCCACGAGAGGCTGTTGTAGTACATTAAAGATCCTCCACTTCCTTCCCTTTAAGTTTTCAGGTTTCTTTCAAAACCTCTTCCAAACACTTCTAGTAGAAATTGGTGAGACAGTACAGCAGGTAAGATGAACGCAGACCTGGGTTCTATCCTAGGAACCACAATACCCTGGACCTTTTCTCCCCTCACCCTGCACCCAGCCACGCCAGGATCCAGGAGTGATCCCTGATTGAAGAGCCAGGAATAAGCCCTGACCACCATCGGATATGACCCCAAAACTAGAAGTAAAATACCAAACACTTCTGATCTAACTGGCTGATTTTTCTTTTCTGCCTCCATTGAATATGGTAGATAAAATGCGATCCTAGCACCAATCACGTTTAGGTTTGCAACACAAGCATTTGACACACTATGCAAACAACAAATAAAGGGAATGCTTAATATTTTAGAGGGCATTCATTTGTAAGCACAGACTTAAGAAATAACAACAATAAAATTAGAACTTACAACTTAAATCCAATTATCTTGAATTTCTCTCCCCCTTACCCCCCCTCGCTTTGGTTTTTGGGTCACGCAGTGGAGCTCAGGATTTATTCCGGCTCTGTGCTCAGGGATCACTTTTGACGGGGCTTGGGGGACCAAATGGAATGCTGGGGATCGAACCCAGGTCAGCCATGTGCAAGGCAAGCGCCTTACCCACTAGCTATATCACTCCGGTCCTGTCTTAATTTATTTCTATTAAAAATTACCTTTTTTTTCCCCCCGCCGGAGCAATAGTACAGAGGGCAGGGCGTTTGCTTTGCACGCTACCGAACAGGGTTGGATTCCCGGCATTCCATATGGTCCCCTGGGCATCCCCCATGAGTTGATTCCTGAGCGCAGGCCCAAGACTAACTCCTGAGCAGCTCCAGATGTGGCCCTCCAAATAAAACAAAGAGAGGCCGGAGCGATAGCACCGCGGGGAGGCCGTTTGCCTTGTACGCGACCGACTTGGGTTCCCTCCCTGGCATCTCATTTGGTCCCCCCAAGCACAACCAGGAGTGATTTTTGGGCACAGAGCCAGGAGTGACCCCTGAGCATTGCCGGGCGTGGCCCAAAAACTAAAAAGAAAAAAAATTACTTTTTAAATTTATCACTTTATTTTACAGGAGTCACACCCGGTAATGCTGGGAATCAAAGTCACTGATGGAAGCCATGTGCCATAGCACAAGTTTGAATGATTGTTTTAAAAACGCAGCACGCCGCAGACACTTTAATTTTCCTTAAGACAGATGACCAAAAGCTGTTATATGCCAGGAGCACTTCGACAAAAGCGCTCAGAAAAGCATGATTGGCAGTCGGACTCGACCATTTCAAGTTCTCTACGGTCGGGTGCTGGAACTGGGAAACCGCTGAATGTTCAGCATTTGAAAAACGGTTTCGCACCGTAAAGAAAAAAGATCAACCTATCAGGAAGAACGCAGTACACCCAATTACCAATCAAGAGCGGGAAAGAAGCCAAAGCTTGGGGATACCCACGCACCAACTAGGACGTCACGCCTTAGCTAGCGCCAATGAACGGCTGGACTGGGGGCGGGGCAACAGGCGGACCAATTGCCGTGAAAAATAAACAACCGCAGTGCAACTGTCCTAATCACTTTTGTCGCGTGGCAAGCCACAGGAGCAAACTCCTGGGCAGGGGGGGTTTGATAAATATTTCCCACTCTCCTACTCGCCTTGAAGGGAAGTGATAGAAGACAGCTTCCCTCACACCAGAAGTCAGGCTTTTTTTCCCCACCAGCTCCCACGGACGCACGGAAAACCGTGCAACTTTGCGCTTTCTACCTCGCGGGGAACAGGCAATCCGGCGCTACCTGAGGGGGAGGGGTGAGCCTAAGTGCGCAGGCGTGCATGCCTCGTGGGGGCGGGGCTGTGGCGTCCCATGGAATCCTGGGATTTGTAGTCCTTTCTCCGTGGCAATGTCGGCTTTTGTGGAGCCCTCCGGAACTACATTTCCCAGGAGCGTCCGCGACGCCAGGGGGCGGGCGGGCTGGTTTGTTAATTAGCTCGAGGAAGCCGCGGCGCGGCCCACCAGGTTCCAAAACAAGGAAATGAAGGGGGGAGGCGGGACTGAGGGTGCCCGCGGGAGCCGCCGCCGCTACTGCTGCTGCCGCCGCCGCCACCACCACCCGCAGCAGCAGCAGCACCACCAGCACCGCAGCTGCCGCCGCCGCCGCCGCCGCCGCGGAGAAGGAGGAGGGAAAGGAGGAGGAGGAGGAGGCGGAGGAGGAGGAGGTGGCTGCTGCGGCCGCCGTGGAGTCCCTTGCTGAAGGCGGACCGTGGGGCGGCGGGCGGCGCGCGCGCGCCCGAGAGGCGGCTGTTGGAGAAGTGGAGCGGCGGTCGCGGGGGGAGGAGGAGGAGGGACTGAGCGGCGGCGGCCCCCGCGTCCCGGTGCCTCTATGGGGGAAGCAGACAATGGATTATGATTTCAAGGCGAAGCTGGCGGCGGAGCGGGAGCGGGTGGAGGATTTGTTTGAGTACGAAGGGTGCAAAGTGGGACGCGGCACCTACGGGCACGTCTACAAGGCGAGGCGGAAAGATGGGTAAGAGCAGGGGCGGACGGGGAGGGGGGGTAGCAAGGCTCGCTCGGGTCCTCGCCCTGCCCGCGACCGCGCGCGGGATGGGTGGGTGGGTGGGTCGGAGCCTGGTCCGGGCGACGTCGGAGGGGCCAGGCAGACGGGGTTGGGCGGCGGAGGTGGGGGGTGGTGGTGGTCGCGAGAGAACGCGTCCCGGGGCGGACTCTTAAGCGACTCGGGGTTCTGCCGTTCCACCCCTTCCTTCCCCCCACCGCATGCAACCCCGTGCCCGGCACGGCGCGGGCCCCGTTGCGCCCCCTCCAACTCCCCGCGGCGCAGCCCTGTCGGTGTTCTGGGCTCCCCATCCGGGCTTGCCCCGAGCGGGCGTGCAGCGGCCGGCGGGACTGGAGTTGGGAGCTGGGCTGGCGGTGGAGTTTGTGGGGGTCTGGTGGTCTTCCCGGGAGACGCGGAAGGCGCTGGGAGAGCTCCGCCGAGGAGTTGCGGCTCTGGCCCTGCGCGGGGGGCGAGGGGGACGGTGGGAGTGGAACTTCCAATCGGCAGAGCACCCTGGGGGCGGCGGTTTGAAACCCGGCGGGGAAGCCCGTCGGGCGGCGAGCTTGGCGGTCTGCGCGCCTGCATCCCCCCACCCCCCAGTGCCAGCAGTGAGCCGTGGCGGGGGTGGGGGGGCGCGGGTGTTCCTCCCGTCCGTGCCGTGCACCCCCACCTTGCAGTGTCTTCCCCTTCCTCACTTGCCTGTGATTTCGCATTCTCAACCTTCCGACTCCCCCCACTAGCCCCTCACGTCTTCCGAGCCCCGCGCCGCGTTCTGGCCCGCAGAACTTCAAAGTTCGCCTAGTTCTCCGGTACCCCCAGCCTTTACACTCCCTATCCCTATCTGGGGCGCTCTGCGCGCCACTCCATCACCTGCCAGATCACGACAGCTTGTTGGGGCTTAGTGGGCATCTAGGTGTCAGCATGGAATGTCTTGGGGGTGAGGGGGAAGGGGGTTGGGGGGCAGATAGGGTTGGGCTTGAACCTTTGTTTTCCTGGGAGTTCAGGGAGACCGCAGGAACCCCCCCCCCCCCCCCACACACACCCTGTCCCGATGGTTTTCAGAAGAGGTGGAGCATCTCTCCGTAGTCCAGGAGCGCAGGCGGGGGATGCTGCTAAGACAGGTGGACCCGGCTCCCCCGCCAGCCAAGGGGAGCCTGAAACCAGCTGTCGCCTTGGTTGGCCGCATCCAGGCAGGACTGCCCCCCACGCCGAGTTGGGGATTCAGCGGGATCCGCCCCAGATCCATCGCGTTTAGACTTTAAAGATGGTCAAACTTCTTTGAAAGGGCGAATCCCAGGATCATAGCGGAACCAACACGTCTCAGTCAATAACTGCCAGGCACAGCGGTAGATTTGAAGCGCTGCTTAGAGCTCGGCAGGCTCGGGATTGATGCTCAGGATTGATGCGGCTGATTTAGGAAGTCAAAGAGATAGGAAGAGGAAGGGGGGAGTGTGTGTGTGAGATTTGTCTTTTTTATAGGAGGGTAGTGTTATTGTAAATAATTCTGAAAATTATAAAGTAGTATACAAATGTAAAGTCTGTTATTGCAATTTTTTTAGGGACCCCAAAGTATTCAGCTGTTTGTAAATTTTCTCCTAATTTTTTTAATTATCAAGTACCCTTGAATTTTTGGAATGTGAGGTTATGTAATTGTGCTTTTCTTATATCCACTCTATTTGTTGTAGTTGTGATTCTTGGGGAACCTTATGCGATGTATTTGGGGGAAGAACATTAGTTTTTTCTACTTGTACAAAACAATCAGAAACTATGTTTTTCCTCTTTCTTGATATTTTGTAATAAACTTGATCTGGACTTTTAAAAAAGTGTATTTAAACATTAAGTGATTTTTAGCTGACAACTTTTGAGAAAAATTAAGCATTCTGTTCTGAATTGTATTTAAAAAACATGAACTACAATAGCAAACAAAAACCAAACCCTAACAGCCCGTAATTTGTTTTTATTTGTTCCTTTTAAATATTTTTCCTTATAATAAAGTTCTTGATTCGAATACATGTCCACTCTGAGTGAAATTTGTCTGATAAAAATTATTAAAGCTTTTAAAAATTAAAAAAAATTAAAGCTTTTTTAATAGAGCAATTTTCAAAATATTAAAAATTTTTAGAAATTTTTTTGTTTGTTTTTGCTTTTGGGCCACTCTTTGTTATGCTCAGGGCTTACTCCTAGCCCTGTGCTCAGGGATCACTTCTGGTGAGCTTGGGGGATCAAACGGGATGCCATGGATTGAACCTAGGTCAGCTGCACACAAGGCAAGCAACCTATCCATTGTACTATTGCCCCGACCCCAAAACTTTTAGAATCTTAAAGACTTTGTTTAAATCACAGTTTGTTTAAATTACAGGTGGGCTGTAGTGATAGTACAGTGGGTAAGGCGCTTTTCTTGTGAGCCCTGTCAAGAACCAGGAGTAAACCATAAGCTATACTGAATGTGAGCACCCCCATCTCAATTTAAATCACTTTATTAAAAAAAATTACTACATTACAAAAATTAATTTTTTGACCAAAAGTGTAGTTGAAATTTGAAGTTTCATGTGAGACACCTCTGTGGTTTTATAGCAGGATTAGTTATATTTTTGGCTTTTATTGGCCATACATTCAGTGATGCACTCCTGGCTCTGCACTCAGGAGTTACTCCTGGTAGTGCTAAGGGGGCCATTTGGGATAGGGATAAAACTAGGTCAGCCAGGTACAAGGCAGGTGCCCTACCCCTGTACTATGAGACCAAGAGTAAAGGTTTTCTAGTGATGGGTCTTAACACTTTGTTCTTTTTTGGTGGTGGCTTGGGTTTTTGAGCCACATTCTGTAAGTGCTTTCTTAACTGGCTTTGCTCAGTTATCTAATCTCTCCTGGTGGTGCTTGGGGAACCACATGCTGGGTCCTGCCTTTTACAAGGCAAGTGCCTTAACCCCTGTACTGCTTCTCCAGCCTCTCAAACTTAACACAGATTTGCACAGTAAAGAATTATACTCCGAAGGCTGGAGTGATAGCACAGTGGGCAGAGCATTTGCTTTGCGTGAGGCCGACCCGGTTTCGATTCCCAGCATACCATATGGTCCCCTGAGCACTGCCAGGGGTAATTCCTGAGGGCAGAGCCAGGAGTGACCCTTTTGCATCTCCAGGTGTGACCCAAGAAGCAAAAAGAGGGGCTGGAGTGATAGCACAGCGGGTAGGGCATTTGTCTTGCACGAGGCCAACCCGAGTTCGAATTCCAGCATCCCATATGGTCCCCTGAGCACCGCCAGGGATAATTCCTGAGTGCATGAGCCAGGAATGACCCCTGTGCATTGCCGGGTGTGACCCAAAAAGCAAAAAAAAAAAAAAGAAGCAAAAAGAAAAAAAAAATTGTACTCTGATCATGGTAAATTGCAGCAGCCTATTTCAGCTTTAATTTTGATTACTCAGACAAATGCCTAATGGCTATTTCAGGGTGTAAGAAAAAACATGGGTAAGATGAAGAGAAATGGTTCTGGTATATACAATGTATATAACAACAAAATTGCAAGGTCTCTAGAAGGTGAACATTGTAAGCACTATAACACTGTATCGACCTCTGCTTAGTTTATACTACTTATAAAAATCTTACATTTCCTTTGGAGTATGATTTGGTTTTATTTAACATAATTCTACTATGTAAATTTATAATGAAAAAAATGCAGATTTTTGTCTTTGGTAAAAGTGTTGGTTTTTTTGGCCACACCCAGTAAGTTCCGGGTTTGCTCCTGTCTCTATTACACTCAGGTATCTCCTGGCTCTGCTTGAGGGACCATATGAGGTGCCAGGGATTGAACTCAGGTTGGCTGCATGCAAGGCAAGAATCTGGCAAGCTACCAAGAGTATCCTGCCCACATGGCAGAGCCTGGCAAGCTACCCGTGGAGTATTCGATATGCCAAAAACAGTAACAAGTCTCACAATGGAGACGTTACTGGTGCCCACTCAGCAAATTGATGAACAAGGGACGACAGTGCTACACAGCGCAGTGGGTAGGGTGTTCGCCTTGCACGAGGCCGACCCGGGTTGGATTCCTCCGCCCCTCTCGGAGAGCCCTGCAAGCTACTGAGAGTATCTCGCCCACACGGCAGAGCCTGGCAAGCTACCCGTGGCATATTCGATATGCCAAAACAGTAACAAGAAGTCTCATGATGGAGACGTTACTGGTGCCTGCTCGAGCAAATTGATGAGCAACGGGATGACTGACAGTGATTATCTTAAAACAATAAAGGTATATATTGGATTGTGAGTATAAATTTCAAGGCCATATTGAGTTTGAAAGTTTTTGTTTTGATTGGTAAAGGATTGTTGTTAAAAAGGTTTGTCAGAAAGAGGTTAAGATAAACAGGATTTAGTGTCTTGTTATGTTCGAACTGTTGTACCCCCACAATATTACTATTCAGTTTGCTGGCATTCATTTAGTCTGTTGGGGCTGTGGTTTGGGCTACACCTTTTGGTACTCTGGTCTGTTCATGGCCTACTCCCGAATCTGTGCTGGGAAGGGGGTCACTGGGGACTGAATCATAATTGATTAACTCAAGGAATCTCCTATCCCTGTATGTGCTCTCTGATCTTCATTGAGGCTGAACCATTTTGTAAATGATGCTCCTTTTATGGACATGCGTGTTTTGCTTTTTTTTTTTTCTTTTTGGATCATACCCGGCAATGCACAGAAGTTACTCCTGGCTCATGCACTCAGGAATTACTCCTGGCGATGCTTGGGGGACCATATGTGATGCTGGGAATCGAACCCAGGTCGGCCGAGTGCAAGGCAAATGCCCTACTTACTGTGCTATCACTCCAGCCCCTGGACATAGGTTTTGAAAGATTCTTTGTATTTGAAAGTGAAATGGCCAACAGTGACATCTTAATAATTTACATTTTGCCTTAGGGCTTCTAATGAGAGTAGTTGTTGACTATGATATTTACAACCTTCAAGAGTTTTAGAGGAGTGTTTCCTGAGTGCAGAGCCAGGAATAACCCCTAATCAACCCAGGTGTGGCCCAAAAACCAAAAACCAAAAAAAAAAGTTTTAGGTAGTATAATTTAGTTTTGAGGGTGAGAGAGCCAGAACTCTGAGCAGTTAATTTCTTTTCTTTCTTTCTTTTTTTTGAAGTTTTATTGAATCACCATGAGATAGTTACAAGCTTTCATGTTTGGGTTATAATCTCACAATGATGAAACACCCTCCCTCCACGAGTGCACATTCCCCACCACCAATATCCCGGGTATACCCCCCCCCTTTCCCATCCTCCCCCTGCCTCTATGGCAGACGATATTCCCCATACTCTCTCTCTGCTTTTGTGCATCATGACTTGCAACAGACACTGAGAGGTCATCATGTTTGGTCCATTATCTGTTTTTGGCATGCATCTCCCATCCCAACTGGTTCCTCCAGCCATCATTTTCTTAGTGATCCCTTCTCTATTCCATCTGCCTTCTCCCCTCCACTCGTGAAGCAGTCTTCCAGCTACGGGGCAATCCCCCCTGGCCCTTGTATCTACTGTCCTTGGGTGTCAGCCTCATGTGATGCTATCCCACACTCCACAAATGAGTGCAGTCCTTCTATGCCTGTCGCTCTCTGACTCATTTCACTTAGCATGATACTCTCCATGTCTATCCATTTATAAGCAGATTTCATGACTTCATCTCTCTTAACAGCTGCATAGCATTCCATTGTGTAGATGTACCAAAGTTTCTTTAACCAGTCATCTGTTTTAGGCCACTCGGGTTGTTTCCAGATTTTGGCTATTGTGAACAGTGCTACAATGAATATACAGGTACAGATGTCATTTCTACTGTGCTTTTTTGCATCCTTGGGATATATTCCCAGAAGTGGTATTGTGGGGTCATATGGAATGAGCAGTTAATTCCTATATATGTAGAGCATAGTGTATATTGTAATCAAAATTTCTTTTTCCTTCCTTGGATGTGGAGTGAGGTCGGGTAGGTGGTGGTTGGGCTGTACCTAACCAGAGGTTACTCCTGGCTCTGTGCAGTCCTCACCCCTGGTGATGTGCTTGGGGGATCATTTGTGGTGCCGGAGATTGAGCTGGGTTGGCCTCATGCAAGTCAAGCTCCTTGATCCCTCTACTCTCTCTCTAGGTCCAATCCATATTTCCTGACTCTGAATTCTTACATGTTCTAATTTCCCCCGCTCCCTGCCTCTTTCTAACACCATGGGAGGAAAACAATAAAAATGTCCACATTTCCTTTAGATGTGATAATTTTGTTGTGTGAGAGTAGAACAATTAAAAATAAAACACAGCCGTCATTGCTTCCAGTTACATTATCTTGCTGTGGTAACTTTTTTCATGCAAAAGACAGTTCTAGAGCAGGAGCCATAGCTCAGGGTTTGAGTGCATGATGCTTTGTGGGCAGGAAGCCTGGGTTTGTTCCCCAGACTCCAAGGTTCCCTGAGAACTGCCGGAAGAACCACTGGTGTGGCCTGCCTCTCCCTTGTGCTCCCCCCCACCCTAAATCTGTACCAGGAAATATGAAGAAAGGAAAAGTAATGTGTGCGGGACAGTGTTTTAAAAGTAGAGTGCAGGGTGGCCATAGGGATAGTATAGTGGGTAGGGAGTTTGCCTTGCACGTGGCCGACCGGATTTCAATCCCTGGCATCCCATATGGTTCCCCAAGCACTGCCAGGAGTAATTCCTGAGTACAGATTCAGGAGTAACCCCTGAGCATCGCTGGGTGTAGCCCCCCTCCCCCCCTCAAAAAAAAAAGCAAAAGTAGAGTGCAGAAAGTTTGGCACGTGTTTGCTTCTCTTAAGTTTCTCTTAGTCCTCTTTTATTACTTTCCGATGTCATCTCTAATTTGCTCAGCAGCCAGGTTGGTCTCTGCCACTAGTATTTTCTTAGTCCAAGATCCAAGTTCCTGCCAGTGTCATTTTCTTGGGAAACTATTGTCCGTGGCTTATGCAATCATATCCTTAGTGTGGCCTTTTCATCCTATAGTCTTTATTCACTATAGCCTTTCTACATGCTACACACTTCCTCCTCACCCCAGTGTATTTAGGTTGTACACTTCTGTAGCACAGAACTGTTGATGTGTGAGCACACACCCATAAACCCACACCCACACACACTCACATTTTTTTTTTTAACATACCTCACAGTATTTGGGGAATACTCCTGGTGGTGATGGGGTCAAACTCAGACTTCTCACATGCAAAGAATGAACTGAGCTCACTGAACTGTTTCTTCATCCCTGTTTGTATTTTTTAGTACTTCCCAATATTTTATGTTTCCGCCTCCTTCCCCCCCTACATTCAAGTTAGGGTAGTGCTTTCTGGTCATTCTCTCCTGCCTGCCTTTCCCCTCCCAGAAACCTGGCAAACTCCTATGCATGCTTCAGTGCCCAAGTCAGACAGTTTTTCTTTTAGAAGTCTTTAAAAACATATATTTTTTACAAAGTTACAAGGATATTTATGATTGAGTTTCAGGTGTATATTGTTTCAACACTAGTCCTTTTAGCAGTGCTCACTACCCTCTGCTGATATCCCTAGTTTCCCTCCCACCCCACCTCTGTGGCAGACACTTTACTCCTCCTCCATTGACCTAGTGTTCCTTCCCTAACTTCTCCCAGAAGTCTTCGTTTATTCACTCAGTATATTCATTAGTTGTGCTGCACTTCCTTGTTTTTAATGTATGTAATATTGCTGTAAGTGATATTAACTTGTTGATAAGCTATTAGCTCCAAGTGGCTCACTAGATTTCCTATCCCTGCACTTTGTACAAGGTTAGCTAGATGATACACACTCAAAAATTTACAGAATTTTAAAGGCCTTAAATTGGTGAATGTGCTTTATTGATCAGGAAAGCACATCAAAATCCTTTGCAAAAATAGGCTTATTTACTTCTTTTCCCTAAGAGCAATTGTTGACATGGCCCTGGAGAATGATAGCACAGCAGATGGAGTGCTTTCCTTGTATATGGCCGGCTGACCTGGGTTCGATCCCCGGCACCCCATTTGGTCACCCAAAGGTGCCAGGAGCGATCCCCAAGCACAGAGCTGGGAGTAAGCCCTGATCACTGCTGGGTGTGGCCCCAAAACCAAAACAAAAAATGTGTTTTTAGGCACTTAAGCAGGAAAATTGCCTTGAAAACAGCCAACTTGGTTCAGTCTTCAGCACCACATAGACCTGCAAGCCTGTCGGGAGTCATCCCTGAGCAGAGACAGGAGCTCAGGCCTGAGCACAACTGGATGTGGCTCAAATGCCAAATGAAGACATGCAAAGTTTTTAGTAATAGTTTTAAAAGCCTGAAATATGCTGATGTTGTATGAGAGAAGTGATTAATGGTTAACTGCAAATATATATATATATATGTATATATAATTTTAGTGCTGTGGCTTGAACCCAGATCCTTCAAGGCATGTGCTTTACTACAAAGTCATATCCCTAGTCCAGATGCAAATTTTTCAGTAGTAATAAGTCTACTGTATTTTTTGTCTGTTTTTGTTGGCTACACTGGGCAGTGCTCAGACTCTGTACTCAGGTATCACGGTTGGTGGACTGTGGGGGACTGTACAGAATGCCAGGGATTCCTGGGCAGCCACATGCAGGGCAAGAGCCCTCCCTACCTGTTATACTATCTCTCCAGTCTCTCTAGTGTGCTTTTAAAAAATTTTATTTTTTAACTTTTTGTGTCACACCTAGCAATGCTCAGTGGTTATTCCTGGCACCATGCCCAGGAATCACCCCTCGTGGGCATGGGGGACCATATGGGATATCAGGGATCGAACTTGGGTCAGTAGTGTGTAAGACAAATGCCCTACCTGCTGTACTATTATTCTGGTCTCTCTCTAGTGTATTTTCATTTTTTTGATTTTTGGGTCACACCCATTGATGCACAGGGGTTACTCCTGGCTCATGCACTCAGGAATTACTCCTGGACGTGCTTGGGGGACCATATGGGATGCTGGGAATCGAACCTGGGTCGACCGGGTGCAAGGCAAACGCCCTTCCTGCTGTGCTATCGCTCCAGACCCCGTTCTCTGGTGTACTTTAAGAAAAGAGAGACACTGTTTTTTGAGACAATGGATATATTTCTTTTAATAGCTATTGATAAAGAACAAAGGTAGTTGTTTTTGAAATATTAAGCAATTTTTTTCTCTTAGGCAAGCTCTTTTAGAATTGCTACACTATAGTAATCTGTCTTCTATGCTTTTATGTGCTATTTTATATAAAGCTTAGAAAATGTCAGCATTCAAGCAGTTGAGAAAATTTATTGGTATCGGCTTTATGTTAAAAAAATTAAGTATTGAGCACTTAGTATCTCAAGTGGACATTGGTTTGTATTTAATGGATTCTTCATTTCTGCTGTGTAAGCCTTCAAAAACAGTTTTTTTTTTTTTTTTTTTTTTTTTTTTTTACTGTTGAAGGGCCTGCTCCTGGTGTTCCTTGGGGAAGTGTGGCCATTTGGTGAGGGGATTTCACCTAGTGCCATGTCTAGGCTAGATATATATTATACCACTTGAACTGCGCTGCCTGTTCTCCCCGGAAACTTTATTTTTGTGTCCCAAGAGAAATGTACTTTTCAATGAAAGTTGATTGTCTAAAGCAGCATTTCTTAACCTTTTTTCCATGATTCCCATCTGACCTTTTTTCTTTTTGTCCTACCAGTATTTTGTCATTGGTCACCCCTCCCAGCCCTCCTTGATGTCATTTTGATATGGTTGCCCCCTGAGAATATCTTAGTGTCCGCAGAGGGCCATATGGTTGAGAAATGTTGGGCTTAAGCAGTGGCTGACAAAATTTTTCTGTGTTACCGGCATCTGCTTTTGTAGTGCTGAGATCTTCAAAGATAGTATATCACTGTATCACTGTCATCCTGTTGTTCATCGATTTGCTCGAGCAGGCGCCAGTAACGTCTCCATTCAGCCCTGTTGCGTGCTAGTGTAGTCTGATGGCGTATGGGGGGCTCTTTTAGGGTCAGGGGAATGAGTAACATTATTACTGTTTTTGGCATATCCAGTACTCCACAGGTAGCTTGCCAGGCTCTGCCGTGCGGGCGGGATACTCTTTCTTGATAGCTTGCCAGGCTCTCTGAGAGGGACCATATTAGAGTACACTAAAATAATCAAACTATCAAATTTCCAATGATCTTTAACACATCAATTTTCAGCAACATAAGATAAAAGTGGAGACTGGGCACTGAGGAAATGATCTTCGAGAAAACACAGAAAGCAATCATTCTCTCAGCAGGAATGTCGGCCTCTCCTCAGCAGATGGCTCCATAGCATGCCGCCCAGACACACCTCCAAGATAGTATGTAAAGAATACAAATAAGAATGACTATATTCTGGTAGAATTTAACTTATGAAAATGGGTTGTGGTTTGGGTTTAATCTGTTAGCTATAGTTTGCTAATCTGCAGATCTAGATGTTTGAAAGAAGTAATTAGCCACACATAATTCTTAAATGCCTTTCACTAAGAATTTTGAGTCGGTGTTTGGACAAGTGATGTAGGACTGTTCATATTATAAGTTGAGGAAAAAGTTATAAGTTATAGGGCCAAAATATTTTAATAAAGCAAATCAGTATTTGAGTTGTCAACTTATGAATAGAATCAAATATTTTCTTAAGGAATTTTTTTGGGGTCAGATAGTACTGGGGTTAAGGCACTTAGTTTGCACACAGCCAATCTCAGTTTAATTGTGGTACTTTATATGGTGCCTGAGTACCACCAGGAGTAATCCCTGAGCGCTGATTGAGGAGTAAGCCCTAAGCATAGCAGGTGTGACTAGACACCCCCTCTCCAAAAGAAGTATTTTGTAAAACACAGAGAAAGAGAGCCAGAGATACAGTATAGAGAGTTTAGGTGCTTTCTTTGCGTGGGGCTGACCAGGCTTCAGTCCTTGGTACCACATATGGACCACTGAGCACTTCTGGGGATTATCCTTGAGCATTGAGCCAGGAGTAATACTGGAGCACTGTGAATTGTGACCTAAACCCCTTCTTCCCAAAGAAATACTTTGTGAAAAAAGAAAAATAAGCCCGAGACATAGTATAGTAAGGTGCTTGCCTTGCACTTGGCTGACCTGGGTTCAATCCTTGGTACCACATATGATCCCTTAAGCACTGCCAGGAGTTATAGCTGAGCATAGAGGCATGAGTAAGCCCAGAGCACTGCCAAGTGTGTGCACACAACAAACCCAAAAGAACAGCATGTATGCATATAAAGATGCTCAGTGTAATAGAAAGTCATCAATTTCCTTTTCTAGAAGCTACTATTTTTGTTTTTTTTTTTCTCTTTCTCTTTAGGTTGGATTTTGGGCCACCCTCAGAAGTGCTCAGGGATTACTCCTGGCTCAGTGCTCAGTCACTCTTGGCAGTGTTTGGGGAACCATATAGGATACTGAAAATTGAACCTGGGTCAGCTCTGTGCAAAGCAAGCACCATATACGCGGTACTATCTCTCTGGCCCATTGGTTTTTTTTTTTTTAAGAAAGATTTGCTCGATATGTGTGTTTGATGATATTATGATTGAGTATTGTACACTTTATTTTTGTGATATTGAGACTAGACATCTACATAAACAGGGCTTGTACTCTACCATGATAAACTGTACTCAACCTCATCTACTCTATATTTTTAAACTATAAATATAATTGAAAGATGATTACATTTTTTGGAGGGGATTTGACTCTGTTCAGTGGTGCTATGGGTGTCACTTCTGGCTATGCTCAGGGACTCTGCTGTCCTGGGGAGCAAACTAGGGCCTCTCCTCTCTCTTAACCTGATCATTCCATAAGTGCAGAGAAGCCCAGTTTCTCTTACTAGTTTTATTATATTCCATCATGTTAATAAACTTAATTTAGTTCTAAATTGCTGGTTGGCTATAGCAAAGACAGATTACTGTTTTGGAAGCATGGGAAAGAAATGTTCCTGGGTTTTAGAAAGCGCCACACCCAACAGTGCTTGAGGCTACTCGAGCTCAGGGCTTGGGGGCCCATGTCTTAGCCCGCCCTGGCTTCCTGCTGGTGGAGCATGGTTCCAGCCTTTGAACTATTTCCCTGACTCTGTTTGCTTTGCTTTTGATAGGAACCATACCCAGTTGTGCTGGGGGGGTAGGGGGGGGAGTACGCATCAGCTATTCAACTGCTCAGGGTCACTGGGGCTACACTCTGGAAGTGGTGGGGCAGTATGGGTGCTAATGACAGAACCCAGGCTAGGCTTGTGTGCCACCACTTTGAGCTATATTCTTGGCCCCAAGGAAAGATTTTTGGTGATCCCAGCTTAGTACTCAGGGGGCATTGTAGCGTCTGGAATTGAAACCAAGCCCCCAAGCATACAAGACAAATGCTCAAAGGGTAAGCTACATTCCTGGCCCCTATGTACAAACTGTTTTACAAAAATCATGGATGCCAATATTGACAGGAACTTAAAATTTTATTATATGTTGGGGCCATTCGGCTCAGGGATGACTTCTAGTATTGCTCCGGGGACCAAGTGCTGGGGATCCAGGTGGGTGGGGTTGGCTGTGTGGAAGGCGAGAGTGCTGTGTTTTTGAACTAGATGTGCTGGCGAAAGTCATGTTTAATTGTGTGTTTATTTTGCAGAATGCTTAAGTAGTACAGTGAGAGTTAGATATCAATAATTAAAAGTTCGAGGCACCATGTAATAATTGAAAATACTCAGTAAATAGAATTATGTGGTTAAGTTTTTTATTTTTTAAGATTAGTATGTTATGATGTGACTATATAATATTGCTCCTGATTTTGGATTCCAAAACAAAGGGGCAAGGCACATTTATTTATTTATTTTTCAGGGAGCATTTAATAATATTTTGGTCTGAACCAGCAATAGAATCCAGGGCCTCACACATGCAAAGCAAGTGCTGTGTTTCTGAGGCGTGTTCTCGATCCCTAGAGAATATTTTAGTACTTTGAAGTACTAACACAACTTGTTCTTTAAGGTACATTTTTAGGTCTAGCGCCTTAAAGAGGTAACTGACAAAGTTATTTAAAGATTTTTTTTTTTTTCTCTTTATAAGTAGCTGGTAGTCTGACATTTCCTGTAGTAGTGCTTTTGATCACACTCGTGCTGGGTAAAAGAGAGTCTCCAGAGAGAAGGCAGGATGTAATTCAGGATACAATTGTGTAACAGTAGTTTTATTTTGTTTTTGGGTCAGACCCAGCAGTGCTTGGGGCTATTCCCACCTTGATACTTCCTCCCAAAGTCCTGGGGGGTCATTCTGTGTTGGTGACTATGTGGGATCCTAGCCTGCTGAGCTTGTGGCAGTTCCCTTTGAACTATCTTTCTGGTCCTAGCAGTATTTTGTTTTGGTGCCACACCCACAGGTGTCAGGGCTTACTCCTGACTCTGTGCTCCTGGTGATGTTCAGGGAACCACCTATAGTAGTGGGGATCAAACTTAGTTTGGCCGAGTGCAAGGCAAGTGCTTTTCCCCTGTACTATCTCTCTGGCCCCTCTGACAGTAACTTTTATTTATCTATTTATTTATTTATTTATTTATTATGTTTGAAACTGTATTTTAACACTATGATTTACAAAATTGTTCATAATACAATTGAGTCGGGCATTCAGTTGTTCGAGCACTAGTCCCACTACCAATGTCACCTTCTCTCCACCAATGTCCCCAGTTTCCCCACCCGCCCCCCAAGTCTGCCCCCTTAGCAGGCACAAAATAATTTACTTTTTATTGCCTGTTACAACAAGATGGCAAATAGAATTAATTAAAACTAGATGAATAAAAGTCGACTTGGGATAGTTGTTGTATCTTACAATGGTGTGACTAAAGTCATTGTTTAGTGCTGGTTGGGCCTTCTCTGCTGTTTCACTCACCGAACTTGGAGGGCTTTTAGGCAGCTTTCCCGTCTAGTTGACTGTGCTCATACTGGGCTATCAGTGTTGGGAATCCAGGAGATGTGGAACTGGATGATTCGGCAGCTTGGCATCTCTGTGAGATTATAATGTAATCTCTTTACATTATATACATTACATTATATGTAATCTCCCAACTGTGTAGCTGGGCTGCTTATTTGGTTTATATGTCAGAGGATGTCGGGTGTGGTGGGATACCGGGCCCCTGGCGTGATGGGGACTTGGCTGGCCTCTATCCTGAGAAGGCTCCAGCATCTCAGCCCAGAAACCGGGCTTACTTGGGATGATTCTGTGCCAGCGAGAATAGTCCTCTAAGCAGTATTTTTTAAATTAAGGATTTAAGTTTCATTTAGATATTATTTGATTTGATTTTCAATGTACCTTATACTAAGGCTCTAAGTAGGCCATCTTTTCAACAAAAGGGCAGTGGAAATTCATACAAGGCTATGAATTTAACATGTAACTAGTTGATACAAATCTAATAGGCTTTGTTAAAATAAGTCATATCCAGTAATACACCTGAAGTATTTTTATATAGAATAGGTTTTGAATTCTTACATGGAAGTGAGAAATAAAAACCTATGAGCTGTCTGTCACTGTCGTCCCGTTGTTCATCGATTTGCTCGAGTGGGCACCAGTAATGTCTCCATTGTGAGACCTTTTTTTTTTCCTTTTTTTGGGTCACACCTGGCGATGCACAGGGGTTACTCCTGGCTCTGCACTCAGGAATCACTCCTGGCAGTACTCAGGGGACCATATGGGATGCTGGGAATCGAACCCGGGTTGGCCGCATGCAAGGCAAACGCCCGCTGTGCTATTGCTCCAGCCCCTCCATTGTGAGACTTCTTGCTACTGTTTTTGGCATATCGAATACACCAAGGGTAGCTTGCCAAGCTCTGCTGTGTGAGCGGGATACTCTCGGCAACTTGCCTGGCTCTCCGAGAGGGATGGAGGAATCGAACCTGGGTCGGCCACGTGCACGGCAAACGTCCTATCTGCTATGAAGTCCTCAAATAATTGGTGTTATTATAAAATATCCTTAATTCCTAATACAGTAAGCTGGTGAAAGGAAAATCACACCTTCTTTTTCAGTCTTTGAAATGTTCTGTATTTTCTTTAAAGAGTTTTTTTGGGGGTCACACGTACTGATACTTGTGCTCATTGTTGGCAGTGCTCAGGTGAACTGAATGGTTCCAGGGATTGAACCTCGGACTCCCACATGCAGAACCCACTCAGTCCATTGAGCCATTTCCCCAGCCCTGTTATGTAGTGTCTATTTTAAAATATTACTTCAGTGAGGCTTTGTGGTTTGAAAATAATTTATTACTGAATTTTCATATTGAGATCCATGAACAATTACATGTAATCCTGTGTTTTAAATAATCATGCATTGAATAATCATCCAAGTATTTAGCCTGATGGATCTTTCTTTTGCTTTTGCCTAATTTCAAGTCTTCTGTTTCATACTCAATTAGTAGGTTATATTTCATGTGGTTTTTCTTGGATTCTTGTCATGATTTGGTTTTGTTTTTGTTGATAGCGTGCTCAGGGTCTACACCCTGTGGTATTAAATGTGCTGGGATTGAACCCTGGGCTTCCTGCAGGCAAAGCTGTGCTCTACCATGGAACCTACAAGGGCATCTGTTTATTATTTTTAAAATTGTTTTTGGGTCACACCCTGCTGTGCTCAGGGCTTACTCCTGGCTCTGTGCTTAGGAATTAAGTCTTGGGTGACCATATGCGGTGCTGGGGAGCAAACCCAGGTCCACTGTGTGCAAGGCAACACCATACCTGCTGTACTATCTCTCCAGCCCTAAGGGGAGGGGGGGAATATATATGTATATATATATATATATATATATATATATATATATATATTTAAATGGAGGCCATACCTAGCCTTATTTTTGTTGCCCTGGCGGCTGTCTCTGGCAAAGCCAGTTCTGTGCTCAGGATTTTCTTTATGGTATATGTAGATTTTTCGAGTGCTTGCCTGTCTGATAATGTATTTTTCTCCTTGGACTTGATTGATAGTTTGGCTGAATATAGCGTTTTGTATTAAGATAGCTCTTTTCTTACTACCCCAAATTATTGTTTCATAGTTTCTGGTATATATATATATTTTTTTGCCCAAACCTGGCTCTGCTCAGGGCTTACTGCGCTCAGGGATCATTCCTGGTGGAGCACTGGGCACCATATGGGGTTGTGAAGAATTGAACCTAGGCTGGCTGCATACAAGCTAGCACACAGTCCACTGTCCACTACTTCTCTGTGGCTCCAATATTTGCTATTTCTTGATCATGGGAAGTTTCTTTACTAAAAACCTCAGTTTCCAAAGAAAATCAACATTGCATGAGGTTTTATTTCATTTAAACTTTTCAAGAAATGGTAAAATACTTATATTTTTGTCTGGGCCACAACTGGCAGTGCTCAGGGTTTACTCCTGGCTTGATGCTCAGGGATCACCCCTGGTGGTGCTCAGGGGACCATGCATGGTGCTGGGGGGTAACCATTGGTCAGTCAAGTACTTTACCTTAGCAGGTAGCCAAGCACCCTATCTGTTGTACTCTCTCTCTGTTCCCAACATTCAAAAAGTAAATTATGTGTAACTTTAGTTATTGGAAAAGGCAAATATTTTCTTGTAAAAATTAAAGTTCTTTGAAATTCAATATTCTGTTTTGAGATGCAGACCTGCCCGACTTCCCGTGGAGCTGTGTCCTTGTGAAATCCCGTCATAAGTTGAAATAGCATTCAGTTGAAGATTCGAGTACTACTCTCACCTACTAAATACCAAAACTCGGTTTAGCCTATGTTGTGCTCATAATATTTAAATTGGCCTACAATTGGGCAAAATCATCTCATATAAACTATTTTATAATGAAGTGTTGACTCTCATGTGGTTCTTTGAATAACTGTACACAGTTATGTATCAGTTGTTTACCCTTGTGATACAGAGTTGATGAGGAGTTCGTGCTCACACTGATTGGGTTATGTGGCACAGGGGATGCCCCTTTTGTTTCTGTGTTGGGAATCACAGACAGCAGAGTGACTGGGATCCCATTCTAGCAAGAGGGGTAATGTTAGGTATCGGTTTTGAGGCCTCACTAGCGTCATGTTTGCATGGCAAGTGCTGTACTGCTGAGCTAGTTCTGGGCCCCCTCATGTTGTATTTTAAGTGCAGAAATTGTTAAAAGAGCATTTAACAAGGTATCAATTCTGGGGGAGGTGAGAGCAGATCTAGCTGTCTTTGAAACATGCTGAGATCTATTTATATGTCATTTGGCTTCATGTAGTAGGAAAACCAATTAATAGGCAAGAGTTTTTCATTTTGTATCAGTATGTTCAGAGAAAGGAGAATGCTGGGTGTGATACTCAAAAATTTTTTTTGAGTAATTAAAAAAAATGGGGATACACCCATTGGTGTCCAGGGCTTACTACCTGGATCTGCACTCAGAAATTACTCCTGGTGGTATTTGGGAGACTGGATAGGATGCTGGGGATTGAACCCAGGTTGACCGTGTGCAGGGCAAATGTCCTAACTCTCCAGCTCCAGATTTTTTTTTTTTAAGCTTTGGGGTCACATCCAACAGTGTACAGAATTTATTCTTGGCTCTGTGCTCAATGATCACGCCTGGTGGTACTTGGGGGACCACATGGGGTGCAGGAGATGGAACCAGGGTTGGTTGCATGCAAGGCTAGCACCTTACCCACTCTTTTATCTCTCTATCCCTGTTACTCAGATATTGCCAAAAGTCCACCTGCTTCTGTTTTCTTTATCTGTCTTTTGCAGTGTTAGGGATTCAACCCCGAACTTGATACATACAGGGCGAGTACTCTACCACTGAGCTGTATCTCTGGCCCTGTTTTTCTCTGTTCTCTTGCTTTTTTTTTTTTTTTCTTTTTGGGTCACACCTGGTGATGCACAGGGGTTACTCCTGGACCTGCACTCAGGAATTACCCCTGGTGGTGCTCGGGGGACCATATGGGATGCTGGGAATTGAACCCGGGTCGGCCACATGCAAGGCAAACGCCCTACCCACTGTGCTATCTCTCCAGCCCCTGTTCTCTTGCTTTTGTATACATGATCTCACATAATTGCTGCCACTCCACTTAGTGCTTCCAAGCTCTAGGTAGGAAAGAGGTAAAGAGGCAAAGACTGACAGACAGAAAGTGCTGTGTCAACCAAATGCTAAGCATATAGCTTTGGAATTGATTTCTTGGGAGTAGATGAAGGCAGAGGAAAAGCAGGCAGTGAGTAGTTTTTGGTAAGCCATTAAAATAATAATCAGTGCTATACTGTAGAAAAGGGGTTAAGTTAATTTTAGATTTTGCTGTTACTCAGATGTTTAGTTGATAAATATAATTTATGAGTGATCACCTCTGTTTATCACAGTTTGTAAAGACTTTCCATAACTAATGAAGCAAACTGTAGACCGTCAAGTCCTTATAAAGGTTTAACATTTAAATGGACAAAGGTGGCTTTTAAGTAAAGTAATAAATTATCTTGGGGGTATTTATTTCATTAAGCAATTGGTAGGAAAATACAACTGAGAAATTTGGTACTTAGAACAGTCATACTAAATTTTACACATGACCTTTGCTCTAGGGTAACTATTAAGCTTTGTTTGGTTTATGGAGGTTGTAAATTTATTACTTTTGTCACAAAGACATTTCTGTTACGAAGGCATTTGAATTAAAGTATTTTTCGGTCTGAGTTTAAATGAAGCTTATTCTTTCTTAAGGAACTAGAGAAGCATTTCTTAGGGGTTTTTGCTTCTGATCTCAGTAAACATACATATAAATGAAAAGCGTAACTTCGGTGTAAGAAAACTTTGGAATTGAAAGCCTTTATTTTAAATCTGGGCTAATATTCTAGTTTTGAGATTTTGTTAAAATAATGTCTCTGAACCTCAATTTCTGTACCTGTAAAGCTTGTATGATGGGAAATTATTATCCATGTGCTTGCTGAGAGGAGTAATTAAATTATAATGTATAAATGTCCACAGGCAATATCGGTTTATTTATTTTCCAAATATAGTATAGTGAGGTTTCCATAATAAACTTTCCTCTAGGTTGAACTATCAAATGAAAAAAGGCAGTCAGTAATTGAGTAAAAATTGTCACCTTAATTTTGAGAAAGAAAATTAATAACCTTGTTAGGTTCAGTTGGAAGATAGAACATTTCCCCATTATAATGAATTACTATAAAATATTTTATCTGTTAGGATAGAAAATTGGGTTTCATGATTGGCTTTCCCCCCACCCCCTTTTGTTATAGTTTATTTATTTATTATTATTTTTTTTTATTAGTGACTCACCGTGAGGTACAGTTACAGACTTACAAACTTTCGTGCTTGTGTTTCAGTCATACAATGATCCAGTACACATCCCTCCACCAGTGCACATTCTCTACCACCGATGATTCCCTCCCTGCGCCCCCCATCTCGCCTCTGTGGCAGGGCATTCCCTTTTGTTCTCTCTCTCTCTCCTTTTGGGTGTTGTGGTTTGCAATCTCGCTTGATGTATAGTCTACTTTCAGCACGCATCTCCCATCCCGAGTGGGTCCTCCAAACACTCTTTATCTGGTGTTCCCTTCTCTATCTGAGCTGCCTTTCCCCCCAGCATGTGAGGCCGGCTTCCAAACCGTGGAGCAAATCTCCTGGTACTTATCGCAACTATTCTTGGGTGTTAGTCTCCCATTCTGTTACTTTATATTCCACAGATGAGTGCAGTCTTTCTATGTCTCTCTCTCTTTTTCGGACTCATTTCACTTAGCATGATACTTTCCATGTTGATCCACTTATATGTAAAGGTCATGACTTTATTATAACTGACTTTTATGTTAAACCTTTAAAATAAAAGGTAAAAAACGGATTTCTTTCTCCATATGAGATTTTGGTTTTAAAATGCATCCTAAATATAGGAAAGCCCAGTTTCTTTTATTAAACTAATTGAGTAGCTCTAAGATCTAGAACCTCCTTGTTCTAAACTAAAACCCCTTGCTTTAGACACCAAATTGCCGATTATCATACAAATCTCAGGTTTAATTTTAATTTTTTTAGTAAAGCAAAGCAGTTTTGTTTTTGTTTTTGTGTCACACCTGGCAGTGTTCAGGGGTTACTACTGGCTCTGTGCTCAGGGATCACTTCTGGTAGGCTTTGGGAGCCATCTGGGGTGTCAGGGATTGAACCGGGGGCTTTCAGCATACAAGGCAAGGGCCTAGCTCCTGAACTGTTGCTCCAGCCCTGCAAAACAGTTTTTATTAAAAGAAATTTAGAGAAGTGTGAAGGGAGAGGAAGAGAGAGATGCATGTTCAAGAGATAACGCAAGCTTTTCCATAACTTTTAGTGGAACCAGGAACCCTAAAGGCAGATTTCATTCCTTATTTGGCCACTCCAGGAAGAGGAGGAGTATATAGCACCACCTGCCAAATTCTGCTTGCTGAACTTTGCTCCCTGTGAATGGTCATTCTGACTGCAAGTTCCTCCGAAATGATCCCCACTGTGTTTTAAAGACACAACTACTTTAAAGAGAAAATTTAGAAAAATTATAAACTATAAAAAAGGTAAAAAAATTGTAACTATGAGATGAAAGAAGTATGTTACCTTACTGTGGTAATTTTTTAAGTAATATATACATATATCAAGTCATCATGTTTTATACCTGAAGCAATGTCACATGGCTAATTATATCAATAAAACTAGAAAAAATAAAGATAGGCAAAAAGAACGGAAGTGATTCAGGGCTGGGTCCGGGTCGAGTACATGCTGTATGTGTGTGAGGCCCTGGGTCCCAGCACTGCCGGGAAGGAAGAAGTCATGTATCAGAAAAGAACCTCGTCTCAGGCCTCCAGCTCCAGCAGTATTGTTTTAGAGAAATCTACACCATTGCAGGGGTCAAAACTGTTTTCTCTTCTTTCTTTCTATGTTCTTTGGCTGGCCTAATAATTAAATTGACATAGAACAGGAGAAAAATGTAATTATGTACATATGTGAACTCTAGGACCTGAAACTCAAGTTTGGCATTCAGAACTTACATTCTGAGCCAAGGAAAGTCAAGGAAGTGGGTAGGGTATAGAATTTCAAAGGAAGGGAGAAGCTAATTTATGGGAAAAAAGGAAAAAAATATTTTTGCCACACTCAGAGATGCTCAGGGCTTTCTCCTGGTTCTGTGCTTGGGGATAACTCTTAGCAGTGCTTGGAAACTACATGCAATGCTAAGGATTTAACCAGGGTCAGCTGCTTGCAGTGCAAGCGCCTTAACACCTATACTATTTTCCCTTAACACTTATATCAAAAAGATTTTGGGGGGGGGTAGGAAAAAAGATTTTTGATATTGGTCATATCAAAACCATATTGGTTTGGGGCCATACCTGGCAATGCTCAAGGGTTGCTCCAGGCTCTGTGCTCAGGAATCACTCCTGTCAGTGCATGGGGACCGTATGGAATGCAGGGGATTGAACTCGGGCCTGCCTTGTGCAAGCAAATGCCTGACCCCATTGTGCTACCTCTTCCGCCCTTGGTGTTTGTTGTCTTTTAATGTGGTGGGACTGGGGTTGGGGAGGGGGTGTTGCCAGGGACGGAGCCTAGGGCTTCATTTACATAAAGCACATGCTTGACTTTTGAGTAAAGTTCCTAGACTCAAAGCAAAATGTTTAAAGTTCATTCGTCAGCTGTTGAGAAAGCTCAACATGTTTTGTATAGAGGAAGTCCAGATTTGGTCCCCAGCACTGCGTGGTCCCCTGAGCTCTGCTGGGAATGATCCCTGAGCACCACTAGGTATGACCCCCAAGTTATCCCCCAAATCTTTATCCCTGTGGAAGAATTACTATATTATTAAAATAATAATAATTAACCTGGAGATGCTCAGGGGTTACTCCTGTCTCTGCAATCAGGACTTAACTACCTGGCAGACTCTGGGGACCATATGGGGTGGTTGGGGATTAAACCCAGGACAGCTGTGTGCAGGGCAGGAGCTCTACCTGCTGTACTATTTTTATGTGTTTTTTGGACTATATCTAGTGGCACTTGGGTTCCACGCTGCTTGGTTCCTGGCCAGTCTTAGGGGACCATGTCGTGCTGGGATTAAATCTGAGTTTTCTGGGGCTGAAGCAGGCGTCCAAATTTGGTACAGTTCCAGCATTCCTTATGGTCTCCCGAGCACTGGCATGAGTAACACCTGAGCATCGCTGGGTGTTAATCCAAAAAGAAAAAAAAAAAGAAAAATTTTGAGTCTTCTGTGTATAAGGCATGTACTCAGCTTCCGTTCGGCACCTGTATTTCATGCTGTAAGATGGTGGAAAATATTACTTTGTAAGGATATAGAACATTATGTTTATTGATTCATCAGTTGAGGGACATTTGAATTTCTCCCCATTTTGTCGGAGTGGGGGGTGGAACATAATCTCTTGTATTCGGGGCTTCTGGCTCTGTGTTCGGGGCACCCCCCTGGTGGTGCTCAGGTGCTGGGCTTTAAACCAGAGTTAGCTGCATGCAAGGCAAGTGCTTGTACCCCTCTCCTATCTGTCTGCTCTCTCCCCACTTTCTTGACTGTTCTGGATAATGCTGTTATAAGAGTTTGTGTGGGAATTTCTGTTTGGTTGTATGTTTTATTTAATTTGGGGTGGGAGTTTGGTCACATTGAGGGGATATTCCTAGCTTTGTGTTCAGGGCTGACTCCTTGCTGTTCTTTGGGAACTATAATTGGTGCTGAGGCCAAGCTAGTGTCAGCTGCATGTAAAGAAAGTGCCTTACTTCCTCTACTTTCTCTGGTCCTGGTCATATGTTTTAAATTGTCATGGGATATATAATTAGACTGGAATTACTTTCCATTCTTTCTAGCATTTGGTTTTGGTTTTTTGAGTTTAGCTATCCTAATGGATGTGAAGTGGAATCTCATTGTGGTTTGGATTTTTTTTTTCCCCTAAGAATGAATAATATACATATTTTCATGTGTCTTTTGTCTATTTATATTCCTTAGAAAAAAAGTCTATTGGCACCATTTTCCCACTTATTTTTTTTTTTAATTGAGTTCTCTTTTTACCCATTTTGGTTGTCATTACATTATGTCAGAGTCCTGTATGCATCCTGGATATTATACCCCTTTCTTATGTATGACTGGTAAATTATTTTTCTCATTTTGTGATTGCTGTGTCAGTTTCTTGGTGTTGGGGTGAATGCTTGCCAAGTGTGTGCACTGTGGCTGAGTCATATTCCTATCCTCACTTTCTTGATAGTGATCTTTGAAGCAGAAAGCTGTTAATTTTTGTAAAAAAAAATTAGGCATCATGATTTACAGTGCTGTTAATGGTAGGATAGAAAGGTTTTTTTTTTTTTTTTTTTTTTGGCTTTTTTGCTTTTTGAGCCACACCTGGCAATGCTCAGGGGTTACTCCTGGCTCTGCACTCAGGAATTATTTTTTTTTAATTCATCTTTTATTGAATTACTATAGTTTAGGTCACATGTTAAAATAGTGATGCCATTTTATGATTTTGGTATACATAGTTCCTTACTTTACCACCACCAAAGTGCCCAAGACCATTCACCAATATCCTTACTTCTGGTCCATTTCATCATTATCCCCCAGGTTGGTGTTCTTGGTTCTGTAATCGGGATAATTTTGTTATCATTTGAGACCGTCTATTTGCTTTTTCTTTTTTGTTTCTCTAGATACTACAGATGAGTGAGATCATCTAGTATTTGTCCTTTTCCTTCTGACTGACTTTGCTTAACATGATTCTAGTTGCATCCACATTACAGCAAACTTCCAAGATCACATCTTTTCTGATGGCTGCATAGAATTCCTTGTGTGATGCCACAGCTTTTCTTGTTTGTTTGTTGTTGGACAAATAATTGGATTGTTTCCATGTCCTCTACTAAATGCTGCAATAAATTTAAGTTGCAGTTATCTTTTTCAAATTAATATTTTTATGCTTCGGGATAGATGATAAGAAGTGGAATTGCTGGGTCATATGGAAGCTCTATTCTTACTTTTTCGGAGAAATCTCTATTCTCATTTCCACAGAGGCTGAAGCAGACAGTATTCCCATCAGTAGAGTGTGAGGGTTTGAAAAGTTTTTTGTTTTTTTTTGCTTTTTGGGCCACAGCTGGTGCTGTTCAGGATCACTCTTGGTGAGACTCAGAGGATCCTACTGTAGTTCTAAGGGTTGAACCTTGTACTCTCGCTGTGGCCCTGATAACAACTCCTTAGTATTATATCAGCATGATGATTGTGTTCAAACTCTGTTTCATTGATATATTTTCATATTTACCTGCATCCATGAGAAATCAAACATTTGTTATAAAATTGTATACATTTCTAACTTTTGAAAAAAAATTGAAACATAAGCAGAATTGAAAGATTTAGTGTCATGATATCCTATATGTTCATGGCTAGATCAGGAGTTATCAACTCATCAACTCTGTAAAGATTCAGATACACATGTATCTGAATTTTTCTGAAGGACTACAAACTTTTTAGGCTGTGAGGGCCATATGGTCTCTCTCACAACTACTCAATTTTGCATTTGTAGTGAGAAAGCAACCATAAACAACAGGTGAATGAATGGGCATGGCAATGTTCCAGTAAAAATTTATTTACAAAATGTTGGGCTCAGCTGGATTTGGCCAGGGATGTAGGTTGCCAGTCCCTGATCTGGATTAAACAGTTAACAGATTGCTATATTTGCTTTTCCTGTAATGAGATTGTATATATATAAATATTTTTCTGAACCACTTGTAACTAAGTCGCAATCATCTGGGCACTATACCCATTAATATTTCAGCATGCATCTTCTAAAAATAAGCACATTCCCCTGCATAACCACAAGCCATTATTACAGCTTAGAACATTATAATTTTGTTCTTTTTATTAGAACAAAATTATATAACATAGTTCAAATTGTATGAAAACCCTTAGATTTTCTTCTCAACTATTATAACCTCTGAGCTGTCTTTATTCTTGTACCTTTTCCCCCTTAATTCTTTATTTCTTATTTTTGGTGTTGGCCTGTGTGAGTGGGATGTAGGGGACCTTGATTAACTTCTTTAGGAAGAAATTTATTGGGTAACACTATTTGCTGATTTTACTTGACCTACTTACATTGTCAAAGGAAAGGAATATTAGAAATTTTTTTTTTTTTTGGCTTTTTGGGTCATACCCAGCGATGCTCAGGGGTTACTCCTGGCTCTGCACTCAGGAATTACTCCTGGCAGTGCTGGGGGGCCATATGGGATACTGAGAATTGAACCCAGGTTGGTCTTGTACAAGGAAAATGCCCTTCCTGCTCTACTATCACTTTGGCCTTCCAATATTCATAAATTTGTTTTGTAGTTTAAAAAGCCTATTTTGTTTTATTTATATGATTTGAAAGAGAATTGTGGGAAGGAAAAAGAAAAATTGGGCAAAGGCCTTGGGATAAATTTGCAGCACTCGAGCCTCACTAGGAGTGATCCCTGAGTTCAGAGCCCAGAGTAAACTCTGAGCACAGCCAGGTGTGCCCAGAAACCAAAACCGAACCAAAACAAAGCCATTTGAACTCTGTATTTGGTGGTGCTGGAGGCTAACCTCAGGGCTGTCTCTAAGTGCAAGGCTTGAGCCTCATCCCTTTTCTAGAACCATTCAACTCAAAAGTGCTGCAAATTTATCCCAAGGCCTTTGCCCAATTTTTCTTTTTCCTTCCCACATCCAAATTTACTATTGTCTGTTGTCAGTGTTATCTATATCTATCTCAGGATGCATAACATTTCCCTGATTTTGTGTGTTGGTATAACTGTAGAAACTGTAACAAGTTAGGAATAGTGTGTAGCAAGATGAGATGAGTAGGACAGGAGGAAATGGGAACACATTCTCTGCTCATGGATTGGGAAGATTAATATAAAAATGGCAATATTCACTGAAGCATTGTACAAATTTAATGAAATCCTAATAAGGATACCCATGTCATTTTTATTTATTGATTGATTTATTGGCTTTTTGGGTCACATTCGGCAGTGCTCGGGGTTACTCCTGGATCTGCACTCAGGAATCACTCCTGGTGGCGCTCAGAGGACCATATGGGCTGGCGGGGATGGAACCCAGGTTGACCTTGTGCAAGGCAAATGCCTCCCCACTGAACTGTCTCTTTGGCCCCTATCCCCTATGTCATTTTAAAAAGCAGTAGATTCTTGTGGAACAATATTGCCCTCCCCCCACCTCCACCTGTAAATAGCTAAAGCAGTCCTTGGGGAAAAGGATGGGAGGCAATAGTTTCCTCAACTTTAAACCATACTACAAAGTGGTAGTAATTAAAACAGTATGGTACTGTGGTACTTGAATAAAGAGAGACCCGAGATCAGTGGAGTAGAGTTGAATATCCTTAGACAGACCTTCAGGTATATGATCAGTTAGTCTTCAATAAAGGAGGAAAACATACTAAATAGAGCAAGAAAAACCTCTTCAACAAGTGGCATTGGGGAAACTGGTCAGCTATATTCAAAACAAAATGCATTCAGACCTCTTTCTAATCCCATGCATAAAAATCAAATCCAAATGAATTAAAGAGTTTGCTATCAGATCTGAATCTAAAATGCACTTAGAGGAAAATGTAGGCAGAACTCTCCATGACATTGCAGCTAAAGGTATCTTCAAGGATGAAATACTACTGACCAAGCAAGTAGAGGCAAAGATAAACATATGGAACTACAGTAAACTAAGAGCTTCTGCACTTCAAAGGAAATGATGACCAGGATTCAAAGACAGCCCACAAGATGGGAGAAATTATTTACCCAATAGTCATCTGATTAGGAGTTAATATCTGGGGAAAAAAAGGCACTGGTAGAACTGTACAAGGAAAAAAAAATTCAGCCCCTCAAAAAATGGGGAGAAGAGTTGAACAGAAGAAATACAAATGGCCATAGGCACATAAAAAAGTGTCCTGTGTCACTAATCATCAGAGAGATTAAAATCAAACAACAATGAGATTATCATCCCACAGAGAACGGCACACATCACAAAGAAGAACCATTGCTGGCTTGGATGCGAGGAGAAAGGGACCTTCATTCACTGTTGGTGGGAATGTCAACTGATCCAGTCCTTTTGGAAAACAATTTGGATACTCCTCAAAAAACTAGAAATTAAACTTCCATATGGTCCTGCAGTTACTTCTCCTCAGAGACCTGGTCCCTATGGAAACAGGATGAGAACGCTATTCGGGTATCCCAAAGAGGAATCAAAAGAGCTATGCTTGGAGTATCGAGTTTTGGAGGAGTCCGGAATTCCAGCCTCCACTGATGATCAAGAATCAGGGATGTTGTCTCGTTTGCCAAGGCATCGAAAATCAGATGGGCCGGCCGGACACATAATTTGATTCAGAGATGACCGCTGGACTAGAGCTGTTACCGACTGGATTCCATGGGACATCTAAAGACCGAGTGGCTGCCCACCTACGAGATGGTCAGACTTCTTTGTCAAAACCCTGAAAGAATGGTTTGAGGCTCTTCCTGTTCCTGGAGTGAGCAGATGTCATTGGGCTACACTAGTACGTGACAGGGACGAATGGAGACATTATTGGTGCCTGCTCAAGCAAATTGAAGATCAGCGGGATGACAGGTGATACAATTGATGATCCTGCAGTACCTTTCCTTGGATATATGTCAGAAAAACATCTGCACTTATATGCTTATTGCTGCACTAGTCACAATAGCCAGAATCTGAAAACAGCTCAAGTACCTGAGAAAATACATGAGTAAACTATGGTGCATCTATACAATGGAATACTATTGTGTAAGCCATTAGGAAAAATGAGGTCATGTAATTTGCTTATAGATGGTTGGGCATGAAGAGAATTGTGCTGAGTAAAATGAGTCAGAGGGAGAGGGACAGACATGGAATGATCACACTCATTTGTGGATATGAAAAAAGGCATAGTATGAGACTAATATCCAAAGATAATAGAAACAAGGGCCAGGAGGACTGGTCTCTAGTAGAAAGCTTGCCACAAGGTGGAGAGTGGGGTGGAAAGTGCAGTTGGACAGAGAAGGGACCACTGTGACAATGATAGTTAGAAATAATCACTTTGGACAAGAACTGGTGCTGAAAGGAGGGCTTACTCTGGCTCTGTGCTCAGGGATCACCTGTGGCCTAGCTTCGTGACCATATGTGGTGCTGGGATTGAACCCAGGTCAGCAAGGCAAGTGCCCTACCCACTGTACTATCTCTTTTGCTCCATAAGTTCATTTTTATGGAAAATAAAGAATGATTCTTTAGGTGATGGAGAAGGTGTTCAAAGGACTGAACACTTGTTTGGCATGTGGGAGGCAGGACTAATCCTGATATGGCTCATGATTCCCTGAACACTGCCAGAAATGATGCCCCTGCCCCCGAGTACTGACCAGGGAGTATCTCCTGAGCATTGCCATGTGATGCCTCAGCCCCCAACAAAATTATTTTCTGAACTTCATTTTACCTAACATATTTTCATTCTTTTTTGGGAGGTAGGGTAGGGGAGAGGCACACTCTGTGGTCCTCAGGGATTACTTCTGACTCTCTGCCTAGGAGTCACTCCTTGTGGTTATGCCTGGCAGGACCATCTTGGGGAATCGAGCAGAAAAGGGATATTTTGGGGGGTGACACTTGGTAGTGCTCTGGGCTTACTCTGACTCTGCGCTCAGAGATCACTCCTGGCAGGATTCCAGGGACCGCAGGAGTTCATTCTTGCATTTTAAAATTTATTTTTATTTTATTGAATTACCGTGAGATAGAGTATTACAGAGCTGTTCATGATTGGGTTTCAGTCATACAGTGTTCCCACACCCATCCCTCCTCCAGTGTAATTTCCCAGCACCAGTGTCCCCAGTTTCCCTCCCACCCGTCCAGACCACCCCCACACTCGCCTGCCTCTGTGGCAGGCCTCTCTCTCAACTAATATTGTCATAATGGACCTCCACTGTCTTGCATTTTAAGACTATCAGCCAAATCTCTTCAAGATGTACTAAATGGGTCCCCCTACCTCTATTCTCAGTCTTCTTTTTGGCCCCAAGCAACTGATCATACACCTATTTTCTCTTTCTTCCTTTGAAACAGATCCTGGTTTTATTTCTTTTTTTCTAAGCCAGTTCTCTGGCTCAGCCATTCAGGATGAGCCATTCAGGATCAGCCATTCAACTGAAGGGCCTAAGGATGCCCTGCTGCTTGCACCCTAAGGTGTCAGGGATTACCCGCGCTGGCCTGGCAGTGCTGGGCCCTCTTCCAACGCCAAACCCAACATTACTAAAGGGCCTCTGGGTCTGCATTCAGCCTTGCTCAGGGGACCAGGTAGTACAAGGGATCAGAGGTCAGCTGCATTCAAGGAGTGAGCCTTAACCTCTGTACTCTCTCCAGCCCCAGGCCCTAGTTTTAGTTTTATTTTGGGCAGCACACAGCAAGAGGAAGTATACACTCTCCAGCCTTCCTAATGAGCAGCTGACTGGTCAGCGAACTGGAAGCAGAAATCAATGGATGAGACTTCTAGGAAAGCTAATTACAGCAGACTGATTTAAGTCACAAAAAGGGAATAAATTCAGCAGGGAGCTTGTAATCTGAACATGGTGGATGGCAGCCCAGCAGTCATTTTGGGCTATAAGTTATAGAAGCTATGCCCAAGGCAGTGAAGCCGATGAGAGGAACTCAGGTCCTTAATGATTCTCAAATCATCAGCAAAACCGGTACCTAAGTTAGAAATATACCCGTTTGACTGAGACCATGTGTCTTGTAGTCTTACAAGAAGATTTTTGTAGTCCTGTAAAAACCTAATAGTAATAGACCAATATTTCCTTTGTCATCAATGAAAATGCAAATAAGAATTGTCAAAATCCTTAGTTTGGCACACACTCTCTCATCATTTCTTTATCTTTGCTCATTGCTCAAAGTATATCTTAGCTTTAAGTTGCATCCATAAAGAACCAGAAGGGTTCTTATACAATCCCACCTTTGCAAAACTGCTTGGAACGCCTAAATCTTTCTCTATCTGTCCTTCAAATCTCACCTCCTTCAAAATCCTTTTCTGGGAACCAGAGTTATAGTACACTAGGGAAGGCACTTGCCTTGCACACAGATGACCTGGGTTAAATATGCTTTTGTTATTTTAACCTTTGATTTTTAAAAATCCTTTCCAGTCAAACTTCCCATAAAACTAAATGTTTTAATATTAAAGAGGATCAACATTGGCAGGCATGGCATAGATATAAATTGCTTTTTTTCTCCCTTCACTTTGATAGTGCAGTTTATGGAGGTTGCACGGCTGATTGTGTGTGTTGCTTACACGTACTTTCTTGGTGATTCTCTGCAGGCCACAACAGCAGTGCCAGGGATCATACTTGATGTGGGGCAGTGCTGGGCTAGAGCTCTTGACCTCATGCAGTCAAGGCAGAGTGCTCTTCATTGAGCAATGTCCCTGGCCTAGGATTGCATTGAAAACAAACTACTATATAGGTCCAGAGAGAGAGAGCACAGGAGGGAAGGCACTTGTCTTGTGTGTTGCTGTAGTAACTACAACCCTGGTTTAATCCTTGGCATCTCCTAAAGAAGGTCCCCTGACCACTGCCAGTGGTCACTGCTGAGCAGAGCCAGGAGTAATGTCTCCCCCTTACCCCCTGCTCTGCTTCTGGGTTTGGCTCCTCCCCTTCCCCCCCAAAGTACACATTATGGTATTTTTCAAACAAGTGACAGACATATCTTTTCTGTAAGATGAAATAATGATTTTCCTTTCTTACATTTTTCAGATTTTATTTGATAATATATATTGTTTTTTGGCCACACCTGGCAGTGCTCAGGGCTTACTCTATCTCTGTTTAGGGATAATTTCCTGGCAGGCTTGAGGGACCATATGGGGTGCCAGGAATGGAGCTGTGAGCCACATGTGTTCACCTACTGTACTACCATTCTGACCCTCTAATTTTCTGTATTAATTGATTCATGAATTGGGTAGCATCCTGTTTAGCAAGTTGAGGGGTCTTTGAGGAGCTGTACAAAATGGAAAAGTTTTGTTATTTGGGTTTTGGTTGGACTGGAGCGATAGCACAGTGGGTAGGCGTTTGCCTTTTACGCAGTCAACCCAGGTTCAATTCCTCCGAAAGAAAATACAAAATTGCATTAAATATCTAGAAATGAGACCAGGATCCATAACATAGATGGAAATAAAACATCCACAAGAACTTTACAGGAAATTGACTATAAAGAAGTCTTTAATGAGATGACCATAGCAGCAATGACAATAAAAATAAAAATAGGGACTAACATCAAATGGGATTACATCAGATTAAAAAGCTTCTGCATAGTAAAAGAAATTCAAGCTCTAATAAAAAAAGACACTATTTGGGAGAAAATATTTGCACATAACATGAGATAAAGGGTTGATATCCAATATTGTAATGTACTCATAAAACTCAACAACAACAAAATTTCAGTGACAGCATTCACAAATGGAGTGAGATGAACACTTTCCAAAGAAGACATATTGATGGCATATGACAAAATACTCATCATTGAGCATCACTCCTGATTAGAAAAATGCAATCAACACAACATTGAAATATTATCTCATGTCAATAAGAGAATGGCATGTATCAAAAGTCTGGAAACAGTGGGAATTGGCAGGATTGTGGTGAGAAAGAAACCCTCATCCACTATTGGTGGGAATATTGTCTGGTTCAGTATAGAAAACAGAATAAAGATCTCTCTCTCTCTCTCTCTCTCTCTCTCTCTCTCTCTCTCTCTCTCTCAAAGAAATATAATTTCCATACCACCCAGCATTAGTTAGTTCTTCCTGCACTAACACGTGCCTCAGAGACCTGGGCCCTATGCAAGCAGGATGAGAAAGCTATTAGGGTATCCCAAAGAGGAATCGAAAGAGCTATGCTGGGAATATCATGTCTCACTCAAGTGAGAGAAGGAATCCGGAGTTCTGACCTCCGTCGACGGTCAAAAATCAGGGATGCTGTCTCGTTTGCCAAGGCATCAAAAATCAGATGGGCCGGTCATGTAATGCGGTTCAGAGACGATCGTTCGACTAGAGCTGTTACAGACTGGATTCCACGGGACGTCAGAAGACCTCGTGGACGCCCTTCAACTAGATGGTCAGATTTCTTCGTTAAATCTCTGAATGAGCGATTTGAGGCTCTTTCTGTTCCTAGAGCGAGCAGGTATCATTGGACTACACTAGTTCCCGACAGGGACAAATGGAGATGTTACTGGCACCCGCTCGAGCAAATCGAAGATCAATGGGACTACAAGTGATACAAGTGATACCCAGCACTAGCCACTTCTTGGCGTTTACTCCCCAAACACAAAACCGTTAATTCAAAAGTACACCTGTGTTCATTGATGCACTTAGTACAATAGCCAAGAAATGGAAACAACCCAAATACACAACTACAGATGAATGGATCAGGATTTTGTGGTATATGTACATAGAATAATATGCAGCTCTAAGAAAGAACACAGTCATGAAATTTGCTTTGACGTGGATAGATATGCTGAGTCAGTCAGAAGGAAATTGAGTCGTTGGTGATAGTGTGGTTTGAAAGGGAGGAGATTTGAGGTTCTCAGGGGAGGGAGTTGGGTAGATAAAGTGGTGATGTGTATTGTGTTGGCATTATGTGCGTGACCAGGCATTGTTATCAGTATTGTAAACCACAGAATCTCAATTAAAAGCATTTTTAAAGAACACATAATACTTTATTGGTTCTTGGATCACACCAAGTAGTGTTTAGGCTTACTCCTGGCTCTGAGCTCAGGGATCACTTCTGGTGGTTCTGGAGACCATATGGCATGGCAGGGATCAGATCCAGGTCAGCTATGTCCAGGGCAAAGGATTGGATGCTCTGATCCAAAAGCACCCAGTGCTTTAGTGTTCTTGACTGTTTTTCCTACCAAGGCCTCATTCTGACATTTTTTCCTTCTGTGGCTCTTCTGTTCTGCTGTTGATCCCTTAGTCTTTTGTCATGGCTTCCCATTTAGAGTTTTTACCGTAACCCTTTGGTGACCAAAGAGGGACCAACAAGGGAGCCATATGGGCCCCAGTTGAGAAAGGCTGCTTTAAACCAATGACAAATTTAAATTTGTCATGGCTGCCAAGGGGACAGGCTGGGAGTTAGCAGGGAACCTGGGGACACTGGTGGAGGGAAGGGGACATTGGTGGTAGGATTGGTGTTGAACATTGTATGTCTAAAACAACTCTGTTATGAATCATAGTATAATAAAATTAAAATTTAAAATTAAGAAAAGACTTGATAAAAACTACCATTTAAGTTTAAGTGTACAGTTCAGTGACATTAAGTACATTCATACTTTTTTTTGTTATTTTTTTTTGGGGGGGGGCCACACCTGGTGATGCTCAGGGGTTACTCCTGGCTCTGCATGCAGGAATCATTCCTGGTGATGCTCAGTGGACCATATCAGATGCTAGGGGTCAAACCTGGGTTGGCTTCATGCAAGACAAATGCTCTACCCATTATACTATCTCTTTGGCTCCTGGACATTCATATGGTTGTTCTACCACCGCACCATCTTCCTACAGAACTTTCTTTATCTTGTGATATTGAAGTCTGTAACTGTTGTTGTTGTTGATTTGGACTATACTTGGTGAGGCTTGGGGGTTACTCCCGACTCTGCACTCAAGAATTACTCCTGGCTGTGCTTGGGGGATCATATGGATGCCAGGAATTGAGCTCTGTTGGCCTTGTAAAAAGCAAGCTCTCCCTGCTGTACTATTTCTCCAGCCTGAGAAACCTGTAACTGTTAGAGAAAAACTTCTTGTTTCCCTTTTGCAACCCCTGGCTACAATCAACCTTTTATCTCAGCAATTTTTACTGCACTAAGTAGGTACTTTACATAGTCAGAATCATACAGGATTTTGCCCTTTGTGATTGCCTAGCGTAATATCTTCAAGATTACCTCAGGTTATAGCATGTGTTAGAGATTCCTTGTTTTTGAGGACTGAATAAAATTTCTTTGTATTTACGTATTAGATTTTGTTTATTCATTGAGACTTGGGTTGTTTTTGACTTTTGGCTCTCGGTAATAATATTACTATAAACAGGGATGCATAGATATATTTTGAGAATCATTGCTTTTTTTGGGACCAGTGGGTCAGACACTTGCCTTGCCTGCATCCAATCTGGGCCCGATCCCCAGCATGCCATATAGTTTCCTGAGCACTCCCAGAAGTGATTCCTGAGTGCAGAGCTAACCCCTGAGCACCACTGGGTGTGACCTCAAAACAGAACAAGACCGAAGAAAAAAAGAAGAGAATCACTGTTTTCAACTCTGGCTATATACCCATAAGTGAAATAACTAGAAAGTATGTTAATTAAAGTATGATAATTCTATTTTTAAAAATTTTGAAAAACTGCCATACTATTTTCCTTAGCAACTGTTCCATTTTACTTTCTTACCAGCGGTACATACAAATTTCCATTACTTTCTTCCATTAAAATAATTCTTTTTTTAGGGCAAGAGAGGTAGTATGGGGGTTAGGGCACTTTGCCTTTCATGTGGTCAGTCAGAATGGATTTGATCATCAGTACCACATACGGTTCTTGGAGCACAGAGCCAGGAGTACATCCTGAGCACTACAGGTTGTAAACTGTCTCCCACCTCCCACCATTTTTTTTTTTTGTAGTATCCATCCAAATGGGTATATGGTATTATCTCATTGTGCTTAATTTATATATTTTCAGTGCCTGGGCTCTAACCTAGGGCTTCATACATGCAAGGCAAATGCACATGTGAATCTCTGGGACTATATGGGATGCCGGGGACTGAACCCGGGTCAGCCACATACAAAATTACTGTACTCTCTGGCTTTTTTCCCCCCTACTTTTTACTCTACTTTCCCCCTTATCTCCCCTTTCTGAGATTTCACTCTTTGGTTGGGGACTTACCCATATTTTTGTTGTATTTCCTGTTGGAGGTCACATTCCTGACCTCGATGATTGCACATTCTTCTTTTGATGTGTTGCTTGCCTTGCTTCAGGTCTACCCCTATCTGTGCTAGGGGGACCATGCATTGCCTGAAGTCATCTGGGCTTCTGTATGCAAAGCATGAACTCTAGCCCATTGTCTCTATTGCCTTAGGAAGCTTTCTTTTTCTCCTCCTTCCCCTCCCCTCTCTCCCCTCTCTTCCTTTCCCTTCCCTTCCTCATTTTTTTGGACCATGCCTGACAATGCTCAGGGGTTACTCCTGTCTGTGCTCAGGAATCACTCCTAGTGTGCTCAGGGATTGAACCCAGGCCAGGCACATGCAAGGCAAGTGCTCTACCCTCTGTACTATTGCTCTGACCCTCTTTCTCAATTTTGCAGGGTTGTTGAGCCACATCAGGTGAAACTTGGGTATTCCCTGGCTAGGTGCTTGGGTGCTTCGAGTGGTGCGTGGGGCACCGTAAGTCAGAAATAGAACTGCTGGGCTGCATGCAAGGGCAAGCTCCTTAAACCCTGTAACATTTCTTTAGCCCCCTAGGAAGTTTTCTCTGGCTCCTGTTTCTTGTGAGGATAGAACTGTAATTATAATCAGAATTATGAGGACCCAAGGTATTTCATAATACTTGTAGAGCTCATAGAAATGTGTATGGCACATTACATTTCCTAGTTTAGTAAAAGCAGACTTCACTGCCATCACCTTTTTTTTAGGTGAGGATTTAAGCACTTGATTTTTTGAAAGAAATAAAATATGTAAGTAATTATTTTTGCCTTAGATATTTTGTATGTCACAGCACCACTTTAGAAGATAGTATGGACTCTTAAGATTGGCTTGGATATTCGATATGCCAAAAACAGTAACAAGTCTCACAAGGAAGACATTACTGGTGCCCACTCAAGCAAATCAATGAACAACGGGACAACAGACAGTGCTATTAAGAGAAGATATATTTCAAGTAGATAGTGCTGGGAAAATTGCTAAATTAATTATACGATCTTCTAATCTTTTGGGCACTATAACTTTACGGCTGCCATTTAGCCTTGACAGTACTCTGGATACATTTGGCCAGCTCAGCCTTTTTGCTTTGCTTCTTTGGGATTCTCCACATAGAATCCTAAATTCTTTGGCTTGGCACTCTATATTCCCTCTAGTTCTTAGTTAACAACTTTTGTCAAGTGAGTATTTGCATCAAACCATTTTAGATTTTTGTAAAAGAGCAATCTGTGACATAAAATTTTAAATAACCTCATTTCACTGTAAACCTGAGAGATGGAGTCATCATTCCATGACCTAATAGAGCTAAAATTTGAACTTCAGCTGCCTGATTATAACTAGGGCAATCTTTGTTTGATTTTTGTTTTGGGGCGACACTGGGCAGGACTCAGGGCTTACTCCTGGCTCTGCACTCCGGGATCACTCCTGGCAGTGTCCTGGGACCATATGTTGTGCTGGAGATAGAACCGGGGTCAACCTCGAGCAAGGCAAGCACCCTACCCGCTTTACTATTGCTTCAGTTTCTAGGGTTACTGTTTTACAATACTTAAAAAAAAAATCCTGACATCATCATATTTGAAAACAGTGCTTTATTCTTATTTTGTGATGCTTTTAAGAATTTCTAAATATTGCATAAATTAACATTTCCTTTTTCAAGATGTAGCACTGTCGCCCCATTGTTCATTGATTTGCTCAAGTGGGCACCGGTAACGTCTCCATTGTGAGACTTGTTACTGTTTTTGGCATATCAAATATGCCATGGGTAGTTTGTGGGATACTCTTGGTAGCTTGCCGGGCTCTCCGAGAGGGACGGAGGAATTGAACCTGGGTTGGCCGTGTGCAAGGCAAATGCCCTATTCGCTGTGAAAATGTATTGGATAATACTATTTTCCTTTTGTTTTATGGGCCACACCCAAATGTGGGCTTCTTCCTGGCTGTGTGGTCAGGGATCACTCCAGCTTAGGGTATCAGGGTACTAGCTTAGGGTACCATATGAGGGTGCCAGGGATTAAATCAGTTTGGCTACATGCAGAGCAAACACCTTCCCCTCTGGCCCATAGGTAGTAAATTTTATCTTATTGTTTTCTTCATACAATAGCTACATTCTGTAGTCTTTTACCTTTGTCAGCAAAAAAGAATGAAATGAAACTAGAGATATAAATATTTTACTTGACGAAATCCTTAGATTTTTTTCATGAATGCTTTCTGGAAAAATTGTTTCTGTTGCTTGCTTATATTAAAGGGCTGGAGCTATAGCACAGCGGTTGGGCGTTCGCCTTTCACGTGGCTGACCCGAGTTCGATTCCTCTACCCCTCTCGGAGAGCCCGGCAAGCTACCGAGAGTATCGAGCCCGCGTGGCAGAGCCTGGCAAGCTATCCGTGCGTATTGGATATGCCAAAAACAGTAACAATAAGTCTCTTAATGAGAGATGTTACTGGTGCCCGCTTGAACAAATCGATGAGCAATGGGATGACAGTGACAGTGACAGAACAAAAAGGAAAGGTGGGATGAAGAGGAGGACTAGAAATGACATGGGACAGGGCTGAAGCGATGGTACACAGGTAGGGTATTTGCCTTGCATGCTGCCGACTCCTGTTTGGTCCTGGCACCCTGAGCCCACTAGGAGTATTCCTGAGCACAGAGCCAGGAGTAAGCCCTGAGCATTTTTGGGTGTGGCCCAAAGATAAGACAAATAAAAAGCTTTTTTTTTTTTTTTTTTTTGGGTCATACCCATCGATGCACAAGGATTACTCCTGGCTCATGCGCTCAGGAATTACTCCTGGTGGTGCTCAGGGGACCATATGGGATGCTGGGAATCAAACCTGGGTCAGCTGCATGCAAGGCAAACTCCTTACCCGCTGTGCTATTGTTCCTGCCCCAACAAAATGCATTTTTAAAAAAATAAAAAAATAACACAAGGTCAGTGTCTGGCAGGAGTGGGGCCAGGAGTGTTTTGGGATTTGGGAGATTGTGAAGCTGCAGTAACTTTGTACGTCCAAACTGTAAGTGTAGGGGGCCATAGAGATAGTATAGTGGGTGAGGGACTTACCTTGCATTCGACCTACCTGGGTTTGATCCCAGCACCCCATATGGTCCCCTGGGTGCAACTGAGTGTGACTGTCTCCTACCCCCCAAACACTAAATTGTGGGGCCAGAGATATAATAGAGGCATTAAGGTAATTGCTTTGCTCGCTTGTGGTTGATCCTGGTTTGATCAGCAGCATCTCATATGGTCCCCAGCACAGAGCCAGGTTAGCTCTTGCTAGGTAGCACTGCCAGATGTGGCCTCAACAAACAGCAACAACACCAGCCCATCAGCTTTCTTGTCATTATGTTACCGAAAATAGAAGTACTTTTCTGAGATATATATGTATACAGAAAGATTCACCATATACTGCCTAGGATATGTAGTACTTTGCTTGTTTCAGTATTAATGTCAGAGTTAAATTAAATCTCGGCATCAGAGTATCTTTGCTGTTCTAGTTTTCCCTGTTCTCTTGTCTCCTTTGCTTCCCCCTGTTTTGCCAGTAATCTCTAGTCTTAACAAAGAATCTATCACAAAGTACAGGGCCTATTATACTGTTTTGTGAGATATGTTTATAAAAGTTATTTTTTTTTTTATATTCCTGATATGTGTTGGCTCTCTGACAGGACTTAAAAAATTTAGATGGTTCTATTTGGCGTATGTGATTTCACATTCTGTTGCTCTTTTAGGTATTTTTGTTAGTATAAATCACTTCTTTTAGTGAGAATATAAATCAGTTTAGGTTTAAGTTTTGCTTCTTTTGTGTAATTGGTTGCATAATATAAAATGAACTTTGAGGGTTAGGGAGGTAACTTAAAAGGCTGGAGACCTGGGTTTGATTCTCTGAGCACTGCTGGGAGCAACTTCTGAACACCAAATTGGGGGTAATCCATAGCACTGCTGGGTATGGACCAAAAGCCAAAAAAATTAAAAAAAAATTTTTTTTTAAAAAAAAGGAGCTTTGAATGTTATCAATATATTGTTGATTTGCTCATTGCCAAATGTAAAATCAGATTTCCCTGGCAGATATGTAGATTTGTGATAGGCATTTGGCATTTTATGTTTTGGGCAGTGTAACTGTAAATCTACATAAATTTCTCTGCCTTTTGCCTCTGCTGTGTTCATAGATTCCAGGAGGGCTTCGTGTATGGACGGCAAGCGTTGGAGGTAGCAGACTTTTCAACAGAAGGTAAAGCAGTGTTGCCTTCTGGTGTCATTGTATGTGTGTGCTGGGTTGGTTATTTGATAGGTGAGAGTTTTTCACAAATGTTATCACAAAATAATTTATACAGCGATGCAGCAGATAATTAATTTTTACCAAAATCAGTGCCCAGTTAACTTGTGTAATTTTATTCAGTACTACTGAAATCCATTAAAAATAAAAAAGAGAAAACTCTACATTGAACTTGGATCTAAATTTCACACTCTTTGCAGTTAACTAAAGAGGAGTGATTAGTGGAATGTATAGTGTATAGTATCAGACTTTCTCAGACCCATCTTAACTGTGATTTCTTCCCGGGAAGGTGTCCAAGTCATTATTCACAGGCTGTGTTCCTCCTGCTGCTCCTTTCACTGAAAGATTGCTTGACAATACACACAGAGGCAGCTCGGGCGATGACTCATGGCTTGAGGACAGACATTCTTGCTCTGGGTCTCATGTGCCAGAAAGGTTGAGTTTCCAATATGCTAATTACCTCCATCTTCAGAACTTATTAATATGCTCTTCTCTAAACAAGTTAGTTCTTGTTTCCATAGAGAAGTAAACACATCCCACATACTCGTAAAATGTGTTTTTATAAAGACTTTCTTAATGAGTTGCTTTTAAAGAAAATAATGGGACTAGATATCAGAAATTCTGACATACCTTTTCTCAGTAGTGCTTCTTTGTTTTGTTCTTTAATAATAATAAAAAATTTTCTTCCCTCTTCCCTGTGTTGTTGTTAATGTTAATTGAGGTGGGGGGGACACCATCCACTCTCCTAGCTGAGGTGCTTGAATGCTCTGCTCTTAGCTACAGTGCTCATGGGGGGTTGAGCAGGTCACTGCTGCACACATCCAGCTGCAGTGCTCATGGGGGTTTGTGGTCCTCTACCTCTGATGTTTGCGCCTGTGCACAATGGAGGTTGCACGTCCAGGCTGTGGTAATTTGCACATCTTTCTTTTTTTTGGGGAAAGTGGGGAGAGGGCGTTTGGGTTACACCCAGAAATGCTCACGGGTTATGCCTGGCTCTCCACTCCGGAATAACGCTTGGTGGTGCCAGGGAACATATGAGGTGCCAGGGAATTACATCTGGGCCAACCACATGCTAGGCAAGTGCCTTAGCTGCCGTACTATCTCTCCGGCCCCTGCACATCTCTTTAGTTGCAGTGCTGACCAGGGCATGCAGCCCTTACTGTGCTTGCAGATGCCTGGCTGTGCTGTGGCTAGAATTTGCTTGTGGGGCTGGATATGACAGAAGGCAGATGGCAGATGGCCAACCTCAAACAGCAGAGTTTCCAGGATTGTATTTTTAAGTAAAGGGAAGGGTAAGGATAATTTCTTTCTTAAAAATATTTTTCCCTTGGTTATACAAGATTCAGGGTCACACACTTGTGGTGCTCACTGTGGCCCCTGGGGCATCCCACCAGCGTATTGTAGGATTGCACTTGATGGTGTCAGGCATGCTGGGCAGGTACAGAGCACATAGCTGGGCCCCTGACACTTCCTTTCCAAGTTGTATTTTGTGTTGACAGTGTACCATGATATGGAGCCACTGTTGCAATAGCAGACAGAATAGTTTCATTGTATCACTGTATCACTGTGGTCCTGTTGCTCATCAGTTTGCTCCAGTGGGCACCAGTAACATTTCCCTTCACTGTTGCATTCAGGGTCAGGGGAATGAGGCCCAGTATTGTTACTGTTTTTGGCATATTGAATACCCCGCAGGTAGCTTGCCAGGCTCTGCGGTGTGAGATTCTGCATGGCTCTCTTCCGGGAGCTTTGTTTTATAGCCTCTGGATCTTGGCTGTTGATGAGATTACATGGTGCCGGGGGGCGGGGGGGCAGTTTGTGGATGTGACTGCCAAGCTGCTGGAAAATTGGGGATCTGGGTGGAGGAGGCCCTGTCCTGATCCGAGCAGGCTTGGAGATCTCAGCCATGAGGTCCTGCATATCTGGGTTCCTCTGATGGTTCCTTCATGCGTGAGGCTCGTCTGAGCATGTGGAGAGTGGCCTTGAGCATGGCTATGGCTGGGTTCTGGAGGTTTTCAGCTGCAGGGGCTCTGCTTGGGGCGGGGAGGGAAACTCAACCCACCCCCCTCTGAGGAGGCCCCCGTGTAGACAGTCTGGTGCAGGGGCAGGAGATTCTGCCAATAGTTTCACTACATTAAGCAAACTGGGCTTTATCTGTTCATCTCTGGCTTTCCCTCCCTTTGAGCCCCCAGCATCCTGAGACCTTTAAAAAAAATCTCTGTAATTTGACCATTTTTAGTTTGTTGTAGCTGAAATTATATAGTATGTAGCCTTTTCAAGAGTGATTTTTCACTCAGTTATCAGTGTTTAAGATTCTTCCCAGCCCTTTGATAGCTTGGCTGTTCATTTCTTTGTAGCCGTAAATAATATCCCATTGTCTGGATGTACCACAGCTAATTTTTCCATTTGACTCTTGGTCACCTCCAAGTTTTGGCAGTTGGGAGTAAAGCTATTGTCAGCATTTGTGTGCGAAGTGTTGCTTGGGCATGAACTTTCAATTCACTTTTTATTGTATTTCTTTCTTTTTTTGCCAGTTTTTGACTTTTTTTTTAAAAAAAATTTTATTGAATCACCATGTGGAAAGTTACAAAACTTTCAGGCTTAAGCCTCAGTTATACAATGCTAAAACACCCATCCCTTCACCAGTGTACATATTCCACCACCAGGAACCCCAGTATACCTCTCCCCCACCCTGCCCCCCACCCCCCGCCTGTGTGGCTGATAAATTTCACTTTACTTTTCTCTTTACTTTGATTACATTCAATATTTCAACAAAAGACTCACTATTATTGTTTGGAGTTGCCCCCTCCCCCCAAAGTCAGACCTGTTGAAAAGGAAGCATTTGATAATTTGTTTTCCATTGCTGACAGTGAAGAGATATGAGGTTTTGGATTTCTGTATTTTAATATTTTAGTAACTAAGTTCAGGGAAATTTCTGCCAGAAATTGCATCACTGCAAGCTTGTACCTCCCTTTTGTGGTCGTCATAAGATGGCGGCCGGGGCTCAGTTCATAGTCTAGAGACATTTCTGCAAGAAGCTGCTGGTGCCCAAAATAGTTTAGCTGGCCTCTGGGGCCATGGTCGTGCATCAGCGGAGAGGCTGCACACGTGCTGCCGCCGGGGTTACATCTTGGCGGAATGTATTTATTTCTTCTTGCTGTTTTTGTGCCACGATGGCTTGCTCAGGGCTTACTCCTGGCTCTATGCTCAAGGATCATTCCTGGCACGCTTGGGGGATCATATGGGATGTTGGGAATTGAACCCAGGTTGGCTGAGTGCAAGGCAAGTGCCTGCCTGTATTTCTCTGGCTCCATCAATTCACTTAGTTAAATACCAACACCGAAGTGTGCAATTGCTGTGTCCCATAGGAGAATGGTTTATTTTTGCAAGAATTAGCCAAACTGTTGTCCATAGTGGCTATATCCTATTTCACACTCAGTACACAACTTCAGCAGCTTTCAGTGTTCTCAGTAGTTTTGAATTTTAGCTGTTCTAGTAGGTTTTAGTAATATCTGATTATTGTTTTACTTTGAAATCCTCTAATGATACATGATGTTGAACATTTTTTTTTGCTTTATGCTTATTATCTACCTATCTTTGGTGAGGTATTCATTCAGACTTTTAGCTATCTTTATTTTTTATTTAAAATTTTAAATTATGTTTTATTTTCACAGTCTTGGGGTTTTTGCCAGGGGAGTGAGTATGCAGTATTTCTTATGCTGCCATTCCAGAAGTGGGATCTGCTTTTTTTTTTTTTTTTACTTTTAATAGTTCAGAAAATACAGTGTTGAGGGGCCAGAGTCATAGTACTTTTGTCCCGCATGTGGCTGACCAAGTTTGATACCTGGCATCCCATATGGTCCCTGAGTACCACCAGGAGGTGTTCCTGAGTGCAGAGCCAGCAGTGACCCCTGAGCACCCGGGGTGTCGCCCAAAAACAAAAAAAGGAATGACAGTGTTGCATTTTTACTTTGTAGAGGTTCATATTAATTTAATCCTTCTGAATAATAGTACAAAGACCTTAACCTAAAGATTTTTTCCCCTTTATCATCCTTATTATTATCATATTGGCTATTTTTAAATTGGGTCATCTGTTTTCATATGCTGAGGTTTGTTTTGTTTTGGGGCCACACCTGGTGATACTAGGTGTGGGAGGGCTACTCCTGGCTTTGTGCTTAGGAATGCTCCCGCAGTGCTCATGGGACCGTATGGTGCTGTGGATGCCACATATAAAGTGCTTTTCATGTGCTCAGCCATTTCAGTTATTTCTCTGACCCTTGGTTATTGAGGTTATTGAGTTTGAACTTTGTGGGTTTTTTTGGGGGGCGGGGGGTGGTCACACTGGTATTGCTCAGAGATCATTCCTAGCTGTGCACTCAGGAATTATTCAGGGTGATACTTGGAACTCTACGGGATTTTACCAGGGATCAAATCTGGGTTAGTTACATGCAGGGCAAGCACCCTGCCTACTGTACTATCTTTCCAGTAGAGTTTTCGCTATTGTGGGCTGGCACCACTTGGTCTGCCAGAACTTCACTGGGCACAACCCTCAACTACCACATCAGAAAGAGGCCCGTGAGGCACAGTCTGGTGTGACCAGAAAATACAACAGAAAAAGGGGGGGCTGGCGAAATAGTACAGGGTTAAGGTACTTGCGTTGTATGTGGCAGACCCTACTTCAGTTCTTGGTTTTGCCTATAGTCCTCTGAGCATAGCTAGAAGCAGCCCTGAGCACTCCTGGGTTTGGCCCCCAAGACCTCCTCCCACAAGTAACAGAGAGGTTATGTTTCTTGAAGTAGGGGAGTATTAATCTTCCAATTTTGTTCTTCAATATTGTATTGGCTATTTTGGGTCCTTGCCTCTCCATGTAAAATTACGGAGTGTGTAAGTGTCTGCAAAATAATAGGCTGGGATTTTGATTGGTTTTGTTTTGGGGCCACATTCATTGGTGCTCAAGGCTTACTGTTGATTCTCTGTTCAGGGATCACTTCTGGCAGTGCTTGGGGACCATCTGTCCTGTCAGAGATCGAACTTGGGTTTGCTACATGCATTGCAAGTGCCTTACCCTTGTACTATATTTCTGGCCCCTGACTGGGATTGTGGTGAGTGTGTAGATCAAGTTTGGTGCTCTGACTTCTGCTCTGTTCTAAAGCAACAAAGTGTCGAATTGCTTTGGGAATATACACTGAGTATCTCAATTTATATCTATGAATTTTACCAGGTTTTTAGCTTTCTGTGTGTAAATCTTGGCATTTTTTTTAGATTTATATCAGTATTTCATTTTTGAGTGTATTCTAGATGTATAGTATTTTAAATTTTCCTACTCAATCTTTCATTGCTGGTATATGTATATATATATGTATTATACGTATATTGCTCTGTCCAGGAGTATTATATTGGTTCTTTGGAATTTTCTCTTCATAGACACATATTATCTGAATATAGTTTTATTTCTTCCCTTTTAATCTGTGTGCTTTAGTTTCTTTACTTTTTATGTTAATTAGGACTTCTAGAATGATGTTTAATGAAATTTTAAAAAGGAATGTCATTGCCTTGCTCCTGATCTCAGTTGGAAATGTACTCTTTCTTAAAGAAGTGTGATAATCTAGATAGATAATTTTAATCAGTAGTATAAAAGGTGATCATATCAAGTGCAAAGATGATTCTTTGCCTCTCCAATCAGTTCCTTCCCTCCCTCACCTTAACTTTTGTTAAGAAAGATAATACTAAATTGATGGTTCTAAAGATATTTTAAATGGTAGGATTACCACTTTTTTAATATAATAGCTTATATTATATATGTGTACATTATACAAATGTACATTACTTAGTTCCATTATCATCTTTTCTGTAGGGCAAAGACTGTATTGTAAACCTCCTATTGTTCACCGTGTATTGTATTGTCCACTATGAATTACGGTAGGTTTAATTATTTATTGAATTAATTTGTAAGTTCTTTTGTAATTATTTCATTATTTCATTTGTACTCCATTGCAACTGAAGTTATTTCTAATAACAAATTTCATTACAAATAAAGTTATTTGTAATGAAATACATTATTATATTATTATTGCATTTCTAATTTTTTTTAATGTAGGAGTACTGCTATTTATTCAGCCACTTATTAAGCTGACTGAAACTGTCATGAACTCCACATTACTTTTAAAAAAATATTATTGAATATCCTTGAGATAAACCATTATAAAACTGTTCATGATTGGGTTTCAGTCATATAATGACCCAACACCCATCCCTCCACCAGTGTACATTTTTCTACCACCAATGTCCACTGTTTCCCTCCCACTATGCAACACCCCACCCCCAACCCTAAGCTTCCCTCTGTTTTTGTGATTATGGTTTGCAATATAGGTACTAAGAGGTCATTGTGTTTTTTCAGGTCGTTCAGTATTTTTATCAGGACAGTAGTGCTGGAGTAGCTTTTTTAACTGGATGGCAGATTTGGGGTGTGACTGCTAAGGTTTCAAGAAGTACAGGGATGTGGGGGAGTGGGGGGGCTAGCCCATCCTGACCCCAAGAAAACCTGGAGATTTAGTTACAAAATCCATATATCCAAATTTTCAGCAGATTATATCTCGATGAGGTAGGTCCTGAGACAGTGGAGTCAGGCTGGGGCCATGGTGGTGTTTTTGGATTGTGGAAGCCAGTGGCTGCTGGGGACTCTATTTGGATGGGCACCAGGCTGACCTGCCACTCTCCAATTTATCCCAGTCTGTTCAGCATTGCATGGGTCTAAGGATAACAGGCTTCTGATCTCTTTCAAAACTTATTTATGTATCTCTGAAGCAAGGCCGATAGAAGATGATGGCACTGGAGGTGGATCATGGGGGTGACTGCTGGTGCTTCTAGGAGTATAGGGAAGTGGGAGGAGGTAGCCCATTCCAACTCTGAGAAAACCTGGAGATTTCAGTCACAGAACTCACGTACCTGAATTCTCAACAGGTTAATATATTGGTGAGGTCTGTCCTGAGACGATGGAGTCTGGTTAGGGGCATAGCGGCGATTTTAGACTGTGGGAGCAAGTGGCTGCCAGGGGCTCTGCTTCTCTGGCGCCAGGCTGACCTCTGCCTCCCTCACCCCCAACCCCTGATTTACCCTGGTCTGCTTAGCCTTGCGAGGGTCCGAAATTAACTGCAGCTTTTGATCTTTTTTGAGACTTATTTATGGGTCTCTGAAGCAAGGCCAATAAATGAGCTTGTATAGCTGAGCCAGAGGTGGTTTGTGGGTGTGGCTCCCACATACCTAACTTTTGGCTGTTTAATTTCTCAGGAAACTTGGTCCAAAGTTGTTGGGATCCAGCCAGAGGCACAGCGGCAATTTTGGGGTGTCAGAAAGCTTGAAGGCACTATCAGGCTGCTGGTGCAATGGCTCCATGGGTCCAGGTTGACTGTTGGCGGCACCACACCCCTTCATTTGTAATTCTCATAGAAAAATTGTTAACTTTCATTTTATTGGAAAAAAAGCAGATAGACAGGTAGTTGGTGAGATAATTTTATTGTTATTTGAATTGTATTTTGATGACTATAAAGATATATGTATAGTAATTATATTACCTCTTAGGAAACTTATTATTGATGTTAAAAATGTTCACTTAAAATCACGTGTTCCATATGTATTTGTCAAAAACTTATGTCCCTTTCCAAGCATTTGAGCAAAAAGTTTACAACTTTGATGCAGGAACTGACATTTGCTGAGTGTATAGAAGTTGTTGGACACTGTACTGGGTACTTGACTATTTGAAATATTTTGGGGGGGTCATATCTGGTGGTGCTTAGGGGACCACGTGGTACAGATGATCGAATCTGTAACCAGATACGCAAAGTGTGTGCTCCAGCCCTTGAGTACCTCTCTTGGCTATCTTCCTTTCTTTGTCAGCAAGTTAATGATGGTTTTCTAGGTGCCATTTCATATCTTTTTAGTATGTCACCACACCATATCCAACACCAAAGTACCAGTGTCCTTCACCGCAGCCTGTAAGACCCCTGCCCAGCTTGCTTTTCCCCACCCCTTATCCCTCTGTTAATCTCAGTTCCCTTGCTTTGTTTCTTTATATCTGTTTATACAAAATAAAAACAAAAATATATTTATTTTAAAAATATATATTACTTCACTTATTTATATAAAATATAAACCCATTATATATAAATATACATTTATATATATATCCATATATTTTTTGATTTGTTTTGTTTGATTTGTTTTGTTTTGTTTGAGCACCCCGGCAGTGCTCAGGGCTTACTCCTGGCTCTGCACTTAGTCCTTCTGGTGGTGCTCATGGGACCACATGGGGTGTCGGGGATTGAACCGGGTTCATCTGCGTGTTAGGCACGTGCTCTACCTGTTGTGCTATAGCTCCAGCCTGTTTCTTTATATTTCATCTACAAGTGAGATTGTTATTGGTGGTGAGCCATTCGGTATTTATGTTTTTCTTCTGACATAGTTTGCTCAGCATGACCTCTACTTCATCCATGTCATTGCAAAGGCAAGATCTTATCTTTTCTTATAGTTGATTAGTGTTGTTGTGTATGTACTACATATTTATTCATTCATCTGTAGTTGGGCACTGGGTTTATTTTCATTATCTTGGCTATTTTGCAATGAATACAGTGTGCACATATCATCAAATTTATGAGTTATTGTGTTCTTTGGATATATGCCTAGAAGTGAAATTGCTGGATTATCTATTAGGTTTAATTTTGCTATTTTGGTAATTCTCCATATTTTTTGGATTGACAGTGGATTTATATTTTTACCAACCATGTTATGAGCATTTCTTTTTCTCCATACCTCTGCCATGTGCAAAGTTACTTTATACTATTATCCAAAACTGTAATGTAAAATAATAAGAAACAGTTTAATAGTGTTGACCCCCAAATCATGTAGTATATTCTATAAATATTATAGTCTTTCTATGAGTGGGATTCAGGATTCTTTTTCCAAATTGTTCCTCTGATGGAGGACCTTTTTTTTTTTGTCCGCACTTTTTTTTTTTTGTACTCACAGAGCACTCACAGGTGTGGCAAGGATTACTCCTGGCTTTGCACTTAGGAATCACTCCTGGTGGTGCTTGGGGGACCTTACGGGTTGCCAGGGATCAAACCCGGTCAATTGTGTACAAGGCAAACACCCTACCCACTCTGGCCCCTGATGTCTACTTTATGTACGTTTATATCTATGTCCCTGTTCTACTTTCTTCACCCTCTAAATCTGAGGTCCACCCAGATACCTTTTGGTATTCATTTAGACAGTATCACAATTCTTTAAACTTATATTACAAGTTTGTTCTTAACTTATTGAGTGTCATCATTATTATCACTCATTGTTCAAGGCAGAAACATTCTTTTTTCATTTTTCTTTGAAATGTCGGGGATCAACCCGGACCATCACACATGCGAAGCATATGCTGTGTTGCTGAGCCCTATCCTGGCTCTGTCTTCTTGTTTCTTAACCACAGGTTCTGTTGATAATTACTTCCTAGTCCACCTACGTTCTTCTTTTTCTGTTTTCACTGTCCTAATATAGACTGGTAGTCACTTCTTAAATTACTGCATAGGCCTTTAAACTACTCTCCTTGTGCTACCTTCATCTCAAACTATGCGGAAAAAAAAACCAACACAGATTGTCCTTGCCCTGGGGCTGACCTGGGTTCTATCCCTGGCACCCCATATGGTCCCCTGAATCTCACCAGAAGTGATTCTGGAACTCAGAGAGAGGAGTAAGCTCTGAGCACTGTTGTGACCCAAAACCCCAATCCCCCCCAAAGAACAAAAACACATACATTGCTTAAAATCCTTAGAAAAAAAAATCTTGGGATGAAGCTTCCTTACTGTTCTACTTCTTCACCTTTAATTTATTTCCCCCTATTCTAAACTGGCTTCATTGAACTTCAAGCATGTTGTGGTCGTTTGAGCTTTGACGAAAGCTGTTCCTATTTTTAAGTAGGGGAATAAGAGAACAATGAAGTTGCAGTGATGAAATAAAAAGCACAGACTCTGGAACTAGACTAGATTTGGGAAATTCTGAATATACAGCCTAACTTGCTGCAGACTGTCTCTTAATTTTTTTGTTTTTAGAATAGAATCTGTATCCTAATCCTAAAAGGATGATAATAAAACTTAGTTCAAGGCATGTTTTGAAAATTAAGAGTTGGGCCGGAGTGATAGTATAATGGGTAGGGTATTTGCCTTGCATGCAGTCGACCCGAGTTCAATCTTTGCCATACTGTATGGTCTCCCAAGCACCGCCAGGAGTAACCCCTGAGCAATTGCCAGGTGTGATCCAAAAAAAAAAAAAAAAAAAAAAAGTAAGAGTTAATGTGGGCCAGGGAGATAGTTCAGAAGGCTAGTTCACATGCTTTGCATGCAGGAAATCTTGATCCCTTGCACCCGTGGCTACTGAATTTGGAATAATTTAAATCAACTCATGTGAAAACTTTTGATTTTTTTTTTTTTTTAATTTTGATTTGGCCACACCTGGCAGTGCTTAGGCCTTAATCCTGGCTCTGTGCTTAGGGATAAGTCCTGGCAGGGCTCAGGAGACCTTTGTGGTGCCAGGCATTGAACCCGAGTCAGTTATGTGCAAAGCAAGCACCTTATCTCCTACTTCCAGCCCCTTATGAATACTTTTAAAGGAAAGTTGTTCTTCATACTTCATAGTTAACTTTTTTACCCTTTGATTTTTTCCCCTGTGATTATCAACATTTCAATTAAGATTCTTTGAAGGAATTAACTTTTCTCTTGAAGTGTATTTCTAAGATTATAGATTAGAAATGGTTCAGATTAAAATGGCTAGTTTGGGTTCTAGCAGGAATACATTTTTAGTTCTGGTTTATTGGAGGTATTTGATGATAGCTTGGTGGACTTCTGGCTCTGTTCTTGAGAATCACTCCTGAAAGTGCTCAGGGGTACTCTGCAGTGCCAGGGGACTGCATTGGGATCAGCCACATGCAAGGCCTGAATTCCTGTACTTTCCCTCCAGCACATGCTTAACTGTTTTAGGAAAACAGATTTTCTGAAAGGCAAAACCTTTTCTCTCTGTTCACAGCACTCCTGATTCTTATTTTCATTTCTTACTCTGATTTTTGGTTCATACCTGACGGAACTTGGATTACTCTTGGCTGTATGTTCAGAGATCACTTTTGGTCATGCTCAGGGGCCCATATGGAGTGCCAGGGATTAGACCAGGGTGGGTAGCCTGCACGGCAGGTGCCTTACCTACCCCATACTATTTCTCTAGCCCACAGCTCTGCTCATTATTTCTACCCCAAATTTTCCAAGGAATAGGTGTGAACCCCTCCATGTTGATCAGTTATCTGATACTAAAGTTACCTTATAATTTAACTCAGTTCTGATGCTAAGTAATTGTAGTTGACACAGATCACCCAGGTTAAGGACTTACAAAACTACTCCCACAGTGTTGGAGAAATCAGCCTCAAGTGTAACCTACATCATCAGTAACCTACAACTTCTGTCACTGTTGGGCCCATACTGGAGGTTTCCACCATTTCTTTCTCAGGTTCAATCCATTTGCTAGAGTTGCCTGCAGAACCTGAGAAATCTGTTTTATCTAGTCAATTACTAGTTTTACATAATGGGGAGCCTGGCAAGCTACCAAGAGTATCACACCCGCACAGTAGAGGCTGGCAAGCTACCCAGTGGCGTATTTGATATGCGATAAACAGTAACAAGTCTCACAATGGACATGCTACTGGTACCCGCTCGAGCAAATCGATGAACAATGGGATGACAGTGCTACAGTGCTACATAATGGATATATTAAATAATGCAAATAAATAATGAAATGCAAAATTTATTAGTTCTAGCTCTGGAAGGGACTTAAGCACAAGTACTATTGTTCTCATGGAGTTTTGGGGTGGAGATAGCTCAAAGGGCTGTAGTGCAAGGCCTGCCTGGGGACATCCTGATTGTGAACCACAGCACCACATGGGGCATCCCCAGTATTGGTGCTCGAGGACCTGGTGACCCCATAGCACCTCTGGGCCTGACGGTGGTGTCAGGTTGAACGTTGAAAATCTAGCCTTGTTCATCAAGTAATTTCTGTTCATCAAGAAATCTCTATGCCCTGAGCACTGCTTGAGAGAAAACCCCCCCCATGCTTATTTTTTTTTCCCATTTTTATTACTCTGGAGCTTTACTGGGAGCAAATGAAGTATTACAACCAAACATACTCTATGCTCTAATCACTGAGGAAATTACAGAGGCTTTAGGAGCTGTGAGTTAGGAGCCATAAATGACCAAAAATATCTCTTACTATATCACAGTATCACATTCTCTATTTTAAGATCAGTTTGAAGAACATACAAATCCAATTTTTATTGGAAGAACAGCCCTCAGTGGTCTAGATTTGGCAGTCTCTAGCAGTATGGTGAAAGCTATATATATTTAAATATTCAATGTTTTAGATGTCTGAATGATTAAATTCTCTTTAGAATATATATTTTCTTTTCTTTTTTTCTTTTGACCTTTTCGGCCACATCTTGTGGGCTCAGGACTTACTCCAGGCTCTGTCTTCAGGGACCTGGTGGACTCCTGGTGAAGCTCAGGAGACCATTATGCGGTGCCAGGAATCAAACCCAGGTTGACCCTGTGCAAAGCAAGTGTTTTACCTGTTCTTCTATTTCTAGACAATTCCATAATTGGAGATTTTTTATTTATTTTAATTATTGCACATGATTTAAGATTATCCTATGAAGACTGACATCTAAAAATTTACCAAGTTAGGGGCTGGAGTGATAGCACAGCGGGTAGGGTGTTTGCTTTGCACCCAGCCAGCCCAGGTTCGATTCCCAGCATTCCATATGGTCCCCTGAGCACTGCCAGGAATAATTCCTGAGTACAAAGCCAGGAGTAACTCCTGTGCATTGCCGGGTGTGACCCAAAAAGCAAAAAAATAAAATAAAATAAATTAAAATTTTCCAAGTTATTGATCTGGTCTGATTTTGTTAGATTTGAGAATCTAAGAAGATAGTTGATTTCTTGTCAATATTTAGATCTTGTCAATATTTATTTCTCAATAAATTAGTATTTGATTGGTAATGGCAATTTAGTTTTATTTTCCAGAATATTACTGGATTTTTTTTGCTTTTCGGGTCGAACCCGGAGATGCACAGGGGTTACTCCTGGCTTTGCACTCAGGAATTACTCCTGGCGGTGCTTGGGAGACCATACAGGATGCTGGGAATTGAACCGGGGTCGGCTGCGTGCAAGGCAAAAGCCCTACCCGCTGTACTACCACTCCATCCCCAGAATATTGCATTTTTATCAACTACATATGTGTGTGGTTTGCGTGTGTATGGGTGTATTTTTTTCACCAGTGCTAGTGATTGGACCCAGAGCCTCATTGAAACAATACTCTGGCTAGAAACCTCAGTCATCATTTAAAAAAAAAATTAATTGATTTTATTTTTGGGGGCTTTTGGGCCACACCTGGCAATGCTTAAGGCTAACTTCTGGCTCTGCTTTTAGGAATCACTCCTGGCAGCACTCAGAGACCACCTGTGGTTCTGGGTATGTACCTGGGATGACCACATGCAAGGCAAGTGCCTTGTACTGTTCCAGCAGTCACCTTTAATTATGCCTCTGACTGTAGCTTACCTCTGTGTGCATATTACACATGCACACAGAGGTAAGCTGTATGTACTCTATGTACCTCCCTACACATGTAGGGACACATTTATTTGTCAATATTTTGTTTTGTTTTGTTTTGTTTTGGAACCATACCTGGCTGGCAGTGCTCAGGGGACTATTTCATTCTGGGAATCCAAACCTGGCCTCCTGCATGCAAAGCATGTGCTTTATTTGCCTATTAAGATATTGCCCTGGCCCTCATCAAGTATTTCTTTAAAGTTTTATTTTTTTAATTCTTTTTAAAATTTTTTTATTAGTGAATCACCGTGAGGTACAGTTACAAACTTATGAACTTTCATGTTTGCATTTTGTTTGCATCCTTCCATCAGTGCCCATTCTCCTCCACCAATGTTCCCAATATCCCTCCCACCATCCCCACCCCAACCCCCACCACCCCAACTCCCACCACTCCACCCTGCCTCTGTGGCAGGGCATTCTCTTTAGTTCTCTCTCCTGTTGGATGTTGTAGTTTGCAATAGAGGTATTGAGTGGCCATCATGTTCGGTCTATATTCTACTTTCAGCACGCAGCTTTCAACCCGAGTGGGTCCTCCCAACATTCTCTACTAAGTGTTCCCTTCTCTATCTCAGCTGCCTTTCCCTCCAGCATGTGAGGCCAGTTTCCAAGCTGCAGGGCAGACCTCCTGGTCCTTTTCTCTACTACTCTTGGGTGTTAGTCTCCCATTCTACTACTTTATATTCCATATATGAGTGCGATCTTTCTATGTCTGTCTCTTTCTGACTCATTTCACTCAACATGATACTTTCCATGTTGATCCACTTATATACAAATTTCATGACTTCCATCTTTTCTAACAGCTGCATAGTATTCCATTGTGGAGATGTACCAACGTTTCTTTATCTAGTCATCTGTTTTTGGGCACTCCATTTTTTTCCCAGAATTTGGCTATTGTAAACATTGCTGCAGTAAACATACAAATGCAGATGTCATTTCTACTATACCTTTTTGCATCTCCGGGATATATTCCCAGGAGTGGTATTGCTGGGTCAAATGGGAGCTCAATTTCTAATTTTTTGAGAATTGTCCATATTGTTTTCCAAAAGGGCTGCAACCAGTCGGCATTCCCACCAGCAGTGAAGGAGAGTCCCTTTCTCCTCACATCTGCGCCAACACCGGTTGATTTTGTTCTTTTGGATGTGGGCCAGTCTTTGTGGTGTATGATGATATCTCATTGTTGTTTTAATCTGCATCTCCCTGATGATTAGTGATGTAGAGCATTTTCTCATGTGCCTCTGAGCCATTTGGATTTCTTCTCTGAGAAAGTTTCTGTTCATTTCATCAACCCATTTTTTGATCGGGTTGGCAGTTTTCTTCTTGTGGAGTTCAACCAGTGCCTTGTATATCCTTGATATCAACCCCTTATCGGATGGGTATTGGGTGAATATCCTTTCCCATTCTGCAGACTGTCTTTGTACTTTGGTCACTGTTTTGAGGTGCAGAAGCTTCTGAGTTTAAGATAGTGTGTGTGTGTGTGTGTGTGTGTGTCTATAGTCACAACATCTATGGATTGTTTTCCTAGTACATTATATTGACCCTAACTTTGGTTCTCATCATTCCTCTGCAGAACTACAGTGATTGCCCTACTCTGATATTAGTTGCTCTTAACTTATCCTGTAAACTCTCCACTTACTAAGAATGTTTCAAAATTGTTTATTGTTTTTTTCTTTTTGTGTGTGTGTGTGTGTGTGTGTGTTGGGGTGCATACCTGGTAGTGCTCAAGACTTACACCTGGCTCTGTGCTTTGGGATCACTTCCGGGTAGAACTCAAGTCTCAGGAGACCTTTTGGGATGCTGGGGATTGAACCTGAGTCTGGCTTTCTGTTCTCTCAGTATATTTGAATATATATTTTTTCATGTTTCTCTTGCTTGAAACACCTGTCATGGGTTTCCATTACACAGAAAGAAGCCAGCTTTTGTTTGTTTGTGTTTTGGGCTGTCCCTGGCGATGCCCAGGGGTTACTCCTGGTTCTGTACTCAGCAATTACTTGTGGTGGACTCAAGGGACCATATGGGATGCTGGGGATCAATCCCTGCACTCTACCCACTGTAGTATAGCTTCAGCCCAGCTTCGTTTGTTTTTGTTTTAGGACTGTACCTTGTGGTGCTAAGGGATTTCTTCTAACCGTACTTTGGGGTCGCTCCCAGCAGCGTTTGGGATATTATGTGTCAGGATCAACCGTGGGCCTCCTCCTCCTTCAGCATTGAGTCTTCTTCCTGGCCTTAAGGATGCCAGCATTTTTCTTTGCGGGGCAGGGGGCAGGGGTTGCCAAACCTGGCAATACTCTGGTGTTACTCCTGGCTCTGTGCTCAGGAATCATTTCTGGCCTGCTCAGGGCACCATATGGGATGCCTGGGATCAAACTTGGGTCAGCTGCATGGAAGGCAAACACTTTGCCCATTGTACTATCACTCTGGCCCCATCATGCCAACTTTTTTTCTTTTTGAGTCACACCCTGCATTGCACAGGGGTAACTCCTGGCTCATCCACTCAGGAATCACTCCTGGCAGTGCTTGGGGACCATATGGGATGCTGGTGATTTAGTCCAGGTCAGATGCCTGCAAGGCAAACGCCCTACCTGCTGTGCTATCGCTCCAGCTTCCAGAATGCCAACTTTTAAAGAGTACTATGAAAGACTGATAACTTCATCTTTATTTGTATATATTACTTAATCTCTTTGAGTTCTAGTGTGCTTGTCTTCCAGGTATTTTGTTTATTTAAATTTTTTGGAGGTCATCCCAAGTCATGCTTTGGGATTCTCCCAGCACACTTGAGCAACTGGGCCAGCCAGGTCAAAGCTCCAGCTGTCCTTGTGATGGTGCTTAGCCCCATTGGTTCCCAGGGCCACTAGGGACACCCTGACAATACTCAGGTATCACCAGTGCCACATCTCACAGGGCTTAGGGAACATGTAGCACCAGAGGTTTAACTTGGGCCCTTGAACCTGTAAAGTATGAGTTCTAGCCCTTTGAGCTATTTCCCTGGTCCCTGTCCCAGACATTTTGGAAGGATAAACATTTCCAGTTTCTTCTTTTTACTTGATGAAATCCTCATCTCTCAAGGTCAGCTGTTCCCTTTGGCAATTACCTGTTAGCTTTGTCTCTCTAACACTGCTATCAGAACTGAACTCTCTTTCCATTCTTTATCTGATATACTTTGCACATACGTGGTTTGCTGGTGTTTCTCAGGTTGCATCCTTGCTATGTATCTCTTCTTTGTAAATATTTAAGGTGAAAAGGTCTCATTTGTATTGTTCTTAGAACCCAGCGGTGTGTGGCATAGGCTTAATAAATATTTCTCAAATGAACAGTTTGACATTATGTGACATAGCATTGCTTTGTATTAAGCTAAGTCTGATTTGAGAGCTAGAAGGTAAGATTATTTTGGGGCTCAAGAGCTGTTCTTTGCTCTGTGCTCAGGAGTGACCCCTGACTCTGTTGGATAGACTTGATGTGGTGCCAGGAGTTCAAACGAAGGTTAGTGGTATGTAAGGCAAGTGCTTGAACCTCTGCATTATGGAATTCATTAATTCTTTTTATTATTTTTGGTTGGGCTCTGTACCGAGCAGTGCTCAGGTCTGTGCTCAGAGTTCACTCCTGACAGTGCTCAAGTGGCCATCTGCAGGTCCAGGGATCAAACTGGGTTTGGCCAGATGCAAGGTGAGAGCCTTCACCTCTCTACTATCCTTATCTTCCTGGATTTATGGATTCCTTAAATACAATGATTTGAAAAAATTAATAAATGCATCTTTCGTAGTGCAGGGGGCTGGGGACATGCTGGGATATCCTCAGCCTGGGAGTACAGGCTTCAAGATTGGATGCTAGGGTGTTGTTGGTGGTGCTGGGGTCGGAGAGGGCCAGGAGTCACTGGGCCTATTCTTTGTGGTGATAGTGTCAGGGATCAAATTCAGGCTTGCACGTGCAAGACACATACTCTCTCTTTTTGAGCTTCTCCTCTACCCCAAGGTGATGTCTTGGACTTTATGCTTTTTGGTTTACATGAAGTATTTGCGAATGACTACTTTCTGTGCAATGGAGTTCTAATTATTTTGGTCTGAAACATGATGTGTTTTTGTTGTTTTGAGGTGCTGGGATTCAGGGCCCCACACCCATGGCTCATCATGCTTTTGATGCTTGATAGATCTGTCCTATATTTGTTTAATTATCTATCAACTGCTTGTCAGTTATTAATTAATTAATTTGGTTTTGGGGCCATAGCCATGGTGCTCAGGAGCTAGTTTTGGCTTTGTGCTCAGGAATGACTAATAGTGATGCTCAGGGGGCCACTTGTGGTGTCAGGATTCAAATCTGGGTTGATTGTATGCAAGACACGTGCCATAATAATTTGAATAATTTGCAGTGGTACCAATGTTTAACAGAATAATCTTTGTTAGTTTTTGTTTTTCAGAGTTTTTTCTTTTTTTCCTGCATGATGCAGAAGCCTTTTAGTTTGCTCAATGGAACAATTACACATTAACGATAAGAAAAAAATGTTGGCAGGATTCAGGTGTCATGTTGTTGAAGACTGTCATTATCTTTTGACCACATTTGTGGTACTCGGGTCAAAGTCTCGGCTCTGTGTGCAGTGATGACTCCTGGCAGTGCTTGGGGAACCATATGCAGTGGGAGGGCTGAATCTGGGTCTCTCATGTGCAAGGCACCATACTGCCTCTGTGGTCCCTGAGGAATGTCTTATTGGAAACACCTGCTTATAAAAAATTGCTAATAATGTACCACCTGTATATTTCTGATGATATCATGATTTCAGTTTAAGTGGAAATAAGTTTTGGAATTTCCTTTTTTATATTTGATTTTTCTTTTTGGTCCAAACATCCAGCTCTGATTAGGGTCTGTTTTTGGCTCCATGCTTGGGGACTTTGTGGTGCTAGAGACCTAAATGACATATATATGCCTTTGCCTTTTGCACTCTCATCCCTGATGCTAGGGTTACCCTCTTAAGAGATGTGAGAGAGTAGTACTCAGGAGTTCTTTCCCTTTCTATGTCTAAGTCATTTCAATCTGAATTTTAGAGACAGTAAATATTTTTAGGGCCTTTCCTTTTGGAAGGCCTATGGCACCCGGTATTCCCAGGCGGTCTCCCATCCAAGTACTAACCAGACCCGACCCTGCTTAGCTTCTGAGATCAGATGAGATCGAGTGCGTTCAGGCTGGTATGGCCGTAGACTTCACATATATTTTTACTTTGTTTTTGGACCACAATTCTGGGAACTACTCCCAGCACGATGTTTGGGGGCCACTGTCAGGTATGCTCGAGGGAAATGTGGGGCTAGGGACTTGAACTAGAACTTGCATGCAAAGTGTATGCTTCAGCCCAGTCCAACCATATCTTCCTTCTACTTTGGTTGAAAAATTATTTCATGTTATTTTTGGGGGGTAGTGGTGGTGTAGGTGGTAGCAGTGGTGTGGGGTTTGGGCAACATCCTTCGGTGCTCAGGGGCTATTTTTGGCTATGTCTTTGCTCAGAAGGGATGCGATGGTGCTTGGGGGACAATATATAGTGCTGGGGATTCGAACTGGGGTCAGTAGCATGCAAGACCAATACATTACCTCCTGTATTATCTATCGTTCTGATCCTAGAATTTATTTCTTCCTTTAAGATAATTTTTGAGCCAAAGAATCTTTTGAGATCTGATCCAAGTTTGGCTCTAAATACCATTGCCCTCCCCCCCCCACCTCCCCCCACCCCCCATTAGCCAAGCTAAGACTTTTGACTAAGTCTTTATAATCTTCACAATTTCTTCATTTGGTCAGCCTCTTTTAAAATGACTATCCCAAGTTGTTCTTTTTTTGCTTCCAGTTTTAACTGTTACTCATGTTATGGAGAATGGTGGTTTAGATTGGGAAGAATTGGTCTCCACTGTGTCTCTCGAAGCTGCCCTAGTTTCTTCCTCTTTAAGGTGAAGAGAATGTACCAGGATTGTCTTAAGTTCCTACATTGCACTTTATTACATTGCCCTATACTTACCTCTGTCCTTAGACTTGTTTTGCAGTAACCTATTTGTTTTATCCAATTGTAAATCTCATTTTCTTTCTAGTAAGATTGGCCTTCATACTTAACTTTCATTGCCTTAAGAATAGAATTCTGTATTTTCTGGTCTCCATTTATGTCACATTTTCTCTGATTAATGGTGATATCATTCACACAGTTAGACAAAGTGAAAACTTCATCTTCACAGTCATGTAATTCTCTTACAGAATCAAATTAGTTACTAAATTCTTGTCAATGCTGACTCAGAAATGTCTTTTGAATCCATATTTGTTCTCTGCTGCTATTCTGATCTTTTATCTGGATGTTTGATGCAGCCTACCGAATGCTTGCTTTGTCACCGGTTTTTCCTCAGTCGTCACTGCAGTTATCTTTCAGAACAAAAATCTGTTCATGTTCATGTTCTGTTTAAAAAACCCTTTAAACAGTTTGCTTATGAATCAAAAGCTTCTTCTCAGAACGTAGATGTTCCCTTCATTTTTCTCTTATCACTTGCCACTTATTATCATGTCCCTAGCTTTCAACTATTCTGAATACCAGCCATTTTCTGAATGTGCTTTTGTTTTCTTTCCTTTTTTGGGTCATACTCAGCAATGTTCAGGGATTACATCTGGCTCTGCATTCAGGAATTACACCCAGTGGTGCTCAGGGGACCATACGGGATGCCGGGGATCAAAACTGGGTTGACTGTGTAGAAGGCAAGCACCCTACCTGCTGTATTCTCTCCAGCTCATACTTTTGTTATATCTTTTAGATCGTGCTTCTACCTGGATTCTCTGGTCCTTTCATCCCTTCTTTTCTCAGGCAGCCCCTTACTTCAAGGGATCAGTCATAAATTTCTTCCTTGAAGTTCTGAAAGAATTTTCAGTCTCATTCTGTTGTGCATACCTATTATGCATACCACTCTGAAACAGAGGGTTTCATCAGAGTTATTCATTTTACCCACTTGTCAGGAATTCAAGTTAATTGTTCACTCCATGCTCATGAGGGTAGTTAGTCTCTGATGTTATGCATTCTTAGCATTTGACAGTGTTGAGATATTTATTTACTCAGTAGTTGTTGGTCAGTATAAGGCACTATGGTAAGGTCCTTCTGTTTCTTGTGAAAGCAAGAGATTTTCATTTATTTTTTGGCGAGTGGGACCCAACCAATAGTAGTGCTTGGGGCATACTCCTTGCTCTGCACTCAGGAATTTCTCCTGGCGATGCTTGGGGAACCGTATGGGATGCCCACCATTGAACCTGGATCAGCTGTGTGCCAGGCTAATACCCTGCCTGCTGTACTATCTCTCTGACCCTGAGATTTTTAATTTTGCAGACTAATTTTTTTTTTGCCTCCACTTTGCTTAGGTTTTATTTTCTCACATTTTCTCAAAAGCTGCTTGTAAGATGGTTTTATTTTTTTGGTGGGGGGGTCTCTCTAGGTTTTTGGTATTAAAGATGGACTGGGGCTGACCTGGTCTTATTGATAGTCAGAATATCTTGGATTTGATTCATTCTGATTATTACAAGGGATTTTAGTCAGACCTTACCTACTCTCGTGCATACAGCACAAGTGAATAGTGTTTTACATTGCTCTAAGTAACTGGAATATATTTTTAAAGGTATGACTTTTTTGTTTGAGGGGTGACAGGGAATCTCCCAAGCGGTTCTCAGTAGACCTGGGGACCTCTTTTCAGCCATGCTTTGCCATCTGCATCAATGGTTTAGTGCTAGGCACCAAGGATGCTTGGGTTCTGCAATGCTGGGAATCCCTCCGGCCACCCTGGTGATGCTAAGAGCCTCCAGGACTATACCAGGTTTTTCGTGTGGGACCCTGGGGTGCCTGGGATTGGACCCAGACTGACCTTCACCTTTGTACAATGTCCCTAGTCTCTAGAAGTTCTTTTCCATTAAACCAGTTCCTGATATTTCACACTTTCCTCTGGAATTTGTTTATTTGTGCTTGAGATATTTGTCTCTGAATTGCATTCAAATTCCATAACTAAGACTGCTTTTCTGTCTGGAATGAAGCTTTCAATTTAAGTCAACAATTTCTATACTTTGCTACAAAATATGTGCTTCCTAATTTTTCTACTATCTATAGAATTGCTTCCGTCGAGAGTTTCCCAGGATGTTGAGTTTTAGACAGAAAATGGAAAAGAATCATTTTCTTGCCAAATTCATTTTCTTGTTTTGTTGTTATATAATGTGCCTATTGAATAATATTTTCCCTTGAGGCTGAGTGTGAAGCTTGAATATTTTTAAAATTAATTTTTATTGAAAACACCGTGATTTACAAACTTGTTCATTATATAGTTGTTTCAAGCATTCAGTGTTCCAACACCACCAACGTGACTTTCCTTCATTAATATCCCTAGTTTCCCTCCCAATTCCAAATTGCCCCCTTAGGCACAAAATAAATTACCTTTATATTGCTTATTCCATCAAAACTCTTAAGAAATGGTAGATAGAATGATCAGAAAATAAATCAGTAAGAACAAATTTGTGATTACTGTATGATTTTTAACCTATGAAAATGAGATTTTTAACCTATGAAAATGAGAAAATTAAAACCATTTAATACAATATTATAAAATACCTTTTCTTATTTACATATGTAAGTTTTCAACTCTGGAGTCTAAAGTATATTACATTACACTTTATTTTATACTTATATCTCGTCCTGTCTCTCCGGTCATTAATAACACTTTTAAAGCAATTCTGTTAATCTATTGTGGAGTTTACATTGAAATAATTAAGGCCTACAAATCTAAATTTCCCTCCTATACTTCATGTAAACACTGTGGTTTACAAAGTTGTTCATGATGATTTGTTACAGGCATTCAGTACTCCGGCACCAATCCCACCACCGTCACACCTTCCCTCAACTGTTGTCTCCAATTTTCCCAACCACCCCGTAGGCCTGTCCTCATAGCAGACTCTGAATAAATTATTTTATGTGCTTGTTACCAATAATTTGCTAACAGAATATCAAAATGTTTTCCTTAGAAGAAAATTAGTGTAAATTGCTGTATCTCACCATGGAGACATTAAGTTCTCATATGAGAGATTACTAAGATGTTGTTACAGTTTAAGCCTTCTGTGATTATATTTTGTTAATTGAGATTGGTTGTCTTCTAAGTTACATCCCATCCAATCTGGAGTGCTATTACTGATTTATCAGTGTTGTAGAGTTTCAGATGTTGGGCAGCCGTGCGTTCCAGGAAGTTCAGAATTTTAATTGGGTGATACAGTTGGAGTAAAATTTTTAACTTATTGTGGTTTTGGGGGGGGGAGGGCCTGGAGGGGAGGCGAAGAGAGGCACAGGGAACAGGACAGACACACAGGACAGGCACACAGGACAGGACAGATACACAGGACAGGACAGACACACAGGGCAGATACACAGGACAGGCACACAGGACAGGACAGGACAGGACAAGACAGACACACAGGACAGGACAGGACAGGGACAGGGACAGGGACAGGACAGACAGACACTACTGGGGCTTCCAGAAAAACGGGGAGTGGAGGGAGGTAACCCATCCTGAGAAAACAATGGAGATTGCCTGAATGTTTTGATATACATTACAGACATATGGGAGAAATAGCTTTAAATTAAAAAACTTCATGATATCCATGTTTATACTACAAATAGACTTTTTAAAAAATTCAGTTATGCTATAGATTCCTTTGATTATTTTCAAAAGTATTTGCAATAATCATAGTATCTAATATACACTAAGATTTAAAAAGCAGTTTTCCTGAAGGCTTTGGAATTGCTTTTTTGTCTGTCTTTACTATTGCAAATAATACACTTTATTTATAAATAAAGTAGTCTTCAGAACCAAGCTGCTTCTAAAAGCCAGAGCAGCAGTGTAGATTAGATTCATCTACTTTTCAGCTTTATCGTGGAACATCACAAATTTTGCAAAACAAAGTACCTTCATGATGCTTAATTTTGGGAGGGCAGGTCACATCTGGAGTTGGTGCTCAAGGGCTATTTCTTGGCTCAGTGCTCAGGGTTCCAGCCAGTGATGCTTGGAGGAACCATGCAGTGCTGGGGATCCAGCCTGAACCTCTTGCATGCAAGGCATGTGCTCCAGTCCCTTGCGCCATCTCTCTGGCCCTGTGGTACTTAATATTGCGAGTCCTGAAGAGAAACGGGCTGGGGTGTGAATTGGCATTAGTCTTCGAAGGAATTTCTGGAGAGGGATGCTCACAGGGGATGATAGTGGTTAAAGCTTCCATTCCCCAGGTGCCAGTCACTGAGGTGTTATGGACACTGTGGGAAAGAACATTCCCTTCACAAAGCCACTGGCATCTGATGAAGGATTAGCAGTGATACGGGGCAGTGGGGAAAGTGAGTCCCATATGCCCTCTGGGATTTTGCCATTTTTTCACCCGGTGAAAGTGCAGAGGTGCAACATCGTCACTTACCATCTGACAGTTAACACACAGGAGGAGTGGTAAAGATAACTGCTTTGATTCTCATTTTAAAGGCAACAGATAGGCGTCAAGTTGTAGATCTTGAATATTTTATTAGTTTAGCAGATGGAAGATATATTTAAACTTATTAAGTAAAATAATTACTGGGTTTCTCTCTGGATTCTTATCTATATAATTCAGAATAAGGGCTGCTGCTTCACTCCATTCTGTTCAAGCTTTCAACTTCCTTTGACAGCCTGGATGTGAAATTCAAAAATCATTAATGTGATGTGTTAATTTTGCACTTTTTGACTTACTGCAAAAAATCTTATAGTTTCCATAGCAACGATAACCTATCCAGATTGTGTAATATTCTTTACAGTATTAAAAATAAAACTGCAATTACATGAGCTTCTGGAATGCTTCATTTCGGGAAACTGGGGATTGAAATATTTCTTTAAAAAAATGGAGCTCTTTTTTATTTTTCACAAAATCTTGTCGAAAAGCCTAATTTTAAGAATGTATGAAATTTAACCAATTCTAGATCCCCAGTAGTAAATTATTTTATTAAATGTTTGGAATTTAGGTGTAAGCATTCTGACACAAGCGCTTTCATACTTGCACGTGTATTTAAGGTGCATGGGAAGTGGTTTTAACTTGAATTACATTGTAATTCTTAGTGATAGAGGGTGAGTTTGGAGAAAACGAAATATCACTTAAAATTTCCCCTCTGTTTTACTTTTCACATTATAATAGTATCACTTGGGGGGGGGGTGGGCAAGAGACATAGTACCAGAAGTGAGGCGCTTGCTTTGCATGTGCTAACCATTGCTTGATCCCCGGCACTATATATGAATCTTCCCACTCTACCCCCAGACCACCTGGAGGGATCTCTGAGCATGGAGCTAGGAATAAGCCCTGAGCACAGCTGGGTGTTGCCCTCAAACAAAACAAAATAGACAAAATAGTATCACTTTGAAAATAGATTGTTTTAAGTTGGTGTCTACAGTGTTGAATTATTTTGGCGTTTATCTCATTTTAATTCTAATTTAAAAGACACAACACTACTGAAATTAATATAACTTCTCACATGAACACTTTTTTTTTCATTTATTATACTGCCTTCCTAGATTTTATTTGAATTTTGTTTGGTGGAGGGTCATACCCAGTGGTACTCTGCTCCGTGCATCGACTGCCATAACCAGAATCGAACCTGGGTCCAGCGCGTGGCGGACAGGTGCCTCACCTGCTGTACTGTCTCTGCCTTAAATACGTACATTTTATATGGTATAATTTGTGGATCTTCTTAATATCTAGTGAGATATTTTTTCATGTTTCTAATGTTATTCATGGTTATCATTTTAGTCACGTGTAATGGCCTATTCTGTTGGCATATCTGGTGTGTTTTCTGTGAATCAAAAATGCTATTTAGTTGTTTCTCCAGTGCCATGTATTAGAAGATAAACGGGCATAATTTTCAAGTTGATTGGGTAGGAAATAACTGTAACTCAATTTTATTCCCCCCAAAGTAGGTGATTGTGATTATCTTCACAAGACATGTAAATGATTATTAACAACCTCTTCAACTTCTTTAGCTGCTAGTAAATATAACTAGTAAATGTGTAAATGTAACTAGTAAATATGGGCAATCATTACTTGTTGATACTTTACTAAGGCTTTAAGTGTTTTCCAAAGTGGGTGGTAATTGCCTGCCCTCCTGGGGCTAGGGGTGATTGAGTTAGATGTAGGAGCCTGGGATGCAGTTGCGGGCAGGTGCACTTAAGTTTGCTCACTTAAAGAAGGTAGATTTCTGGAGGAGCCCTGAATAAGGCCTCTCCCCCCACCTCTCACCCCCCCTCCCCGCAAAAAAAAAAAAAGAGGTCAGGAAGCTGAATAAGCTTGTGACTCTGACAAAAGACAAAACTTGGATGTCATATATTAAACTCAATTAGAACCACCCATAATATGAACATGAACACGTTTATAACATTTAGCTGGCACATTGGTGTGGCTAGTTCTGTCAGTACCCTGAGGATGTGGTCCTGCACAAACCACAATCTGCTACTCATTATGAGTTGCACAACCAGAATTTTTTCTTTTTTCTGGGCCTTATACTATGATGTTCAGGGGTTGCGCTTGCCCGCGTGGTGCCAGGGATTGCATTCAGGCCTCCTGCATATAAAGCATGCACTCCGGCCCCATGGCTGTCTCCGCAGCTCCCACACTGTCACTGTTTTTATTTTTATTTTGTTAAATTTTTTTTGCTTTTTGGGTCACATCTGGCGTTGCACAGGAGTTATTCCTGGCTCATGCACTCAGGAATTACTCCTAGTGATGCTTGGAGGACCATATGGAATGCTGGGAATCGAACCTGGGTCCGCCGCGTGCAAGGCAAACGCCCTAACTGCTGTGCTATCGCTCCAACCCCTGTCACTGTTTTTATGGACTCTATTACCACTGTTGAACTGATCTCACTCTTTGATTAAGCTCTCTAGTAAGTCGTGTGGTTTCCAGAATTTCCAGTCCTATATCGAGGATTAGAAATTGGACTGGAACGATAGCACAGCGGCTAGGGCATTTGCCTTGCACGTGGCTGACGTAGGTTCAATTCCGCCGTTCCTCTCGGAGAGCCTGGCAAGCTACTGAGAGTATCCTGCCCTCAGGTCAGAGATTGGCAAGCTACCTGTGGCGTATTCTATATGCCAAAAACAGTAATAAGTCTCACAATGAGACGTTACTGGTGCCCGCTCGAGCAAAACGATGAACAATGGGACAACAGTGCTACATCAACATCTGTTGTTTTGGGGCAGAATTGTATACATACTCACACACACAATTTCTAATCCTATACCTATTATTTTGGAACACATGTATACACGTTATATGCTCTCCACCCCTTGTCCCTCCCCTGCTCCCACCCTTCCCACCCCAGTGCCAGGGCTGCTACCTCCATTGTTTAGAAAACTCAGATCAAATATTGGAATTTTTCTAGAGTTCTTAGAATTGAGATATTTGTGAAGATTTGGACTTTTAGTATTTCTTATTCTGGGTGAGAACTAGGGTTTTCCAGAGGATCAAAGGTTCCAGTGTAGCTCCTCCTGTTCTTGTACTATGAATTTATTTAAATAAATATAGGTATTTACACTTATCATTTGTTTTTGTAGTTTATAATCATAAAGTAGAGTGCTTTCACAGATTCTAGATATTTAAGACAGGAGTAGAATTGTCTTACAATGTACTTCAGTATATATTCATGCTTGTTTACTCTTTGAAACTTGTGGTGTGTTTCATATCTTGTTCTGTTTTCATTTTGAACTCTGCTTTTGGGTCTGTCTGGTGTTTTCATTTTCACATGAGTTTCTTTTGGTATTTCTGATCTTTGTCGGTGAAATATTATCAGAAGTGATAAGCAGTACATGCATAATGAGAATCATGACATATCGTTAAAAGAATACTAAACTTTCACTGTTTTTAGTTTTAAGATAATATATAGAAATAATAATATTTTTTTTCCTTGCAGAAAAGATGAAAAGGAGTATGCATTGAAGCAAATTGAAGGCACAGGAATATCCATGTCGGCTTGTAGAGAGATTGCAGTAAGTGGACATAAATATAGCTGCTTATTTTGTTATGGATAGTGGATGACTATTATTAATATATTTTTTATTAATATATATAGTGTATGGTTGAAATATTTGTTTAAAATATTTTAGGTTGGAGAGATAGGACAGCGGGTAGGGCATTTGCCTTGCATGAGGCTGACCTGGGTTCCATCCCCAGCATCCCATATGGTCCCCTGCCAGGAGTAATTCCTGAGCACAGAGCCAGGACTAAATCTTGAGCACATTGGGCGTGGCCTACAAGTAAACTTTTTTATGTAGAGCCTGGGACTGGGGACTGTAGCTAAGCGGCATATCACCCCTGGCACCATAGTAGCAACATAGCAGCAGCAGCAGAACAGAAGAGGTGCATACGATGTTTTATTGCTACAAGCCATTTTTGAATGAACATTTTCCTAATAATGTCTAGAATTTTATTTATTTTTTGGCTTTTTGGGTCACACCCAGCAATGCACAGGGGTTACTCCTGGCTCTGCACTTAGGAATTACGAGCAATAGCACAGTGGGTAGGGTGTTTGCCTTGCACAAGGCCAACTGGGGTTCGATTCCTCCATCCCTCTTGGAGAACCCAGCAAGCTACCGAGAGTATTTGATATGCCAAAAACAGTAACAACAAGTTTCACAATGGAGATGTTACTGGTGCCCGCTTGAGCAAATTGATGAACAGTGGGACAACAGTGCTACAGTGCTGGAATACTGGGGATCGAACCCGGGTCAACCACATGCAAGGCACGGTATTCTTGATCCAACCCCAATAATATCTAGAATTTGTATTCTTAGGAATTTTATGCTAACATAATATTTTAAATCATTAATTAATATCTGTTTGTAAGTTTAGGCTATATTTAAAGAGAAAAGTGGAATAACACTATTAAGATTATGAATGTTATTTTTTCCCTAATGTACTAGTTGCTAGAAAAATAATGCCATCATAATAATGGGAGAATTTTTAAAAGAAATGTATTTTTTTTTTCAATGCTTAGGGGTTATTCCTAGCTCTGCACTCAGGAATTAATCCTGGCGGTGCTCTGGGGATATCTGAGATGTTGGGGATTGAACTTGGGTCGACCGCATGCAAGTGCCTTGCTTGGTGCACTTTATCCTCTGGCTCCTTCTTTTTAATTTTTTTAATCATACACTTAAGCATTTAAGAAGTAAGTAATTGTGCATATGGCTCACATTTACTGACTGTTTACTAGGTGCCCCACTAAGTGCTTACAAATGTTAGTTTTTATGACCAGTATATGATTAACTACTCTTAATACCGCCTACACGGCAGAGCCTGGCAAGCTACCCGTGGCATATTCGATATGCCAAAAACAGTAACGATAGATCTCATTTCCCTGACCGAAAGAGCCTCCAAACGTTGGGAAAGACGAGTAAGGAGAGGCTGCTAAGGAGAGTGTAATAGAGACGTTACTGGTGTCCGCTTGAGTAAATCGATGAACAATGGGATGACAGTGACAGTGACAGAATCTCATTTCATAGATCAGAAAATAGAGGGAAAATCCTTTATGGCTTAGAATTCATGTTACTGTAAACCTTATTTTAGTTCTTCAGTCAAGGCTTCTTATTTGGACTCCCCTATGTTATCACATCTATTTGGTATTTCTGTTTCTGCATTGTTATTTGCCTATATTACTATATTCATTAGATAGTTCTGTCTTTAATTTGAAAATTGCATACATTGTTTACAATTTCGAACTGTCTCCCTAAGTGATTACACCATTTTGTACTTCCAGTAGCTTAAATGAGACTTCTGATTATTCCATATTCTTGCTAACATTGAATTGTCAGCATTTGCTAATAGGTATATAGTGGCATTTTAATTATTCAATCAGTTAATTTTTAGTGAAGCAAGATAGTTTTGTTTCAGGGCTACACAGCAATGCTCAGGGATTATTCCTGGCTCTGTGTTCAGAGATCACTCCTGGTGTGCTTGGGGGACCATATGGGATGCTGGGGATCCAACCCAGGTCGGCCGCTTACCCACTGTACCATGGCTTTGGCCCCAGGATAGTTTTTATTGAATGGAACTTACTTGGAAAGATGTGAGGGGAGAGGATGGGAGGAAGTATGAGTTTGAGAGAGAATACAGCCTTCTCCAAAATGGAATAACAAGCAAGCAAAGATACACAGAGACAAGCAATATATGTGGTGAAGGCAGAACACAGGCATGAAGAGAAAACCAGTATAGGGGCATTTTGTTGTTGTTATTAGTAGTTGTATTATGATCATCATCATTTTGTGAGCCACACCCAGCTATGCTCAGGGCTTACTCCTGGCTCTGCACTCAGATATCACTCCTGACTGTGCTCAGGGGCCCTGTGGGTGCCAGGGGTCGAACCCCAATCTGCTGCATGCAATGCAAGTGCCTTACTTACTGTACTGTTGTTCCGGCCTCAGCATTAGAGTGTTTGTGATTGATGTGCCAGAAGTATGGAGTGGAACAGAGCTGAAAAATTGACTGAGTCTGATCGACTGAGGGAATAGAGACAGCACTCGGTATTTTCTAGTTTATGAAAATAGATGAGGCTATTTATTTATTTTGCTGGTTTTGGGGCCATAATAGTTGTTTTCAGGACTTACTCCTGTCTCTGCAGTCAGGTATCACTTCTGGTGATGCTTGGGGGACCATATGGGATGCTGGGGATTGAATCTGGGTTGGCCACATGCAAGGCAAGTGTCCCCGCTACTGTACACTAGCTCTAGCCCCATAGGTGAGACTTTTGCTATGAAGAAAATTAGAACCATGTCACGCATTACGCTAGATTGGAGGTATTCTGATTGCAGAGAAGTTCTGGGAATAGCCGTAGAACAGGGGTGGATGATGAGAAAAGTTATCAGAGAACTGGTAGCCTCGGACTGAATTTGGCAGGATGTGTACAGAGTGGGAGGAAGTTTAAGAACTAAACCCTGGGGCTGGGGAGATTATGGCAAAGGCTCTTGCCTTGGATGTGGCTGACCCAGGTTTGATTCCTAACACTAGTCTTTTTTTTTTTTTTAATATAAATAATTTTTTTTTTTTTCTTTTTGGGTCACACCCGGCGATGCACAGGGGTTACTCCTGGCTCTTCACTCAGGAATTACCCCTGGCGTTGCTCAGGGGACCATATGGGATGCTGGGATTAGAACCCGGGTCGGTCGCGTGCAAGGCAAACGCCCTACCCGCTGTGCTATCGCTCCAGCCCCTATATAAATAATTTTTTAAGTCACCACGAAATGACAAAGTTATTCATGATTAGGGTTGAGGCCTGCAATGTTACAACACTGATCCCTTCACTGGTGTCCATTTCCTGGCACAATTTTGATCCTCTGAGCACATCTAGGATGCTGAGCCTGAGCCTCACAATTATGAGTAAGGCCCTGCATGTGGCCAGAAACAAACAATAACAAAATTAAGTTAAAAAACTGAAATGTGTTATCTCACATTTTATTTATTGATTTTAAATTTTATTTTGCACTGTGATTTACTGAGTTGTTCATACTACAGTTGTTTCAGGCCTTAAATGTTCCAACTCCAATCCCATTACCAACATGCCCTTCCCTCCACCACTGTCCACAGTTTCCCATCGCCCCTGCCTGCCCTCTTGGAGGCACAACTAAATTTAGTTCATATTGTTTGTTAGAACACATAGGCAAATGGACTCATCAGGCCTTCTTCAGTCAGTAAGAGTCAGTTTGTGAGAACTGTCCTGTCTCACAGTGATGTTGCTACAGTCATTGTCTGAGGCTCTGCTGTGCTGGCTAGAGCTAGTTGAGCCTTCTGTGTTACTGTTCAGACTCACTGAGCTTAATGGTCTTCTATGCCACCTTCCCATCGGATTTGCTGTGTCCTACTGGGCTGACAGTGCTGTGAAGTTTTTAGGAGCTCTAGATCTAGAGCAATTTGGTGTCTAGGCAGTTTGATGAGGTTCAGGTGTGGATCTGGGCTTTTTCTGGGTCTGAGGGGGTTGAGTATGGCTGCTGTGGGCTGCTCTGACTTTAGGCAGAAAGGGGATCTGCCTCTCCCCTTTTCGAGAAGGCCCCAGGACTCTCAGACTGGAATGGTTCACCTGGGTTTTCAAATCTTATTTTAAAAGTATATCACATCATCCCTTAAAATTACTTATTTAGGCACTGATTTACAGAGCTGATGATAGAAGTGTTTCAGGCATCCAATGTATCAACTCCAAACCTGCCCCCAGTGTCACAGTCTCTCCACCAATGTCCCAAGGTAGCCGCCCTTCCCCCTGCCTCTTTAGCAAACTCATTACACTTTAATTTTATTCAAAACTTACTCACTGAAGGTAAATTATGACCCTGAATCTTTGTTTCCCTGGATCTTCACTTTAGTTTTTGATATACCTTATCAGGGCATAATTGGGTATTGAACGTGCAAATAACATGTGAGCATTCACATTTTTTGAGATTATAGGGAAGTTTAACTTAAATTTTTTTTTTCCTTTTTTTGCGTCACACCTGGGAGTGCACAGGAGTTACTCCTGGTTCTGCGCTCAGGAATTACTCCTAGCGGTACTCAGGGGACCATATGGGATGTTGGGAATTGAACCTGGGTTGGCCGCATGCAAGGCAAATGCCCTACCCGCTGTGCTATCACTCCAGCCCCTTAACTTAAAATTTTTTTTAATTATTTTTATTTTTTAAAATTGAAGGGGGGTTTGCTACATCTGACAGTGCTCAGAGCTCACTCCTTGCTCTGTACTCAGGACCATTGGTGGTGGTATGTGGTACCAGGGATGGAATAGATTATAGGAAAGTCTTAATTGAAAACTTATATAAAGCTGTTATATGTTGAATGTGTGGTAAATACCATTAATTCAGATCCTACAGTTTCTTTCTTTTTCTTTTTTTTTTCATTAGTGAATCACCATGAGGTAGTTACAGAATTACAAACTTTCGTGCTGTGCTTGCATTTCAGTCATACAATGGTCGAGCACCCATCCTTCCACCAGTGCCCAAAATTCCACCACCAATAGTCCCAGCATCCCTCCCACCACTCCCACCCTATCCCCTCCATCCCACCCCACCTCTGTGGCAGGGCATTCCCTTTTGCTCTCTCTCTCCGTTTGGGTGTTGTGATTTGCAGTAGAGGTATTAAGTGGCCATCATGTTCGGTCTATAGTCCACTTTCAGCCCGCATCTCCCATCCCGAGCAGGCCCTCCTAACACCTTTTACTTGGTGGTTCCTTCTCTGTCTGAGCTGCCTTTTCCCCTGGCGTGTGAGGCCGACTTCTAGGCTGTGGAGTAATCCTCCTGGTACTTATCTCTACTGTTCTTGGGTGTTAGTCTCCCATTCTGTTACTTTATATTCCACAAATGAGTGCAATCTTTCTATGTCCCTACAGTTAATTTCTTGGTAATGGAATTAAAATATTGTTAATTCTTAGACAAGGTGCTAAAAGATTGTAAAAGCACCTATTATGGCAATACCTTAGAGATATTAATATTTTCCATATAAGGTCTTTTCCCCTACAATACTGCTTGCCATTTTTTCTTCTCTTGCCATGTGATGCTATAGCAGGTTGTTACATAAACTTCAGTGGTGTACTTGGAAATTTTCCCTTGGCATCAAGGAAAATGCTTTTGTTTCCTTAAATTTATGAAGTGAAATTGATATAATGTATGTTTGCTTCAGCATTCTTTTTTCATTTTCATAGTTTTCTAAACAGAATTTTATTTGACATTAGAAAGTATGCTCCCCAGTTTGTCTGAGTTGTAACATATAGATGGGTTTTTAATAGTTTTTTTGATGGCCAACCATGCTGGGCAAGATTTTCAAAGTTCAAAAGACTCAGCATTTCATGTCAGTTCACAAGTGTGTTTTTCATTTTGCTGCAGTGTCCTTGAAAGAACTTTAAAATAGGCCATGAAAAAACCCCTAATCCTCTGTAATGTATTAATTTTTGTTAATCTTGGGGACTGGAGAGACAGCACAGTGGTTAGGGAGCTTGCCTCACATGCGGCTGACCTGGGTTTGATCTCCAGCATCCCATATGGTCCTCTGAGCATCTCTAAGAATAATTTCTGAGTGTAGCACTGTAGCACTGTCGTCCCTTTGTTCATCGATTTGCTTGAGCAGGCACCAGTAACGTCTCCATTGTGAGACTCATTGTCACTGTTTTTGGCATATCGAATACGCCATGGGTAGCTTGCCAGGCTCTGCTGTGCGGGTGGTATACTCTCGGTAGCATGCTGGGCTCTCTAAGAGGGATAGAGGAATCGAATCCCCTTTGGCAGCATGCAAGGCAAACGCCCTACCCAGGTAACATAGTTCAAAACGCCCTACCTGCTGTGCTATCAAGCCAGAAATAACCCCTGAGCATTGCTGGGTTTGACTCAGAAACAAATAAAAAATATTGAAACCATTCTTGGGGCTGGAGAGATTGTACAGTGATTAGGATGCTGTCCTTGCATACAGTGGACCTGGTTTAATCCTTGGTTCGATAATACAGTGTCACAATGCCTGCCAGGAGTGATTCTCAGTGCAGTACCAGTAGTAAGCCCTGAGCACACCTGGGTTTGACTCCAAAACCAAAAAACAAAACAGTACTCATTCCATTAAATTTCCTTTATTAATTTAAGAAACTCAGTCTGTGAAAGGAGTTTCACAGACTAAGACAACACTTGGACTCCGTTTATATCAACATAAAAGGTAAAGGAATATTTATATTTGTAATCATAAAATTTTATATTTTAGCTTTCTCTTTGAACTTGTCTTCTCCACCCCCTTTTTAATACTGCATTAAATTTTATTTTATACTTGGATCTCATTATGGTAATAATCATGTCTTACCTGTCATTAATAAAACTTTTAAAGCATTTTTATGTTAATATGGTATGGAGTTTATATGAAATAGGTAAGGTCTACATATAAAAATTTTCTCCCTATACTTTATATATCATGGCAGAGCCTGGCAAGCTCCCTGTGGTATATTCAGTATGCCAAAAATAGTAACAATGATGAGTCTCATTTCCCTGACCCTGAAAGAGCCTCCAATGCGGCACCATTGGGAAGGAGAAGTAAGGAGAGACTGCTAAAATCTCAGGGCTGGTACAAATGGAGATGTTACTGGCGCCTGCTCGAGCAAATCAGTGAACAACGGGATGACAGTGATACAGTGAATTTAAGAAACATTGGTTTATATGAATATATTTTTGTTTTGTTTTAGGGCCACACACCTGGCAGTGCTCAGGGATAACCCCTGCCTCTAAGCTGAGGAATAACTCCCTGAGCACCACCAGTCGTGTTCTCTAATAGCAGAACTCTTAGGGATCTAAGAACTCAGGTTAATTGTGGCTGATTTTTACTTTTCCTTTCTCTGTATTCTTCAGGCTGTTTATTCTGATTTATTTGATTTAGTTTTTCTATTTTTCTTTTTTGTTGTTTCCTTTGGGCCATTTATGTTCAGGGCTTTTCTCCTGGCTCTGTCCTAAGGGATCACTCATAGAAGAGTTTGTTGGAGCATAGGAGATGCCAGGGATCAAACCTGGGTTAGTTACAGTATGCAAGACAAATGCCTTACCTACTGTACTATTGCTCTGGCCACATAATAAAACTTATTAACACTCTAAACCTACATTTCTCAACTCAGGGCCATGTAATTCCCTGTAGGTCCTTAGGATATCTTAGAGGGGTCCGATAGTTTCATAAATGGCCGGGGTTTGTGGGGGAGCACACAGCATGAGTCATGGGGCCATCTGGTGGGACAGGGAGCCACAGGAAGAAAACAAGGTCAGAAGGGGCATGGTCAGGAAAGGGTTGAAAGACACTGTTTTACAACTACCAATATATCTATCTGATTTCTGTGAATTTTGGTTTTTCTTTTGTTCAAATGGGGTGAGTAGTATTTAATCTCTCTCTAAGAGGGACGGAGGAATCGAACCTGGGGTTGGCCTAGTGCAAGTCAAATGCCCTACCTGCTGTGCTATTGCTCCAGTCCATTTAATCTCATAATTGTGTTCAGGAGGAAGCATGTAAACTGTTCGTTGTTGTTTTATTTTGGGGCTGCATCTGCAGTGCTCAGGCTTTCTCTTGACTTTGTGCTCAGGGATCACTCCTGGCTGTGCTTGGGGGGCATTGTGGGTTGTGCTGGGGATTGAACAGGCCAACTGCATGCAAGGAAGGTGCCTTACCCAGCAGACTGTCTCTGGACTGGTAAGTCCCCTTCAAAAATCCAGTTACTTTGTTGTTTTGTTTATTTTTAAATTGAAGTGTGTGTGTGTGTGTGTGTGTGTGTGTGTGTGTGTGTGTGTGTGTGTGTGTGTGGTGCCAGGGACGGAATGCAGGTTTCACGCATGCAAAGCCAGTGCTTCACCACCAAGCCACATGGACCCTTGTTTGTGTTTGCATGCTCAATTATGTTTAAAATGTGCTATACCAACAGATAAAATTTGTGCCCCCTTCATGTCAGCAAACAGATCAATTAGATATTGGTCACTGCTTTTTTGTAACACATAGTGTTTGTTTCTTGCTGAGAGAATACCAAGAAGCATGTTTTTAGGAGGATGGAAAGGATCTTTTTTTAAAAATTGGTTGTTTAAATTGCAAAACGTCTTTTCCCTGAGGGAAGACTGATAAAATGATCCCCAGGTTACTAGTTAACCCCACCAAGATGAGTTTAGCCTGTAGGTTGAGTTATGATACTCCAGTGTATTGTGTTATGATAATTCAGTATATAACATTGTTATCTACAGAGGGCTACTTATAACATTGTTTCTTATTAAAATTTCATAATACCAGATGCTTAGATACATAAATAATCAGAGAAATATAAAGTCAAATCATAATCAGATGTACTTTTTGCCCACAGGATTGATAGTATTATCAAGTATTTATAATTATTTTGAATACTGGGATTTTCACAGTTCTAAATAATTTATATATAATTATAAATTATTATGACCCTGAGGAAGACAAATTGTTTATTTTGAAAAGTTGACATACATATCTCGTTACCCATTTTTCTTATCTCTTTACTGTAGCAGTACTTCTCAGCTTCAGTTGACTTAATTCCTTTCCCTTTTGGGGATGGGTATGGGGTTTTTTGAGGTGGTGGGGGACTGTGCATTATAGGGATTAAACTCTGTGTCCTTATATCCCAAGCATGCATTCTTCCCTTTGAGCTATTTACATATCCCTGTATCACTGTTGTTTGGTTGCTCATCCATTTGCTCGAGCAGGCACCAGTAACGTCTCTGTTTGTCCCTGTCACGTTCAGGGTCAGGGGAATGAGGCCCATTATTGTTTACATTTATGGTCAAAAATAATTATATCATTTCTTTCTTTTTTTTTTCAGTCAAAAGCTTTTTATTTTTTATATCACAAAGAAAAGAAAAAACCAAAACAAAACCCAAAGCCCAGCCATTTTTCATTGCTATTCTTGCTTCACAATGTTTTGTCTTCAGCAATGAATTTTTTTTTTTTAATTTTATTGAATCACCGTGAGATAGTTACAAGCTTTCATGTTTGGGTTACAATCTCACAATGATCAAATACCCATCCCTCCACCAGTGCACATTCTCCACCACCAATATCCTGGGTATAACCCCCTTTCCCACTCTCCCCTCTGCCTCCATGGCAGACAATATTTCCTATACTCTCTCTCTACTTTTGGGCATTATGGCTTGCAACACAGACAATTATATCACTTCTATTCTTTAAAAAGGAAGTAATTGTAAGTGAGTTAGGCCCCTTTGCACTCTGTTCTTAAAGTTTCATAGGTAAGGGTATAGTTAATATGGTCATTTTAGGAAGGTATGAAAGAGGGATTTTAACAGCAAAGAAGTAAAAAGGTAGTTTGTTAAAAGGAAGGGATTTCGAAGGTCAAGATGGTGAGTTACTAGTCAAGAAACACAACATCCAATTTAATTTATAAAGACCTTGTTATCTTTATGGAATTATAAAGTTGCCAAAGTGCTGCAACATTATCCCATCTGTATATTCATGTTCAAGGGAATACTTGGGTTTTACTCTTCAGAACTCAAAGTAAAATATTCTTTGCTTTACAGCAAAGGGATTGTAATCAGTGTACATTTTCCCTTCTGAGACTTATGCTGGGGTCTGAACAACCTGCAATTCTGTAGACAAAGTTAGTTTCGGAAAATTTTGTTGTGTTATTTGGACTACACTTGGTGGTGTCCAGGATCTACTGACTATGTGCGAGGGTTATTCCTGGCAATGGTTAGGGGTGCCATAAAGTGGTAGGGTTTGATCTTGGAACAAATGCTGTCACTGTCACTGTCATCCCATTGCTCATCGATTTGCTTGAGCGGGCACCAGTAACGTCTCCATTGTGAGACTTGTTACTGTTTTTGGCATATCGAATGCGTCACGGGTAGCTTGCCAGGCTCTGCTGTGTGGGCGAGATACTCTCAGTAGCTTGCCAGGCTCTCTGAGAGTGGCAGAGGAATCAAACCCAGGTCGGCTGCGTGCAAGGCGAACACCCTACCTTCTGTGCTATCGCTCCAGCCTGGAACAAATGCTACTAAAGTTTATATATGGAACCATGAAACTCCCTGAATAGTAAAAGCAATTCTAAGAGGGGTGGGGGTGGGGGGGGTAAGAGGCCTTGCATTCACTGCTTTGAACTATACTACAAAGTTATAATAATCAAAACTATATGGTACTGGACTAAGGATAGACCTGCAGGCGAGTGAACAGAACTAAGAGTTCTGAGTTAAATCGCCAGATATATCGACAGTTAATCAATGACAAAGCAGATAAATACATGAAGTATAGCAAAGACAATCTCTTCAGCAAATGGTACTGGAAAAATAGGATAGTTTTCACATGTGAAAAAAAGTGAAATTTAAATCATGCTTCACCCCATTCACAAAGTAAACTGAAAGTACATTAAACGACCTCAAGATTAGACCAGAATCCATAAAATAAATTGAAGAAAATGTTGGCAGAACTTTCCAGGAAATTGACAGCAGAAGTATCTTCAACAAGATGGCCACAGTGGCAGAGACAACAAACATAAAGATAAACAAGAGAGACAGTGTTAGGATATAAAGTTCTGCATGGCAAAAAGAAACTCAAAATGGTATAAAATGATGCCCTACCGAGTAGGAGTAAATATTTGCACACGAGTCATCAGATAAAGGGCAAATATCCCAGATCTATAAAACTCAAAAATCTCAACCAGCAAGTGAGATGCATGTTCAAGGGAGAACACGGGCTTCAAGAGCAAATCAGGAACAGAATACTTAGACAAAAGATCATTAAGAAAGCAAGCAAGCAGATTTTAGCAACATACAACCTAAATCTGTTAGAACCATCAACCTAACAACAGAAGAACTTGAAACTATATCAGGTACAGACACACCACTTTTAAGATAGGCCATCTCATTCTCTGTCTGTTGAGGTCAAGCTAGTGTAGCAGTATAAGTAAAAATATTTCTACGCAAAAAGGGAAAGAACAGAACTTTTCTAAGGGAAAGAACAGAACTTCGTGATAGTATCACTGTCACTGTATCACTGTCATCCTGTTGATTGTTGATTTGCTCGAGCGGGCCCAGTACTGTCTCCATTTGTCCTAGCCCTGAGATTTTAGCAGCCTCTCTTTACTCGTCCTTCCCAACGGTGCCGCATTAGAGGCTCTTTAGGGTCAGGGGAATGAGATACATCATTATTACTGTTTTTGGCATATGGATACGCCATGAGGAGCTTGCTAGACTCTCCCATGCAGGTAGTTTGCCAGGTTCTCCGAGAGGGAGAACTAGGGTATAAGATACATAGCCACGAAAGTCTGAGTATCTGGAAATAAGAACCACTACAAGTAATTTTTTAAAATGAACACAAGATTTCAACACTTAATCTGATGAGTTACCTAAAACAAATTTCTGACAGAGTGAAAACCACAAATATGCATTTCTCTGACCACAAACAGTATCATTCCATACCCCAAGAAAAGTTAAAATTTAAAATTAACATTACTAACTGTTGGTAAGAATATGGAGCAGTGGGTACTTTCATATGCTGTTGAAACCTTACTTAATTTTTTGAGGGGGGTGTCATACCTGGCGATGCTCAGGGGTTATTCCTAGTGATGCTCAGGGGACCATATAAGATGCCTGGAATCGAACCCAGATTGGCCATATGCAAGACAAGTGCTCTAACAGCTGTACTACTGCTCTGGTCCAACTGTTGAAACTTTGAACTCAGCAAGTTTTCTCTCTCTATATATATATAATAAAAATATGCACATTATTTGTGAAAGCACACATTGTTCACAAGACAATTTATCAACAGTAAAATAGTAAAATACTTGCATAATATACTCTACTTCACTAAAAGAAAAGAATTGCTTCCCATAATATAGTTAATTTCGCAGGCATTAATATTTTGTGAAAGCTGTAAGATATTATAGCACATGTATTTGCTGAAAGATCAAAGCAAGCAAAGGAAACTATGGTGATAATTTTCAAAATATTGGCTACCTTTGATGAGACGATAAATAAAGGGAAACTTCTGGGATGCTGAAAATGCTCTTTATCTTGCTTTGATTTATTCAGTTAATAAAATATTGAAGCTATACTCTGTACCCTGTGTAAGTAATACACAAAATAGCGAATATTAATTCTAAGGTCTAAGACTAAGTATTTTCCACACACACTGTTAAAAGAGAACAAAAACAGAAAAAGCATAATTGAGTTTTATAAATCTACTCCTTTTACAAACTGAAAAGACAAAAAATATAGCTCCCAAATGACATTTTTGATATTTGAATAACTTAAATGACTAACCTAATGGGTTAGTTATCAGCTTTGATATGAAAATCTGACTGTTCTGAAGAATGTTTTGCACACATTCTGCTATTTAAAATATATGATATCTATCTTAAATTTCAAAAACTATTTTCAGAAAACAGATGAAACAAGGTGACATGGACTTTTGTAAGTCTTCTGTTTGTTGCTCCTGATAATGAAAATGTTATATTCATCATAGTACTTTCTTTTAAAGTTGATTTAATTTCTTTGGTTTTTGTGGGGGTACTAAACCCAGCAGTACTCAGGGCTTACTCCTGGCTCTGCGCCCAGGGATCATTCCTGTCAGGGTTGGGGGCACCATAAATGGTGCAGGCATTTAAGTCTGCCATTCGCAATGCAAGTGCTTTACCTGCTGTTCTATACAGCAGGTAAAGGTGATAATACTTTATTTAGAAAACCCCAGGTAACTCATGAAGAGAATTTTGAGTAGAAAGTACCTTGAAAATGCTAAGAGACCTGTACCATGAAAACGCTGATCAGAGAATACCAAGAACAAAGAGATGGAAAGAAAGTTCATGCTCGAGGCTGGGAAGAGCGAACTGTTAGTATCCAAATTAGCCAGCCAGCACTTCATGAAGTGTTTCTTCCACATCACATTTAAGAAAAAAATATTCCCACTTAGGAATCTCTAATGTGGTATAACACATGTTTAGGCCTTACCTGATATCAAATCCCCATTTTACTTTCTCCAAGCCTAGGTTGAAAGAATACGTTACACTTTTGTTTCTAAAGGTTTCCCAGGATTATGAACAAGGATGATCGCCCTAAATAGTTTTCCTTTGCACTGGAGTGCTTGCCTTTCTTTCCCTCTTGGAAGAAGGACCTGATTACATCTGTTCGATACGCCAAAAACAGTAACAAGTCTCACAATGGAGACGTTATTGGTGCCTTCTCGAGCAAATCAATGGGACAGTGCTACATTCTGACTCAAAATAGCTGATATTTTAATTTGCCTTTGCTAATACTCTCCTGTGATCTCCGAAAATCTTCTAATATCTTCCAAAAACAAAATAAAACTTTACGAAGCTGCAGAATAATTATGATTGTATTGTGAACTAACTAGTATTATATTTTTGCTCTTTTTTTTTTAAAGTCCTTCTTTTACCTCATTGTTCTTAGGAGATATGGGTGTTTAAAAATGATATTAAAACATTGTTCCCATAGCAACATCTGACCAGTTTCTTATGACAAACACTGCATCTTTTATAGGTTGGGTTGAAAAAGAGAAATGCTTTCTGAAAGAGTTTATTTATGAAATCAAGTCAAGAGAACATAACTGCTTATTTTATAAAATCATTTTAAGTAGACTGTAGCAGATGATTGATGTAAAGTGAGCTTTCCAGGGAGGTTTTTGGTTATGTAAAGTTCATCTTTGTATAAGTAAACATTTTTTTTACTTTTAAATGACTTAACAAGTTTTCACTGCTAAATTTCAGTTGAATAATTTCTAAGTTCTGTTTGAAGGTACTTATTACCTGTGCCTGAAGTTTGTAAACTGTTTATAGACTATTAGAACAATGTTATAATGTAGAGATTTTATGTTATGTAGTGGTTTACTAAGACTACATAATGGATTTTGTTAGGATTTGTTCCTCAGACCTGGACTTTTTTATTTTTCCATGCCTGGCAGTGCTCAAGGCTTACTCATAGCTCAGGGATCATTGCTGGTGGGCTCAGGGGACTACATGGGATGCTGGGGATTGAATCCAGGTCGGCCCCATGCAAGGCAAGTCCCCTGCCTGTGCTGGCCCCTTTTCTGAATTAGTTTTGTTATTGTTGTTGTTGTACTAATTTAATAGAATTGGTATCAAAATATTTTTAATGTTTTTACATTTAAATTTTATAAATTTGGGCCTTGAATATTGCTCACCAAAAGAGCACTTGACATGCATATGTGAGACCCTGAGTTTGATGTCTGGCACTACAAACACACAGATTACATGTATATGTTATGTTACCCATTTTCAATGGCATTTTATCCTTAAAGATGCCTTTAGCTCCAGTGTCATAGAGAATTCTTTCAGTATATTTTTTTATGTACCTAATGGATTCTGGTCTTATTGATGTCAAGGCCTTTAATCCATTTTGGTTTGATTTTTGTGCATGGTGTTAGAAAGAGTTGTGAGTCCATTTATTTTTTATTTTTGTGTAGGCCCTATCAGTTTTCCCGTCACCAGTTCTTCCGTCAGTTGAAGAGGCGTTCCTTGCTCCACTTCATCTTTTTGCTTCCTTATTGAAGATTAGTTGATCGTATACCTGTGGGTATATCTCTGGATTTTCTATTCTGTCCCATTAATCTAAGGTCAATTGTTTTTCTAGTGCCATTGAAAGAATTCTTATCTAATATCCTGAAAGTCATAGTCATGGATATTTGTCAGTAGTTTCTTGTCAATTGACCAACTATCTTGTCAATAACTTCTCTTGATAATTTGGCATGTAATATAGCAACATCTTTTTTTTTTATCTTTTTGCTTTTTGGGTCACACCCGGCGATGCACAGGGGTTACTCCTGGCTCTGCACTCAGGAATTAATCCTGGTGGTGCTCAGTGGACCATATGGGATGCTGGAAATCGAACCTGGGTCAGTCGCGTGCAAGGCAAACACCCTACCCGCTGTGCTATCACTTCAGCCCCAGCAACATATTTTCTGTTGCAGAGAATTTTATTTTTTCTTCAAAAAGCTAGTCACAACACATTGGGGATTATGAATCTACTTTTTTCTGTATAGTCAGGGTTTTCAGGCAATTTGTAGCAATTTGTTTAATTTTCAAAACCATTTATTTTTGGTTTTGGTTTCTTACTAAAACCATTAGTAAGAAACCATACTACTTACTATTCTTTTTTATTCAAGAGAAACAGAGGCACCCTTCCAATCGAAATTAATTTTTATGGAAGTAATTTAATTTTCTTTAAAATTTTGGAGGCCGGAGAGATAATATGCAGGTAAGGCGCATGCATTGCATGTGGCTGACCAGTATACAATCCCCCATATGGTCCCCTGAGTACCACCAGGATTATTTTCTGAGTGCAGAGCCAGAAGTAGTCCCTGAGTATCACTGAGTATGACTCTAGAATTTCTTTAAATTTTCATGCCCTTTTTAATCTAAGTAGCCTTTTAAAGTTGGAAGAGTTTTATTTATTCACACTGAAGTTGTTTAGTGATTATTTGTTTTTTATTTTATCTTTTTTGGTATGATGTAATTTTATTTAAGAAGTAGAGAGAGAGGAGAGAACTCTAATGAAATAACACATGCTGAGAATGTGTGGGTGACTTCAGAAAAGAGTGCTGTAGTGTTTATATATCTATATATATATGTAGATTTATTTCTGTTATTCTGTTGTTTTTTTTAATGTCTCATGCTTTGATTTTCTGCTTCCCTTCTTCAACTCCACCCGTTTTTAAGCCAATAACTCTTTTTTTTAATTGAATCACCATGAGATACAGTTACAAGCTTTCATGTGTGAGTTTCAGTCATACAATGACCAAACACCCATCCCTCCACCAGTGCACAATCTCTACCACCAATGTTCACAGTATACCTCCCCCCACACATACACATCCTCTTCAACTCTCCCCCTGGTTTCATGGCAGACAATTTCCCCCATACTCTTTCTCTACTCTTGGGCATTATGATTTGCAATACAGATACTGAGAAGTTATCATGTCTGGTCTTTTATCTACTTTCAGCGCACATCTCCCATCCCGAATGATTCCTCCAACCCTCACTCATTGTCTTAGTGATCCCTTCTCTATTCCAGCTGCTTTCTCCACCAGCTCATGAGGCAGGCTTCTAAGTGTAGGGCAATCTTCCTGGCCCTTGTGTCTACTGTCCTTGGGTGTCAGTCTCTGATTATGTTATTTTATATTCCACTAGTGAGTGAAGTCCTTCTATGTCTGTCCCTCTCTTTCTGACTCATTTAACTTAGCATGATACTCTCCATGTCCATCCACTTAAAACCAAATTTCATTACTTCATCTCTCCAAACAGCTGCATAGTATTCCGTTGTGTTAACTTTTACTCTCACTTCGATTTCATAGAATAGAGAAGGGGGTCACGAATAGGTCAAGGTCTTATAGGAATGAGCAGTTGTCTGCACGTAGCCTTATTTACAGGTAGGAGTCTGCTAGAACTCTGTCCTCAAACTTCAGTTGCAGCAGCTCTACTTGTTTGATGCCCTTTGAAGGCGCATCCCTGGGCACAATTGATCCAGTCTGTAAGGCAGCTTCTTGAAGGAGGCTATCTGCAGTCTTCGCACCTGCGCAGGTGTTGGTGGCCTGTCAGTATCACAAGAACATGTGGGGTCCATTTGGCAGTTCGGAAAGAATGGAGGCGTGTCCAGTGCTGGTGGTAAGGGTGCACTTGGCATCGCAAGGCCCAACCCCTGCCCCTTTCCTTACTACTGAAGTTTTGATCAAGTTTTCCTTTTTCCCCCTTTCCCCCCAAATTTCTGGTTTGGAAACAACATATCCTATCTAATTTGGTAATCTTACATTTCTACATTTATACTTGATTTGATTTCTTTCTTTGTTATTGTAATCATGGAGTATTGCTTTTTACCTTTTCAATTCACTTTTTTTAAAATTTTGTTTTTTGGGCCACACTTGGCAATACTCAGGGTTTACTCCTGGTTCTACTCCCAGGAATCACTACTCCTGGTGGTGCTTGGGGGACCATATGGGTTGCCAGTGATCGAACCCAGCTGCATGCAAGGGAAGCACTTTATCAACTGTACTATCTCTCTGGCCCTGGATTTACTTTTTAAAAATTCTGTTTGTTTTTCTTTGGGGCCTTACCCAGTGGTGCTCAGGGTTTACTCCTGGCTCTGTGCTCAGGGATCTCTCCTGATGGGCTTGGTGGAACATATTGGTGTTGGGGATGAAATCTGGTTTGGGTTTGTGCAAGGCTCTACATTCTGTACTATCACTCCAGCCCCAGATTCACCTTAAAATTATTTATTTATTTATTTATTTATTTGTTTGTTTGCTTTTTGAGTCACACTCGGCGATGCACAAGGCTTACTGCACTTACTCTGCACTCAGGAATTCCTCCTGGTGGTGCTCAGGAGACCGACCATATGGGATGATGGGAATGGAACCCGGGTCAGCTCTGTCCAAGGCAAATGCCCTAACCTCTGTGCTATTGCTACAGCCCCACTTTCAAAAATATTTTTAATAGGAGGAAGAATGGAATCAAAGGACTTTGAAACATGGATATTTATTTCTCCATCTTAGGCAATGGAGAGTTGCAGAGTGCTGTTACAGATGTTAAAAGTATATGTTATGATTCTAAATTCTTACTGATAGATGTATGTGGCAAAAAACCAAAAATGTATATGAAATAATCTTACAAATATATAATTTAGTAAGAGTGAGGAATGAAAAAATTTAAAGGAAAATCTGTATAGGCCTATAAAAGCAAAAGTGTATTTTATCCTAAAAAGGTATGCCAGTTTTTAAAATTATATTTATTTATTTATTTTTTAATTTATTTTCCAGTGATAGCACAGTGGGTAGGGTGTTTACCTTGCATGCGGCTGACCTGGGTTCGATTCCTCTGCCCCTCTTGGAGAGCCCAGCAAGCTACCAAGAGTATCTCGCCTGCACTACAGAGCCTGACAAGCTACCCATGGCGTATTTGATAGGCCAAAAACAGTAACAACAAGTCTCACAATGGAGACATTACTGGTTCCCACTCGAGCAAATCCATGAGCAACGGGATGACAGTGATTCAGTGATTATCTGCCTTATTCTGCCAAAAGATTTATTAAAAGATAGTTTTAAAAAATTTATTTGGTTTTTGGTCACACCTTACAGTGCTCAAGAGCTATTCCTGGTACTGTGCAACCCAGGCAGTGCTCAGAGGAATTGTATGCAGTGCTGGGTATATAACAAGGTCAGCTGCTTTCAAGCCTTACACCTATAGTAGCTCTCTGGTCCTTAAGGTGTGGATACTAAATCCTTTCTACCAGCATTACCTGGGATCATACAGTATACATCATTTCCATGAGGCTCACCAGGTATTCTTTTTTTGTCATGATTTTTAAATTAAACTTGATAAAATATTTTAACCAATAAGTGGTACAGTGAGGGTGCTTTTAAAATATCTGAAGTATAAGGTTTTTTTTTGCTCTAGAGTACTTATTCTGTAGTTTAACATATTACTCTGATAAAGATGATACATTCATTAGCATATTTATGGTTTCCTTATGCTGGAACATCCTTCATTTTTACAAGAAATGCTCTTTTCTAGTGTGGGTTTGCCTCCCCAGAGATGTTTAAAGGCCAATAGAAGTACACTCTCTCGTGGTTGGGGACTGTGGGATGCTGGGGATTAAACCTCAAATCTTGTGCATGACAAGGAATGTGCTCCAGTCCTTTGAGCTATCGTTCTAACCCATAAAAAGAAATATTCTTAAAGTTAAATGTTAGATGTGAATTAAGAAAAAGTTTAAGATTTACAAAGTAATTACCAGTGCTCCCCTCTTTTTATTGGTATCTGCCTACCTCAACCTCAGAAGAAAACTTAGAGTATTATTTATATAACTCCTTTTAGTTATCCCCCTGGATTTAAAACACAATTAGTATTGTCATGCTTCCTTCCATAGAGGAAGAAAACATACGACTTCTTAATCTAGTATGTTTTTTGTTCATGAAGAATGTCAGTGGGTAGTGCCAACTATTTTGGGATGCCAATATAAAAATGTTTACAATGCAAAAAACCTGCTAAATTTTTCTTACAAATCATGTTTCATTGTTTTCAGTTTATTACTTCATTGTTCAAAAGAGGAGAAAAGCAAGTTGCTTGACATTTTAAGGGTTCAGAAATTTAGTAAGCATTCAAGTAAAGTTTTGCCAAAGAACTGACACATAAAATGAATGATATCATCATTGTGTGACATTAGAGACTCATTAGGTCTTCAAGTACTTTTTTAAAAGCCCACATATGGGTCAGGTGCTTGCTTTGCATGGGCTTGGTCCCCCATGATCCCTGGTACTGCGTATGGTCCCCTGAGGGCCACCAGGAATAGCCACTGAGCACCACTAGGTGCGCTCCCCACAACCGCTTCTTCCCACAGAAAGCCCACAGAATCCTTTCTATAGAGGAGTATTCAGAAATTGTTGGCTGAGTCAAAAAAACCCAAGTTATTTTGACCCTGTTAACCTTCTAGGTATAATGTTGTCTTTTCCACTTAGTGATTAAGCTGCTATTAGATATATTTGCTATTGTCTCCTGGACTTCAATGCCCCAGGAGGTGTTGTAAAATATAAATTGGGAGAAGGATGAGGAAAATGTTAGAGAAAAATCGGAATATTCTCCTAAAACATTAGTAAAACCAGTCTGTAGACTGAGAAGTTGAAAAGATATTGCGTAACAGATTCAAAAAAGAATAGTCACAAAGAAGATAAAGAGCTGTATTTAAAAACAGACAATGGCGGGGCCGGAGCGATAGCACAACAGGTAGGGCGTTTGCCTTGCACGCGGCCGACCCGGGTTCGATCCCCGGCATCCCAGATGGTCCCCCAAGCACCGCCAGGAGTAATTCCTGAGTGCAAAGCCAGGAGTAACCCCTGAGCATCGCTGGGTGTGATCCAAAAAAGCAAAAAAAAAAAAAAAAAAACAGACAATGGCTTGAGGCCAGAGACTTGGTAGAGCAGGTAGGGTGCTTGCCTCGCAGGGAGATGGCTCAGGTTAGATCTAGGTTGGACCTTGTAAGATCCTGAGCCCACCAGGAGTGGTCCCTGAGCACAGTCAGGGATAAGCCCTGTGCACAACCTGATCTAGCCCCCCAGGCAAGGAGACAAAGGCTTGAATAGGCATTTCTCCAAATAAGTTATTAAATTGGCCAATAAGCATATGAATATATGTTTAGCATTACTAGTGGTTAGGGCTATCAAAGCCATTCATATCTGGCAATATTAATACCAAAAGGAAAATGACAACTCTTGAACATAGCCATTTGTAACCTTAACAATGCTGGTGATTAAGCTGCTGTTGGATATATTTGCTATTGTCTCCTGGGCCTTTATGCCCCGGGAGGTGTAGTAAAATATAAACTTGGAGGAGGATGAGGAAAATATTAAAAGAAAATGGGAATATTCTCCTAAAACATCAGTAAAACCACTTTGGAAAACACTTCGAAGATTTCTCAAAATATTAAAGCAGATTACCATGTGACCCAGTAATTTCATTGCTAGGTATATACTCAGGAGAACTGAAAACAGGTGTTCAAAGAAAAAGTTGTACACAAATATTTATATGAACATTATTCACAATAGCTGAAATATGAAAGTGACCCACTTTCTGTCATCTGATAAATGGCTGTAAATAAAATGTGGTATATCCATGTCATCGAATATTCATACAAAGTATTGAAGTACTATTATTTGCTATATTGTAAGATAAACTTTAATAACATAAAGTAAAAGAAGTTGAGGTACAAAAAGCCATATATTGCATGAGTTCATTTCTGTGAACTATTCACAGTAGGCAGACTAATAGGCAGAAAGTAGATTAGTGGTTCCCAGGATCTGGAATAAAGGAGAAATGGGGAGTTACTGCTTCATGAGTATGGAATTTCCTTCTTGGGTTTGATGTGAAAGAAGTGGTGATGATTGTACAATATCATGTTTTTAGTTTTAATTCAAGTTAAATTTTGGGGTTTTGGCTGCACCCGGTGGTGCTCAGGAGCCACTTCTGACAGTGCACGATGGACTGTGTGCCAGCAGGCACTGACCTCTAGCAAGGAAAGCGTGAACTCAGCCCTTTGAGCTGTCTCTGGTCGCACCTGACAGTGTGAATATATTGAAAGGCACTGTGCCTTACTATGGTAAACTCTCTATTACACAATATTTAACTTAGGAAAAAAATATATATGTATAATTTTCTTAGTGAAATGTTATCAAAAATAAAACATTTTTGGAACATTCCAAAGGGAATTTTATTCCAATGTTGTATTTGTGTGCATAAAAAAATTATAAAACATTGGTGGAAATATGTATGAAGTCAAATAATAACGCCTTAGAGCAGATTGCTAGAAAAGATATTTGGGCTTCATTCAAAAGAGGTTTTCTAGGTACAAAGGACCCAGAAAAAAAGCATTACAGTCTCTTGGAGGGCATTGTACCTAAAACAATGCTTTTTAACTGCCTAAGCATCTTAGGTCATGAACTATGTGCAATCTTGCCTTCCTGTTTTATCCAATATTTGCCTGTCTTACAATTGTGGGTCCCACAAAGACCTTTCTATTGCAAAACTGTTTTGTTGCATTGACACTAATCTCATTCCCTTTCTGTGAATAATCTTAAACCTTTAGTGACACTGTTTTCAGCCCCTGTGGTTAAACATGGTGTCTCTTCCATCCCTGTGATCCTGTTCCTTTGCTAGCTTTTTTTGTTTCAGCATCTTGGCTTCTGCTTTGCTAAGGAACATGGCCATCAAGGACCAAGAGTCAGGAATCAGAAGTGGAAAGAATTGTAGTTAATAAGACCAAGGCCCTGTCTACTTGGGAAAATCTGTTAGAAATTGTCCATAGATGTGAGCACTGTGCGATCTATTTATCTGTCTCTCTATCATCTATCTGCTATCTCAAAACTTAAAGCATTTAAAAATACTTATTATATAACTTTGGTAAGTGTGTGGATTCTATTCAAAATAGATCATGTAGGCTATCTTGAGTAGAATTTCTTTCCCAAACTATGTTTTACAGAGAACTGGAGATATTAATAGAAACTGGAAGTATTAATAGAAGCTTTGCTTCATAAGGGACAGGATTCCATGACTAAATATAATTTAGGAAAGGCTGTTTACCCCTTTTTGGAAGTCTATAGTGCAATTTAACCTATTAAAGACAGATGTATTCGAGATTTCAGTGTTTCACTTAGCATTTCTAAACTGGTTTCAGCCCAGAACATTTTTTTTTTTAAATTTTATTGAATCACCGTGAGATAGTTGCAATCTTTCATACTTGGGTTATAATCTCACAATGATCAAACACCCATCCCTCCACCAGTGCACATTCCCCATCAACAATATCCCGGGTATACCCCCCCTTTCCCACCCTCCCCCTGCCTCTATGGCAGACAATATTCCCCATACTCTCTCTCTACTTTTGGGCATTATAGCTTGCAACACAGACACTGAGAGGTCAACATATTTGGTCCATTATCTATTTTTGGCACACATCTCCCATCCTGACTGATTCCTCCAACCATCATTTTCTTAGTGATCCTTTCTCTATTCCATCTGCCTTCTCCCCTCTGCTCATTAATCAGGCTTCCAGCTATGAGGCAATCCTCCTGGCCCTTATATCGACTGTCCTTGGGTGTCAGCTTCATGTGATGTTATTTTATACTCCACAAATGAGTGTAGTCCTTCTATGTCTGTCCCTCTCTTTCTGACTCATTTCACTTAGCATGATACTTTCCATGTTTATCCATTTATAAGCAAATTTCATGACTTCATCTCTCCTAACAGCTGCATAGTATTCCATTGTGTAGATGTACTAAAGTTTCTTTGACTAGTCATCTGTTTTAGGGCACTTGAGTTGTTTCCAGATTTTGGCTATTGTGAACAAGTGCTGCAGTGAGCACTCATATGTGGAACATAAAGTAGCTGAGAGGTACAAGCTTGCAATGATGCAATATCTGTCAGATATTTCTCTGGACTTAGTTACTAAAATACTAAAATACAGAAATCCAAAACCGTGCGGCTGCTAGTGTGGCCACTTGACCTCATATCTCTTCATTCTCAGCAATGGGGAAATCAAATTATCAAATGCTTCCTTTTCAGCAGGTCTGACTTTAGGGGGGAAGAAACTCCAAATAATAATAGTGAGGTTTTTTTGTTGAAATATTGAATGTAATCAAAGTAAAGTGAAAGTAAAGTGAAATTTATCAGTTACATAGGCGGGGTGGTGGGGGCTGGGGAGGTGGGGGATGGGGGGTAGGTATACTGTGATTCTTGGTGGTGGAATATGAGCACTGGTGAAGGGATGGGTGTTCGAGCATTGTATAACTGAGACTTAAACCTGAAAGCTTTGTAACTTTCCACATGGTGATTCAATAAAAGAATAAATTTAAAAAAATTAAAAAATAAATAAATTAAAAATACTAATAAAAAAACCCCACAAGTGCTGCAATGAATAATATAGGTACAGATGTCATTTCTACTGTGCTTTTTTGCATCCTTGGGATATATTCCCAGAAGTGGTATTGCGGGGCCATATGGAAGCTCAATTTCTAGTTTTTGAAGGACTGTCCATATTGTTTTCCAGAAAGGCTGGACCAGTGGGCATTCCCACCAACAGTGAAGGAGTGTCCCTTTTTCCCCACATCCACACCAGCACTGGTTGCTTTTGTTCTTTTGAATGTGTGCCAGTCTCTGTGGTGTGAGATGATATCTCATTGTTGTTTTGATTTGCATCTCCCTGATGACTAGCGATGTGGAGCATTTTTTCATGTGTCTTTTGGCCATTTGTATTTTTTTTTTTTTTGAGGAAACTTCTGTTTTATTCTCCCGATTTTTTGATGGGGTTGGAGGTTTTTTTCTCATACAATTCTACTAGTGTCTTGTATATCCTGGATATTAATCCCTTATCAGATGGGTATTGGGTAAACATTCTTTCCCATTCTGTGGGCTCTTTCTGTATTCTGGTCACTGTTTCTTTTGAAGTACAGAAGCTTCTTAGTTTGATGTAGTCCCATTTGTTTATGTTTGCTTCCACTTGCATGGTCAGTGCTGTTTCATCCTTAAAGACGCTTTTAGCTTCAATGTCATGGAGAGTTCTGCCTACATTTTCTTATATGAACCTTATAGATTCATGTCTGATATTGAGGTCTTTAATCCACTTTGATCTGACTTTTGTGCTTGGCATTAGACAGAGGTCAGAGTTTGTTTTTTTGCAGGTAGCTATCCAAGTTTTCCCAGCACCACTTGTTGAAGAGGCTTTCCTTGTTCCACTTTGCATTTCTTGCTCCTTTGTCAAAGATTAAGTGGTCATATACTTGGGGGTCTGTGACAGGATATTCAACTCTGTTCCATTGGTCTGCAGGTCGGTTTCTATCCCAATACCATGCTGTTTTAATTACTACTGCTTTGTAGTAGAGTTTTAAGTTGGGGAAGGTGATGCCATCCATCTTCTTTTTTCCTAGGATTGCTTTAGCTATCCTTGGGGGTTTATTGTTCCTTTTAAATTTTAGGAGTATTTTGTCTATTTCTTTGAAAAATGTCATGGGTATCCTGATAGGGACTGCATTAAATTTGTATACTGCTTTGGGCAGTATTGCCATTTTGATAATGTTAATTCTCCCTATCCATGAGCAGGAGATGTGTCTCCATTTCCTAGTGTCCTCCTTTATTTCTTGAAGTAATGTTTTGTAATTTTCCTTGTATATTGGTTAAGCTGACTCCAAGGTACTTGATTTTCTGAGGTACTATTGTGAACGAGGTTGTTTTTTTAAATGTCTCTTTCTTCTCTTTCATTATATGTATATAAGAAAGACATGGACTTTTGGGTGTTGATTTTGTAGCCTGCCACTTTATCGCACAGAACATTTTGGGGAGGAGAGAGGGACCAGCTATATAATTAATTTAGCTATTAATTCATGATATATCAATTGGGCAAGCATCATAAAATTGTACACTTGTTGGCAAAAGAGAAAAGTAGCTATACTTCCCGGTGAGAACTCTACGTATCAACTAGTATCAAACTTTCTGGGTCGTACACTCTACTTAATATACACAATTGGATTCTAACTCTTTCTTTAGGATAGGAGAGATGGCTAGAGGACTGAACTCACATGCATTGCCCACAAAGAGGCCTGGGCTCAATTCCCCGCACCACGTGGCCCCGTGAGCACTGCTGGAGAGTGAGCTCTGAGCACAGAATCTGGAATGTTCTGCCAGATGTGGGCCCCTTCCAAATATTCTCTGTCAAAGTAGACCTTGTTTTCTCGATTCTTGGCAAATTTATAAAGTTGTCTTTCAGTGATTTCTTGCTTATTCTTAATCATATAAAAAGTATATTGGTGGGGCCGGAGCTATAGCACAGCGGGTAGGGCGTTTGCCTTGCATGCGGCCTACCCGGGTTCGATCCTCAGCATCCCATATGGTCCCCCAAGCACTGCCAGGAGTAATTCCTGAGTGCAAAGCTAGGAGTAACCCCTGAGCATCACTGGGTGTGACCCCCCCCCCAAAAAAAAGTATATTGGTGTGGGCATCACACATGGTTGTGTTTGGGGACCAAATAGTGCTGGGGCCTGAGTCTGGGCTTTTCCGGGTAATCTATGTGCTTCAACCAACCTTCCTTCCTTCCTTCCTTCCTTCCTTCCTTCCTTCCTTCCTTCCTTCCTTCCTTCCTTCCTTCCTTCCTTCCTTCCTTCCTTCCTTCCTTCCTCCCTCCCTCCCTCCCTCCCTCCCTCCCTCCCTCCCTCCTGCTCTGGTCAGGGTTTATTCCTGGTTCTGTGCTTAGGGAATCACACCTGGCTGGCTAGTCTAGGGTGACCGTATGGTGGTGCTGTGTATGTGTATGTATGTGTGTGTGGTGGTGCTCTGTGTGTGTGTGTGTGTGTGTGTTGCTCTGTGTGTGTGTGTGTGCACTTAAATATAGAACCTGAAACAACTTCAGGATTAAAGATTGATCTTAGTTCATATGGTGGTCCTCTGTGTGTGTGTGTGTGTGCGTGTGTGTGTGTGTGTACAAGTGCACTTAAATATAGGACCTGAAACAACTTCAGAATTAAAGATTTATTTTAGTCCTTGTTCAGTGGTATATTAACTATGTGCATTGTGTAAGTTGCTTGACCTTTAGCTTCCTAAACCTTTTTCCTTTTTCTGTTGTAAAACAGAGATTAAAGCCATACCTGGAGACTGGGGAGATAGGTACTGGGGCTGCAGTGGCCTTGGGCCTGGAGTGGCCCTGGTGGCCATCAGCATTGCTGGGCCTGAACAGCACTGGACTGAGTTACTGGAAATAGCCCCAAAGCCCCTATTTGGGAGAAGTCAGTACATTTATCGTTACTCCTCCAAGCAGTACATTTATTATTTGGGAATGATGCTGTCTGTGATAGTGTATTTTAAGATTTAAATTTGCTTCTTGTAATGGTAATGTGGATTGTTGACAAATCAAGGGTGTTTTGTTTGTTTTTTACGAGCAGTGTATTTCACATTGCTCAAAGTACATATTACACTTCAAATTCCTTTTTCAGCTTTGGAGAATAAGATGAATGAAAAGAAGATTCTAGTGTTGAGCAGTTGCAGGTGATAGTCTGGACCTGAAGCAAATTAACAATAGGGGCCAGAGAAATTGCACAGGTACTCGCCTCGCCAACCTAGATTTGATCCCTTGTGTCGGTTTTGGTCCCCTGAGCCCTGCCAGAGTGATCCCTGAGTGCAGAGCCAGCCCTGAGCACATCTAGGTGTGGTCCGCTCCCCCACCCCACTCCAAGAAAATTGACAATAAGATGTCACAAGTGATATGACAGAAGTGTGTCTAGTGAGGCCCCAGTGGAGGAGTGGTTCAGTGTATTTGGAAGAGAGGTGGAGGCCACCAGGAAAAAACTTCATAAAGGATAAGGTGGCTAGGGTTTAGTCTGAATTGAGTGTGTGAATATTTGCAGACTGGGGGAAGAGCCTTCTGGCAGAGAAACAGATGGATATGTGGCCTGGTGCACAGGAGCGTAAAGCTGGTTTCATGAGGCTGGAGGTAGGAAGCAAATAGAGGCCAACCAGTAAGAAAGTTGGAAAATTAGGTCAAGGGACTTTGATTCAGACATTTTTAACCCCATTCAACCCCCCCTATTTTTTTAGGATAAGAAAAAATATTTATAATTCTTGTTTGATAGTTTTTTAAAAAGAAATGTTCACAATAAATAAACTTAATAGATTTTGAACCGTTGTTCAGGTGTTCTAGACCATGTTTAGGTGAGATTATATATGCCTTCTCTTTTTTTTATGATGATGTGAAATTTATCATATTACTGTGTGAACAACTGATCCCACCTTTTTTTTGTAGTTCCTAATTCTGTACTTTTCAGTACTCTAGTCTTACCAAATTCTGACTTGCCCCAGGTCTGGTGGTCATTTTTTTTTGTTCTTGGGCCAATCTGACTGTGCTTAGGACTTAACGTGCCTCGACACTCAGGGATCACTTCTGGTGGAGCTTGGGGACACCATATGCAATGCCAGGGACCAATTCCTTGTTGGCCACACACAAGGCAGACGCCCTGTCCGCTGTACTCTTTGGTTCCCTGGTTGCTAGTTTTATAGGGACATCTTGAAAGATTTGTTAGTTTAAAAGTAAAAGAAGGAAGGAAACTGGGAAAGGCAGATTACTGGCTCGTAAGAAGACCATTCTGTTCTGCTTCATAATCCTGTGTTGCTTGATTTTGATTTTTCTGCAGTGTTTTTTTGGGTGGAGTAGCAGTGCTCAGGAGACCCAGGACCCTCATGGTAGATTCTTGCCACCCTCACTGTTGACTCAGCATAAGAGCTTGAGGATGAGGTGCTGCTGGGGGTCCAGCGGTGCCAGGGCCAGGGATATCTGGGCCACAGTGGGGACAGCACCTGGGTATGCTTGGGAGACTTTGTGGTGCTGTGAATTGAATTGAATCTAGGTCATGTGCATGCGAGATGTGCAGTGTAACAACTGTTACTATCTCCCTGCCCTAATGCCCATTACAAAAAAAAAATCTTTTTTTAATCTTCAACCATAGTCATTTGGGCTAAATTTAGCCAGTAATTTTGGGAAGGGTCATATGTGAAATCTGAGCAAATGCTTGCATTCTCCTTTATGGATTCTTGATTTTATCTCTTCATATTTAAAAATTTTGAAGGTTGGGGCCATAGCCATAGTACAGTGGATAGGATGTTTGCCTTGTGTGACTGACCTGGGTTTGATTCCCGGGATCACAAATGATCCCACAAGCCCTCCAGGAGTGATCCCTAAATACAGAGGATCCCTCATCTTTATGCTTACCTCCCTTCCCCCCTCTCTCCCTCTCTCCCTCCTTCCCTCCTTCCCTCCTTCCTTCCTTCCCTTCTTCCTTCCCTCCTTCCTTCCTTCCCTCCTTCCCTCCTTCCTTCCTTCCCTTCTTCCTTCCCTCCTTCCTTCCTTCCCTTCCTTCCTTCCTTCCTTCCTTCCTTCCTTCCTTCCTTCCTTCCTTCCTTCCTTCCTTCCTTCCTTCCTTCCTCCCTCCCTCCCTCCCTCCCTCCCTCCCTTCCCTCTCTCCCTCCCTCCCTCCCTTCCTTCCTTCCTTCCTTCCTTCCTTCCTTCCTTCCTTCCTTCCTTCCTTCCTTCCTTCCTTCCTTCCTTCCTTCCTTCCTTCCTTCCCTCCCTTCCCTCCCTCCCTCCCTCCCTCTCTCCCTTTATATACTATTTGCAGTCATCCGTGTTAGGTACTGTACTCCCGCCTTCCCTCCCTCCCTCCCTCTCTCTCTGTTAGGCTTAATGCACTGATTACTTCTAAAATTAGCCATGGTCTATGGTCTGGTAATCTTGGAAGCATATGTAGATGCCTTGGATATACTTATTCATAGAATCCCCATGCCCTGAAAGACTTTGGACTTCTCAGTTATATGAAAATTTAGAAAATGTAACTAAAAGAATTTATTGATATGAAATGGAATGCACAAATAGTTTACTAGATGCTTAATATAAGTACACTGTATATCTATTATAAATCATTAGGGATTTAGTTTTTAAAAATCTCAGTAATGCAAGTGATTATTTGTTAAATTCTAAATGATTGTTCCATCTTATTGCTGTTGGAACGAAGGAAGTAAAAAGCCAGCAAGTGTTGGTGGCAGGTGGGGGCTCGATAAAAGGGATAAAAGGAAATCTAAGTGTTAAAGATTGATGAAATCGTGGCTAATGCAACAAAAAATAAGCATGCTTTGATTACATAATATACATGGTTTGGTTACCTTCTTTTAGCGAAAACAGTCTTCATTTGTTCCCTGTAGTCCTTTAATTTTTTACTTACTTTTCTCACTGAACTATGTGCTACTCCTGGCTACTCCTGGCTATCTCCTCTGATCAAATAGAAACAGGTGATTGGTTAATATGATTAGCTGTTGGATATGTATTTGAGCTGTGTAGTCATTAATCAATATTCTCAGATAGTTTAGCATTTAAAAACCATCTATTTTGGTGATCTCTTTAATGATTAAAAATATTGTGTGTAACAAACCTCAGGACCCAGCAGCTTTTGACAGAAATCTCTCTAGATTTAATTATGAAAATTTCAGAATTCCAAAATTGTGTGGCTGCCCAACATCATATGCATTCATAATCAGTAATAGAAAACAAATTGTATAATGCTGCCTTTTTGGGAGGTCTGAGTGTTCGGGGAAAATCTTAAACAATAATGGTGGTCTGCTGTCCAAATATTGAATGTAATCAGAGTAGAGAGAGAGAGAGAGTAATGTGGAAATCATCTGCCGCACAGGTAGGGGGAGGGTGTGAGATAGGGGGCTTACTGGGGTTTTTGGTGGTAGAAAATGTGCACTGGTGAAGGGACGGTTACTTTATCATTGTATGACCAAGACTTAAACCCAATAGCTTTGTAGCTGTTATCATGGTGATTCAATAAATAAATTTATTTAAAAAATATATATATTGTGTGTGGGGGTGGGGTGGGGAGGGGGGTTGATTTAGAGACTCACCTAGTGGTGCTCAGGGCTTACTTTTGGCTCTGAGTTCAGGGGTTACTCCTGGCAGGCTCTGGAGGATATGAGGTGCCAGGGATTAAATTGTTACTTGCAAGACAAGTGCCCTACCTGCTGTATTATGGCTCCGGCCCAGATTAAAAAGCTTAAGTAAACCACTTTAATTTTAATTTTATCAATTCCATAGGTTATTATTGTGTAAATTATAATGCAGGGCTATCCCAAGTATAATTATGAAGGTTTAGGCCTTAAAATTCTATGACTGTGTCACAGCATGTATCATTTTTAGAAAATTCCTGTGAACTTTTAGAACTTACATTTTTATCTTCATTATATCAGTTATAAGTATTTTTTTAAAGTTTTTGTGGAATTAACAATGTTTATTTATTTATTTGCTTTTTGGCTTGCACTCGGCAATACACAGGGCTTACTCCTGGCTTCACACTCAGGAATTACTCCTGGCAGTGCTTGGGGACCATATGGGATGCTGGGAATTGAACCCGTGTCGGCCACGTGCAAGGCAAATGCCCTACCCGCTGTACTATTGCTCCAGTCCCAACAATGTTTAGTCTAAACTAAAATGATTCTTATTTTGAAGCATACAATATTTTAAACATTTTTCCTGAGCACTCTGTAAACAAAACAAAACAAAACAAAACAACTGGCATAATATTCCAGAATAGTGGTCTCCAACCTTTTAAGCCTACACTATACTTTTTTGGGTTTGGGTCACGCCCAGCTGTGCTGCTTGGGAGACCGTGTATGATCAAACCCGGGCACTCCAGCCCTGGGAGTCTTTTCCCCGGCCCCTGCCATCCGTCCTCACTCAGACTCTTTGCTCGGAACCTAGAGAAACAAAAACTGCTGTTGTCAATGACTGTTCTAGCCCTGTTCAGGTATTTCATGTGGGAGGAGAGGTGGAATGCTGTTGCAACCCTGTAAACAGATCTCATCATCTACAAATGGGTCATAAACTTCAGATTTTTGCAAAACAAAATTTTTGAGTAGGCTTTGTAGGGTGGGGCATGGTATTTGACAACATGCGGTGGAGTTCAGGGCTACTCCGGGGCTGCTCGGGGAACCCTATGTGGTGCTGGGGATAGAACCAGGTCAGCCACGCAAGTGCCTTAGTCTGTGTACTCTCTCTCCAGCCCTGAGTAGACTTTTAAGAAAAATTAATTTTAAAGATGCAGAACAATATAAGGTAGCCAAATATAAATTACTAACACTTCATTTCTGCAGGTTACTCCAGTTGACATAAAAGAAAATATGCACAAGAGTTTAAACAATCTAATTGAAAAAAATGGAAAGATAGAAAGTGAAAACTTTTCAACTTCTACCTTTCTCAACCCAATCGTCCTGCACAAATGTAGCTCTTCAGTCTCTTCTTATTTTTCCAGTGCTTTGTAAAAATAACAAGGCCCTGGGGGAAAGCTCAAAGTACCGCAGCACTTGCTTCACCTTCAGAGGCCCTGGCTCAGTCCCTGCCACCGCATGGTCCCCCGGGTCCCCCTAAGCCAGGTGGCAACCCCTAGCACTGCTGGTCCTGGGTCCACACACCAGAACCAGACAGAACAAACCATCCAACAGAGCTCTGCATTCTCATGGATATTTGTCTTTCTTACTTAACATTAGATGTCTATTCTGTATTCTTTTCTCCTCCTCCCTTCATTGTCATCCTGGTGTGCTGGGGATGAGGTGGGGAGGGGGGGGACACAGCAGTCACACTGCTTGAGGAGTGACGCGTTTGGTGGTGGTGCTCGCACTCGTGGAGAGGAGAATGGGCACTGGTGGAGGGATGTAAACTAAATACAAACATGAAAGTTCATAAGTTTGTAACTGTACCCCACGGTGATTCACTAATAAAAAATTTTTAAAAAATAAAGTAAACTTTACTTGGGCCAGGTTATTTGGGCTCAGTGTAGAAGATACGGTTTTGTATTTATAAGTCCCAGGGTGATATACTTGGTGCTGAAAAAAAATAATTAAAAAAATGTAAGCTTCCTTTTATTTTGAAGTTTTGATATTTCTATGTCTATTCAAAGCAATCTGAAAAATGCATATAAAGTGTCAAATTCCACTAGATTTTTCTCTTCAACATGTTCTTCAATGTAAGTTCTATTAACATCCTCCAGTACACTTTTTTAATTTTTTTTTGGTGGGAGAGGGGAAGGCACACATGGAGATGTTTAGGGGTTATTCCTGGCTTTGCATTCAGGAATTATTCCTGATGTGCTCAGGGGTAATATGGATGCCAGGGATCAAACCTGGGGCAGTCACGCGCAAGGCAAATATCCTATCTGCTGTACTATTCTCGTGCCCCTCAAAACACTTTGAACGAATACAAGTTAAATGAAGAGAGCTTATTTAAAATAAACTTCAGAGGGGAAAGATAGTACAGCAGGCAGGGCACTTGCCTTGCATGTAACCATCCCGGGTTTGACCCCTAGAATCCCATATGATCCCCTGCACACTGCCAGTACTTCCAGAGTGCAGAGTCAGGAGTAACCCTTAAGCATTGCTGGATGTGGCACCCCCCCTAATGTTTGATTAAAAAAATAAACTTCATAGGAAGTAGAAAATTTTAAAGTCACTATGAAACTGGGCTGGAACGATAGCATAGCGGGTAGGGCGCTTGCCTTGCATGCAGCTGACCTGGATTCGATTTCTCCACCCCTCTTGGAGAGCCTGGCAAGCTACTGAGAATATCTCACCCGCACGGCAGAGCCTGGCAAGATACCCATGGCGTATTCTATATGCCAAAACCAGTAACAAGTCTCACAACGGAGATGTTACTGGTGCCCACTCGAACAAATAGATGAGCAGTGGGATGGCAGTGACAGTGACAAGACAAATGGAGACGTTACTTGCGCCCATTCGAGCAAATTGATGAACAACTATGAAACTATCCTCCAAAAGCAACTTGGAAAATGTTTCCAAATAATTAAATATTAAAGAGTGGATTCACTTGAAGCATTTGTAATAATCAGTAAGAAAAAAATGAATAGACTAAGAAGAAAATATTTTGAGGAATTATCATTGAAATAGTCAAATTATAAGAAATTAATGTCCTGAAGACTGCAATTCAAACATCAAAGACATATTTTTCATCTATTAGAATGTGAATAATTTTATTGGATTGGATTGGAAAGGGGACATCCAACGGTGCTCGCAGCCACTCTGAAGGTGCTTGAGAAACCAAGCAACACTGGACGTCAACCTGAGGGCCCGTGCAGGGACAGCACGTGCTCGAGGTCTTGGAGTCACTTTCCCAGCACCAGGAATAACTGGAAAGCTTAACAGCATTTCAGATTTATCAGTAGGTGGGCCCTGAGGGCGTAGCCCAGCGGGTAGGGCACTTGTGTAGAATGCAGCCAAGCCAGGTTTAATCTCCTGCACCACATATGGACTCCCAAGCACAGACAGGAGTGAGCCCTGAGCACAGAGCCAGGAATAAGTCCTGAGTACCCCTAGGTGTGCCCTCCCCCCACCCAAATGTTATCAATAGGAAGCTGGATGAATAAAGTCTATAATTCCCATGGATAATCATAGACATTATAAACACTGCAATAGAAATAGATCTGGAGGTCAGAGAGAGACAGAGAATTAATTGTACCCTGCAGTGCTGGGACCATCGCGCAATGGATGGAACTAGGTTCGTAAGGCATCCTTTATAACATTTGTTCTCTCTCTCTCTCTCTCTCTCTCTCTCTCTCTCTCTCTCTCTCTCTCTCTCTCTCTCTCTCTCTCTCTCTCTCTAATTCTGGAGGCTTCCAAGCATGGCTGGTGGGGGGGGGGGCGAGGCTGAGATGGAGAGAGAAAGTGAATCACCACGGGGTACAGTTACAAACTTATGAACTTTCATGTTTGTATTTATTTTACATCCCTCCACCAGTGCCCATTCTCCCCCCACAATGTTCCCAGTATCCCTCCCACCACCCCCACCCCAACCCCCACAACCCCGACCTGCCTCTGTGGCAGGGCATTCCCTTTTGTTCTCTCTCCTGTTGGATGTTGTAGATTGCAATAGAGGTATCGAGTGGCCACCATGTTCGGTCTATAGTCTACTTTTGATACGCAGCTTTCAACCCGAGTGGGTCCTCCCAACATTCTCTACTTGGTGTTCCCTTCTCTGTCTCTGCTGCCTTTTCCCCCAGCATGTGAGGCCAGTTTCCAAGCTGTGGGGCAGAGCTCCTGGTTCTTATCTCTACTACTCTTGGGTGTTAGTGTCCCATTCTACTACTTTATAATCCACATATGAGTGTGATCAGTAAAGCTTACTTTAAACTTAATGTTCTTCATGAATATATACTCTGCACAAAAGCAAAATTACCGAAAGTCATAGTATTGTGAATTATTTGTCATTAATATAATTTAGTGATTCTTGATTCCCCTCCCCCCCATCATTTTGCTTATGTTTTCAGAAATGCCACATATGGCACAGTGTAACTCTGGCAGAAAACAGACCAGATGATTAAAGTTAAGGCTTCTGCACTCCGTCCCTGTGAGGGTCGTGGTAGGTTGTGCCCAGGTGTTTTAGGTTTGGCACAGGAGGTTGGCGTCACCCTTCCTTCTTATTTTACTGTGGGGTGCGTGGCAGGTGGGGGGTGCGGGGAAGTCCTTCCCCTGCAGCTCACTTTATGTTGAGATTGTCTTAAAGCAGTGGTTTCGAACCTGTTTTCACCCGTGGTCCTCACAATGGTTGTGGCTAGGCAGTCAGTAAGCTCTGTGATAGATTGTTGCTTTCGCCCTTCTGTGCCTGTGGACTGACAGCTCTGGGTAGATGGGTGGTTGCAAACCATTGGTCCCAAGCCACAGAAAATGGAATCTGCTCCATAGCCATTGCTAGGAAGGGCAGTTTATGGTTTTGCTCTTCTCTTAAGCTTCCAGGCTGGCTTCTTACTATATTTCATGTGAGCTTTGAGTCCCTTTTAGCCAAACTCGTTATGCTTGACTTGTTGACTTCAAGAATACTAGTAGGGGGGCTGGAGTATAGCGGGAAGGGCATTTGCCTTACTTGATTCTAACACACGAGACCTGGGTTGGCTCCTCAGCACGCATATGGTCCCCCCAAGCCCTGCCAGGAGTGATCCCTGAGCACTGCTTGGTGTTTATCTTGGTGATGTATCATGTAATAATATATCATTGTATCACTGTCACTGTCATCCCGTTGCTCATCCAGTTGCTCGAGTTGGCACCAGTAACCTTTCCACTGTGAGACTTGTTACTGTTTTTGGCATATCGAACACACCAAGGGTAGCTTGCCCAGGCTCTGCTGTGTGGGCGAGATACTGTCGGTAGCTTGCCGGGCTCTCCTAGAGGGGCAGAGGAATCGAACCCAGGTCAGCCATGTACCAGGTAAAGGCCCCACCTGCTGTGCTAGGACCTTTGCCTTGCATGCAGCCGACCTGGGTTCGATTCCTCTGTAATAATATATGCATATAATAATATATAATATATATGTAATAATATACATATGTATATCTGTCTCTCTCTATACAGATATCTCAGAGCACTGGTGGTCTGAGAGATAGTACAAGGGCAAAGGCATTTTCCTTGCACTCAGCCATCCCCGTTTTGATCACCTGCACCACATATGGTCCCGGCTCAGCCCTGCCAGGAGTAAACACAGATCAGGAGTAGTACCTAAGCCTAAGGGCATGACTCCAAAACAAAACCAACCAACCAAACAACTAGATGGTTGTTTACCCCCCTTCATTCTCACTACTAGGGTCTAGTCGGTTATGTATGTACTCTTTTCTTCTGTTGTTTGTATTTTTCTTTTTGTTTTGTCAACACTCCTGGTGATGCTTGGCCTATTCCTGGCTGGTGCTTGGAGGTTCATCATGCATTGCCTGGGGATAGAATTCCCCTGTCTCCCCATCACAAAACACACACTGCAGCACTCTGATCTATCTCCTGAGCCCCTGTACTCTTTATCTGTGAATATAATGGTTACATCTCCACCTCAAAGCATTCACGTAATCACAGGCTGTTGATTATCTGTGATTTTAGCATAGATAACTATGCTAAAAATCAGTGGAAGAACTACCAAGAAGCCCTTGTAACATTGAGAGATATTCGATGAATTTAAAAACTTTTTTTTTGCAGCCAGTGAACTATATACTAGAAATTGAATTGTATGTAGACTAATACCACCAGGAATTTGCTATGTTTTTGTTTATTTTGGTTTTGAGACCATACCTGACAGTACTTGAGGGCTGTTAACTGGTTTGGTGTAGGGGGACCAGGCTGTGCCAGGGTTTAAACATGGGGCTCCAGCATGCAAAGCTTGTACCTTTGAGCTACCCCTTCTTCTGTATTTTGCCATTATTTTTGGACACAATTATTTTGACCACAATTATTTTGTCTTTTATCAGTATCTAATTTTGAAATGTAAAAATATATGGTGAAATAATTAAATTCTTTAATATTATAAAAATAAGCTTACAGTGGACATATTTAGGATCTATCGATTATATCTAGTAGATGTTTAATATGAAAGGAATCATTTATTTCATAGTCAAAACACATTCCTCTTTAGCATTTTCTCATAATGTGTGTGAAGGTTTCTAAAGTGGGAGGAATTGAGGTTTTCTGTTTAATGGGAACAATACAATAGGCATTTCCTGTATTGCAGTTTGGCTGGATCATTTAATAGGCTTTCCATATTGCTATTGTTAAAATTCCAGTGGGGTGTTGAGGAATAAATGATTAATAAATGGTTAGTTTAATTGAGCATTGACGTCACTGTTTATCTTCTCTAGAAGCTTAGTGATTTTGAAATACATTGTCTTATTGGCACGGTAACTTGCCCATTAGTAATTCATCAGGAACACATAGCTTAGTGGTGCAGCACATGATGTACGCATATAAAGTCCTGGGATTTGGTCTCCAGCATCGCAAGCAAAAACTTAACCAAGGTTCTTTGAGATAAGTTGTAAATTGTTATTACAGTTTCTTAAGAGTATCTGGGGTGAGATCCTACAAGATAATGTCAGTGACTCTGCAAAGTGAAACATCCTACATTAGATATGTTCCACTAGAAAGCAAAAACTCTTCCCTCTTTCTAACCAGCACTGTCTCGAAGTTGGGAGTAAAAAGTTAATTCCATGGCGTTGGAGTGAGTACAGTGGGTAGGGCACTTGCCTTGCACCCAGCCAACCTGAGTTCAATGCCTTGCATCCCATATGGTCTCCCTAACCCTACCATGAGTGTTCTTTGAGTGCAGAGCCAGAGTAAGTCCTGAGCACTGTTGGGTATGACCCCCAAACCAAAAACATATATGTAAAGAAAGAAAGAAAAATAAATGAATGTCTGACAGATTCAGATTGGTTGCCTGTTTTTACTAATGAAAACTACTATTTGAATGTGATCAGAGTATATTTATAGTTATATGATGTCATACTGAACAAATATTAGTGTGATCTAGTTCTCCCTGGTTCTCCCTCTTGGAGAACCTGACAAGCTACCGAGAGTCTATTGCCTGCTCAGGAGAGCCAGTATACATTTCACCAGTATACATTTCTCACCACTGATATATCCCCAGTTTCCCTCCTGCCTGACTGCGGCAGGGGCTTTTCTTCTCTCTCTCTCTCTCTCTCTCTCTCTCTGTCTCTTTCTCTGTCTCGCTCTTTCTCTTGCTCTCTTCCCCTCCTTTTTTGGGTCTTATGGTTTGTGGTACAGATACTGAAAGGTTATCAGGTATATCCCTTTACCTACTTTCAACACTCAGCCATCCAAAATGATCATTTCCATCTATTATTGCCATACTGGTTCCTTCTCTATCCTAATAGCCCTTTGCCCCAGGCACTTTTGTAGCAAGTTTCCAACCATTGACATATGTTTCAAATATGAGGGTGGGAAGTATGAACACTCAGCAGCTGGTAGATAAAACTATGTGATCATACTATTTGTACAGATAAAATGGGCACATTTTACAGATAAATGAAGACACCAAGAAAATGCTATACTATCAAAGAAGAATATTTGGAACATATACATTCATAGACCAGGAGTATTAAAATGATGTGCAAGTTGAGATAGAACTGTCTTCTTCTATGTGAGAGTGAAGTCAATGACTTTACTGGTCAGGTCAAAATTTACATGTGGATAAGTAAAGATTTATTCTGCATTATTACTTTTGGATCTATCACATGCAGAGTAGTAAACTTACACAGAATCAGAACCAGATTACCTGAAAGAATCTGCCATTGACAATGCTTTCCCCTACACCCTTTGAAATATGTTTATATTTTTTCCTCTACTGGAGTCACTAGAAAACTTTGTTTTAACTCCTTCGTATTACAGTATATCTGGTAGTGATAGTACTTTGCAGAAAAATAAAGGTACAGACGGATGGTGATAGTTTGCAGAAGGTAGGGAAGACCCACTGAGAGGAGGGTGCTGTTGAAGACTGAGCTCAAGTAGATGAGACTTTTTGCTGATTAGCTAGAAGCATCCACTAAGCGACCCTCACCCTTGCTTTTCTCTCCCTTCCCAGGGGTCAGGATTATTTGTTTTCCCTCATCTTCTCCCTTCCAGTGCCTCTTTTCTGACATAGAGCCAAAGGGACATAGAATCCTGAGACTGGCAGAGAAGTAGAAGGCCCACTAGGAATAAGCCCAGCCCATCCTCTCTTGCGTCTTAGTTGTGTCGGAGAATATGGATTTGAGAGACCAGGGAGCCATATCTAGGAACAGTGCTCCGTGTATTACAGCTGACGGCACCTCCCAGCAGCCTTGTAGGGGAGAAAAAGCTGAGCTACAGAACCAGAGTGAGAGAGTTGAGGAGCGAGGTAATACATCTTTGAAAGTAATTAAGAAGTCAGCTAGGATGAGTTCTATAAAAGTTTTTGAGATGGAGTTCGTTTTTACATGGTTCCAGCAATCCATTCAAAATACACCTTACTCATTTAAACTTTCTAGCACGGCTCAGCAGCTTATTTCTCGCTCTATCTGTTTCATGCACTGCATTGTGAGCGTTGAAGACAAGAAATTCTTCTAGAAAGAAAATTTCAACCACAGTCTTTAGGTATAGATAAATGTAGAGTTTGTTAAATAACTGCTTTCTTTTTTCTTTTTTCTTTGTTTTTGGGCCACTACCCTTCAGTGCTCAGAGCCTGCTGTTGCCACTCAGCATCCCATGATGACCAGGAGCTATTTCCCATTTGGCTTGAGGGTCCAGAGCTCAAACCTGGATTTTTTACATGCAAAGCATGGGTGCTATCCTTTGTGCCTTTGTGCTATCCTCCTAAGTACTGCATGTTCTTTTTTTTTTTTTAATATCATTTTTTTTTCTTTTTGGGTCACACCCAGTGATGCACAGTCCTGGCTCTGCACTCAGGAATTACCCCTGGCTGTGCTCAGGGAACCATATGGGATGCTGGGAATCAAACCCAGGTCGGCCACGTGCAAGGCACAGCCCTACCTGCTGTGCTATCGCTCCAGCCCCATTTATCAAATATTTCTCGAGCACATACTATGCTAGGATGGTTATAAATAGTATCAGTATATTTTTGTTGCCTGCCGATAAGCTTTCCTCTAGTAAAAAAGATACACGCATACCAATATACATTTATTTATTCAATGTTGTGTTCCTTCTGTTTACCATTTAAAATGATCTCATTCATGGTAGCCAGAGAGGTGGCACAGAAGATAAGGCACTTTCTTTGCATGCAGCCGACTTGATCCCCAGCACCAAATACAGTTCTCTAAGAGTAGTACTTCCACCCTCTGCACTGCTGGGTATGGCTCCAAAACTCCCCCAACCCCTCAAGGAAAAAACATCACATCTCATTTACAGGATGGGGAAATCGTTCAGAGGGCTAGAGCATCTGCCGGTTGTGCATTTGTTTGATCCCACGATCCTAGTTCCTGGTCCCTCATATACTACAGGAGTGTCAGCCCCCAACTATCAGCTGAAGGAGTGGTCCCCAGATCAGAACCAAATCAAACAGTGTCATTTAAAATACCGCACACGAAGTATTAAAAATACACCAAGATGTTGACAGAGCTTGTCTCTGAAAAGTGGTGTTTGGGGTAAGTTTTTCTTTTTGCTTCTCTGGATTGTGCACATTTTTTTCATGTCGCACCTGCATAGAGGAGTGACCCCTCTCTCTCCCTCTTGTGTTTAGCTTTTGCGAGAGTTGAAGCATCCGAATGTGATCGCCTTGCAGAAGGTGTTCCTGTCTCACAGTGACAGGAAGGTGTGGCTGCTGTTTGACTATGCAGAACATGACTTGTGGGTAAGTTGAAATACGCTTTGGGGGATATTTTATGTGTAGTTATGGAGAAATTGATGTACTGAGTGCATGACTAATATGTGTGTGACTAATAATGCACAGGAAGCTGGACCACAGTTCTAAAACTACAATAAATGCAACTCTCGCATTAGGAGTTTTGAACTCTAAACATTAAAAACCTTACTTTAAGAGAGGCTGATATTTGTAATGTCTGACACTCAGAAATTTCTCTTCAGAATGTAGTGTGTGGGAGATTTTCAGTTTATGCAGAAAGTAGTGGCAGTTTACTAATAGGTGTAGTGGAAACTACATTCTTTTATTGTACGTTCTGCAGTTCCAATTGAACAAGTTACGTGCTTATGAATAGTTTTCCTGTCATTTTGTCACTAAAGCAACTTCTATCAAATCGAGTATATGTATAATTTTGCAAATATCAAGGCTGTCTTATCAATATGTAAAGAAGCCAAAAATTCTAATTCCAACCTATTCATTTGTTTTGATTTTGTGTGGGGGGGCCACACCCAGCAAGGCTGCTTCCACCTTGTTGCTCTCTGGGGGAGCTGCTCTCAGCAGTACCCAGGTCTTCCTCCAGTAGGGTTGGGGTCCACAGGACTTTGAACTGAGTGCTTCTGCATACTCCAGCCCTTTGGGCTATCTCCCCAGCCCGAATTCCAACCTTTTAAACTGGGCATTTAGGGGTTGGAGAGATTGTACAGCTGGTAGAGTGCTTGCCTTGCAAGCTACTGACCTAGGTTTGACCCCATATGGTCCTCTGAGCCCCACCAGGAGTGATCCCTGAATGCAGAGCCAGGAGTGAGCTTTGAACAACACCAGGTATGGCCCCCAAGACTAAACAAACAAAAACCTTAAATTGGCCTTTTAAGCTTTTTATATGAGGAGTTGATTGAATTAAAAAAATTGCAATCTTGACAGTAAGTTTAAATTTTGGACAATTAAGTTGGAATTCACTTTTATGTACTTCATCATCTATATAAATAATAAACATATCGAAGAATAACTTAAACCAACTTCTAGGTCTAGAAGGAACTTTCAGGAAATAAATTAGTTATGTCAAGAGCCTGTAGTGTTTTTTTCTGTTTCTTTTTTTTATTTTATAGATATTTGATACTCACTCTGGCATGTTTTACACAGAGGTGGGTGGAAGTAGAGGTAGTTGTGAAGGGTAGGCAGGTGGTGTGTCTTCCCTTATTTTACATTGTTTTTATAACCCACAAATTTAAATATGATAGTTCAGTTGTATTTCAAGAAGACCAAATTCCTCATTCTTTATCTTACATGCTTCTAGTGATTTCTTACTTAATATTAACTATTAGGAATATATTCTAATTTATTTTGTGCTAAAATAAAGTTAAAGCTAATTATAAATTCAAATATACACAGCTAGTAATTTTTCCCAAATGTACAAGTGCTAATTTTTATAGATAAATAAATATTAATATTAATTTTTTTAATCTTTTATTCTGTCAGTAAGAATACTGACAGACCTATTTTTAGGCAGCCTTTCAAGTAACACTTTCACCTTTTTTGGTCTTATCTATTGAAACTCTTAATAGTTTCAGTAAATTTAGTCATTATATTCCTATTAATGCTACCATGTTTACCTAATATCTGGTTCCATTTTGGTTAACACTATTATTCAAATCATATTTATTTGTCATTATTGACTTTTAATAAGCAATTTTAAGATGCAGACAATTTATTGCTTCCTTGATTGTGTTATATTGACATATTTATTAACAAAAACTATATATTATTATAGTTTTCTTTTTAACTTTTAGCATATTATTAAGTTTCACCGTGCATCAAAAGCAAATAAAAAGCCAATGCAGTTGCCAAGATCCATGGTTAAATCATTACTTTACCAGATTCTTGACGGTATTCATTACCTCCATGCAAATTGGGTGCTTCACAGAGATCTGGTAAGTTTGTTCTTCTGACTTGGTCAGTATCTTTTCTTTCCCTCTCACTGAAATTACTTTTCTTTCCCAGTCTTTAAAAATGGCTCTTGTTACAGTCTTAATAAATATTAATTGTAGGAAATTTTGAAAATATGCATGTCGAAATAAAAAATCATCCATAAGCTTGCAATAAAAAAGTTCCAATTATTGACATTTGGTGTATATTCTTCCATCATATTTTTGCATTGCTATAAAATGTCTGTGGTTTTCAGCAGCGATTGGTATAATCTTGATGGAATAGTTACATGTATTATTGCTCATTACTTTAAAAAATGCTTGATTATAGAAGATTGGGATGTCTTTGTATTTTTTTCTTAAGTACGAAACCAAAAATATTACACAGTAAATACATGTTATCAGTATTAACAATAAATCTAATATGTGGAATATACTTATTTAGCAAATTAGCTACAATTTGAATATTTTTCAGTGCACATACTGAAAACATTTATTCCTTTTCAAATTATATGCTCTTCATCTTCCCATTATTGTTTTAGTTTGTGTAGGTGAAATTTTGCAAAAGAAAATGAGAACACTGAATAGTTGTAATAATTATGAATCTATAATTGAAAGTTTCATTTTGCACCAAATTAATCCCTCTCGTTAATTTATCAGTCAGGTTTTAGTCATCTGATTTGAGCAGCTAGTGCTGTGGCTTTGAAATTGGGGCTAAATAACAGAAACCACAAAGGGTATTTACTAAAGTATTTGACCTCATGATTTAAAGCCGTAAACTTTTCAAAAATGTCCATTCATCCTTATTACTGTGAATCACGAATCAGCACATTAAAATTGATTCTGGGGTATGTGAGGTTGTTACAGATTGAAATTTTTATTATAAACAATTTTAGTTTTTAATTTATTATAAACTCAGTGGAACTTCTATGAATTATATTTTTTGGAGTCATAGAATATTTTTATTAAGGATTAACTAATTCAACCGTTCTTTTCTCCCCAAATTATGTGTTTGACCTAAACGACATAAATTAACACATTTTATCTGTGACGTCATCAGTTGCCTGTTCACTGGTATACTGAAGCTCATTATGACCAGCACTTAGTTTTCTCCCATCTGAAGTTGTTGCTGCGTTAGTGTCTTTTACTCTGGTTGATTTGTACCACCCTCCTTCTAGCCTCAAAAATTATTTGACCCCTGCAAGACCCTTCTCTGCATTCCATGTCCAGAACATATTAAGTTTTTCAGTTTTACCTTTAAAATATCTTGCTGGAGGGCTGGAGTGATAGCACAGCGGGTAGGGCGTTTGCCTTGCACGCGGCCGACCCGGGTTCGAATCCCAGCATCCCATATGGTCCCCTGAGCACCGCCAGGGTAATTCCTGAGTGCATGAGCCAGGAATGACCCCTGTGCATCGCCGGGTGTGACCCAAAAAGCAAAATAATAATAATAATAATAATAATATCTTGCTGGAGTCAGAGAGATAGCTCAACAGGCTGAGCGCACACTTCACATACAGGTATCTCGGGTTTGATTGCTGGCATTCGTATGCTTCCTCAAGCACCGCTTGAGGGACTCTCAGGAGTGGATACTTAAGCACCAAATGTGGCCTAGACACTGTCACTGTCACTGTCATCCTGTTGCTCATCGATTTGCTCAAGTGGGCACCAGTAACATCTTCATTGTGAGACTTCTTGTACTGTTTTTGGCATATCGAATACGCCACATGTAGCTTGCCAGGCTCTGCCGTGCGGGCGAGATACTCTCTATAGCTTTCCGGGCTCTCGGAGAGGGGCAGAGGAATCAAACCCAGGTCAGCCACGTGCAAGGCAAATGCCCTACTGCTGTACTATTACTCCAGCCCGCCTAGACACTAAAACTAATAAAAATAAATTTATATATTTCATAATTTTCTTTATTAATTTCTATTTCTAAAACCTCATTCCTAGTTCCAGCTGTATTCTCTCTTCTCCTGCTCTCTGTAATATAGTACCAGCCTTTTTTCTCCTTATCAACAAAATAATTCCTTAAGTGAAAGATGAGATTGAAGCTTATAGATTGCAGGTCTAGTTCCTTATTTGGCTTTTCAAGTCATTTTAGACATACTTCCAACGGCTTTTAACTTTTTTCTCTAGCTTTGTTATCTTTCAGTTTATTTTTAACATTGTTTGCTGCTACTTCCTAAGATTTCCTGCCTCAGTTGCCCTTATTTCTTCCTTCCTAAAACCTCTGTTCCACTTATTCACGCCCACCTGTCTTCAAGGAATTGCACAGACATTAACACTTCCTGTTATACCCATCCCTACTTGGAAATGATTTCTCTGTTTGTGGCTGTACTTAATTTTATTTCTTTTATGACACATATCAGAACTCTGTTCATGTAGATGCCATAAAGCATCTTTGAAACCATAGGCTTTCTGAGAGAGCAGTGTCTGTGATTTGTTTTTATATGCTTCTATAGTTCAGCAGTTGGTACTGAGTACATAGGTTTTCAGTGAATGTATATTAGTTAGAATATTGATTATTGTGGCATGTTTTATATCAACATGTTTTAATACACTGTTGCCAATAAACATTTATCATTTCTTTTTATGGTAAAACCTAAAGGGATGGAGAAGTATAAATATTACTGCATCTAGGAATATAATTAAAGAAAGAAATAGGGCATGTATATGAGTAATTATAAGATAAATAAGAGCCCATGAGATTGTGTCTATGTAAAAGGTATAGCTGTTCAAAAGAGATTCTGGGGGAAATGGAATAAGGGAAAGCTTTAGAAAAGTCCTTTTTGAGTTCACCCTTCCTCCTTTCCTCCCTCCCTCCCTCCCTGCTTCCCTCCCTGCTTCTCTCCCTCCTTCCTTCCCTCCTTCCCTCTCTCCTTCCCTCCCTCCCTGTCTGATATACAGTTACAGAGTTGTTTGTGAATGGGTTTCAGTCATACACTGTTCAACACCAATCCCTTAACCAGTATATATTTCCCACCACCATTGTCCACAGTTCCCACCGTGCACCCCGAGCACCACCCCTCCCCCCCACCCCCAGCCTGCCTTCTCTCTGTGGCAGGCACTTTTCCCTCTCCCCTCTCCCCTCCTCTCCCCTTCCCTCCTCTCCCCCCTCCCCTCCCTTCCTCTCCCCTCTCCTCTCCCCTTCCCTCCCCTCTCCTCTCCTTTCGTTTCCCTCCCTTTCACTTTTTCTCTCTTCTTTTGGCATTATGGTTTGCACTGCAGGTACTGAAACATCATTTTCCCCCCTTCATTATGCATTTTAAGTATCAATATGTGCATGTTTCATTTTTACAGTTATAAATTTTCTGGTCTGTTATAGACAATAGCACTTAATAGTATTGAATCCATTGAGATGTTTCCATTTGAAATATTTTGTGTATATATGTTATAAAAATAACCCAATGTATGACTTTTTCCAAAAATTTTTAGCCTACTTTCAGCCCTCAGTTCTTGTCCAGAGATCATTTCCAATTATTCTTGTTGTAGTGATCCCTTCTCTGCCCTCCTCACCCACCACTGTGGCAAGATTCCATTGAGTTGAACTTTCAAGACTGAATAGACTTCAGAGATTTTGAGACATGAGGGTAACCTAAGGGTGTGTTGTATATAAAACTTTTAAGGTGAGATAGCCTTGCATTATCCTAGAAAGGGTATGTAGTTCTGTTTGGCTTAAATACGGATAGTGTGCTGTGAGGTAAGACCAGAAGACCATGGGCTGGAGTCTGAATGAGGTGGGCCCTAAATATCAGAGTGGGTGTTGCTGCTCATAGTTGTTTCAGGCATTCAGTGTTCCAACACCAATCCCACCATCAGTATAACCTTCCTTCCACCAGTGTCCCCAATTTCCCACCCAGCCCCCAAGCCAGCACAAACAAATTTACTTCATATTGCTTGTTACAACAAAATGGCAAATGGAATTATCAGAAAATAGATAAAATTCAGTTTCTGGTATTTTAACTCACAAGGTTTTACTAAAATCATTATCTGAGGATGTTTACTTTTAAGTACTAAAATGGTAAACAAAGGCTGGAGTGATCATACAGCAGGTCTGGCTTGATCTCCAGCACTCCGTAGAGTCCCCCAGTACTGCGAAAGATTCCTAAGGCGGAGGCAGAAGTGAGTCCTGAGCATTGCTGGGTGTTGCCCCCACATTGTAAATAAAAGCCAGTGCTTTGGACTTTGTGCACAGAACCATTGCATCATCAGAGTGTTTAGGTTTTTTTTTAATTGATTTCATATTTGAAGCAGTATTTTTTATTATATTGTTCAGATCCTAGAATTTATAGTAAACTAGAGAATATAAATAAAGTCATCAGAAAGATTACTTATATTGAGGAATCACTTTACCAGGAAAGAAGAAAAGGAACTAAATATATTCATCTTGGCTGAGACAGTCGAGTAGAGACATAACTCTATAAATATTTGGAACTTGTAAACAACACCACGGGAGAAAAGACGTATTTTAATTTTATAGCAGGATATGGCTAAGAGTAAGAAAATAAAATATAGGATGACTCATTTTTATGGGATTACTATTCTGGTAGATTGGAAGAATTCCAAGATACAGTTTATCTCCTTTTCAAAACTATGGGTTTCTTGAGAGCAAGGATTATATTTCAGTAATTTTTCCATTCCTAGTGTTGGCATATTGTTTGTGATCATAAGTTACCTAAATTGAATTTCACAAAGCATCTGGGAATTACATATTATTCTTTAGTAAAGGTAGAGAAATGCTTGCTAAAGAATAGTATTGTTAAATGGATTTATGTTCCCTTAGTCACAGAACTTTGCTACTGAATCCACAGCATAAATTGAACTCTAGGTGAAACCGTCTCTTTTTTTTTGTATCTCAGTACCTAGAACATGATAAATACAGGTCTTTATCTATAGAAGGAATTGAATGGATTCCTTAGGGTCCTGGACCCTATCTTTTTTTTCTTTTAATTGTATAGGTTCCATCTAAATTCTAATAATGATAATTAGATAACAGATGAATTAATGGTCTTTGAGAGTTGTATAGGTGCAGATCACTGTATGGGGTGCACCATGGTACATGAAATTTTATGGGATCCACTGAGGGGAAAAAAATGTATCGAGCAATCTTTTGGGTTATGTTGTTAGCTAATAACTAAAAATTTTGAATTGTCAAAAAGTCACTTCTGTCAAAGAACTACAGACTTATCAGATTATTAGTTAAAAAACAGTGGTAATAAATATTACTAATAGAATGAGATGGAAAGAAAGGAAAAGATAAAATAGCTATTCTAGCTATATATATATAATATGTATATAATACATATAGGTGTTTGTTACACTAAAATGACAGAAGTATATAGTTTGAGGTGGTTCATTTTTTTCTTTTCAGTGACACCTGCTTGTTTCAGCAAAATTCTTACTGGATTTTCAGGAGCATTCGAGGTTTATGACATACCGGCACTGTATATTTTAAGTCTACGTCAGTTGTTATTTATTGCATTGTAACAAATGGTCCCATAGCTCTCTGGTCACTCAAACAGGTGTGGCCATCTCAGGTCCTGACTAGGAAGAATCTGCTTCCTCCCTCCTATTCCCTTGCCACATGTTCTCTCTAGAGAGCATCTAACACCATGGCAATCTTCTTCAGCAGAGCAAGTAAACAAGAGGCCTCGAAAGTTACAGTCTTGACAATGAGATACCATCTCACACACCAGTGAGAATGTCATAGCACTGTCACACTGTTGTCCCATTATTAAGTCAATTATTTAAAAATTAAAAATTAATAAATAATTAAAATTAATGATTTGAGCTATCTCCACCCCAAAACTCCATGAGAATAGAAGTACTTGTGCTCAAGTCCCTTCCAGAGCTAGACCCAATAAACTTTGCATTTCACTATTTATTTGGATTATTTATATTATCTAATGAGCCATAGCACAGCGGTAGGGCGTTCGCCTTTCACACGGATGACCAGTGTTCAATTCCTCCGCCCCTCTCGGAGAGCCCAGCAAGCTACCAAGAGTATCGAGCCCTCACGACAGAGCTTGGCAAGCTTCCCATGGCTATTGGATATGCCCAAAACAGTAACAATAAGTCTCACAATGAGAGACATTACTGGTGCCCGCTCGAGCAAATCAATGAGCAACGGGATGACAGTGACAGTGAATATATCCATTATGTAGCACTGCGCTGTAGCACTGTTGTCCTGTTGTTCATCGATTGAGGGATTGGTGTTGAATTATTGTATGCCTGAAACTCAACTATCAGTAACTTTATAAATTATGGCTCTTTAGAAAAATTTAAAAAAATCACAGTTGTCAGAAAGTCACAGGAGTAACGTCCCAGCCTTTTTGGTGGCAATCTGCTTTAGAGTTACTCAGTATGGCTCACAGGAAAGGCATTGCACAGACTATATGCAGTGTGGGCAGGGATAGAAACCTTGTCCAAATTTGCCTGCCATCATCTAGGCTTGTAAATACTTAGCTGCTGTTATTGACCTTTTTATATGACAGAAATACAAGAAAGAAAATGCAACAAGTTCCTTCCTTTCATAAATACTTTCTCCATGTATAAAAGTTGTATGTGTGTTAAAGTTTTGGAGGTAGTATTTTCTGGTTTTAGAGGACTAACAAATTATTATGAGGGATCATTTATCCTTTTTGCGAACATTATCCCTTTTGCAAACATTCTCCAATGAGTTAAGGCCAGAATTCAGTATATACTCCTCTGTTCTCGCCTCCTCCTCTCCTCTCTTCTACTTCACTTTATAACTGCTCTGCTCTTGAACCCTAAGTCTAGAGAGCATGTTCAATTGAGAATCAGGCTTTATCACTTTGAGCAGAAGAGGCTTGCTCAGTTGAGTATCAGTATTTATCACTTTGAACATACGAGTCTTTGTGTCCTTTTTATAGGGAGTACACTCGTGGTTCTGGGAGAGAGGAGAGCAGAATAGGGCCATCTTGCCCTGTGCTCTGCTCAGTGGCAGGGCAACAGCACTGTGGCCTGATGGATTCATGCCTGGGCCCAGCCACCAGGGCTACACGTGGAGGTGCTGGAGACCACGCAGTTTGGCACCTCACACACGTGCTCGGCATATGCTCTACCCATTGAACCACATCCCTGGCTTCTAGAGATTCCTGTTTTATCATGCAGTCTGTGACTTACGTATTATCACTGGTATTAATAGTTTCTGATTTGTATTTTTTACTTGTGAAAACCAAAGGCAGAAGTGCAAAGTGAAATTTAAGTAATGGCAAAAACATTGTCTTATTGGGACTGGAGCAATAGCACAGCAGGTAGGGCGTTTGCCTTGCATGTGGCTGACCTCCGTCCCTCTCCGAGAGCCCAGCAAGCTACCAAGAGTATCCCGTTCGCACAGCAGAGCCTGGCAAGCTACCCATGATGTATTTGATATGCCAAAAAACAGTAACAATTCTCACAAAGGAGTTGTTACTGGTGCCCGCTCGGGCAGATGGATGAACGGGATGACAGTGCTACAGTGCTACAGTGCTATTGGTTGGCAATCCTGAGCTTAAAGGCTTACTGACAGGCTGTAAAAGGATACCATGAGGAAGCATGAATACAGTTTTTTAGCTAATGAGAGCATTTGAAGACACTAAGAATATCATTGTATGAAAATCCAGGGTCTGAATGTTAAAGATGGCCCTTTGTTTCTCAGCTGGTACTAAAAGTGCTGTATTGTTGATCTTTGTGAAAGTGTGGTTGAAATTATTGCTTCACTGGAGAATTGTCTTGAAATCTCCATGTGCAGCAAAGTTTCTCTTCATACTTTGTCTGACAGGGCGATGTATCAAGTCTTTAACTTATCTATGCATGCAAAGTCTGATAAGGCAAATGTGTTACACTTCAAAGAAACCCTTGAATTCTTACTGTAGTCAACTTCCCTAAAATGGCTAAAAATGCACTTTGTAAGCATTTTGATACTCCTTCAGAGGCCTAGACCTGCTTTTATTTCTGTGATAAGAGAGTTTGAAAATACTTAAAAGTAAATGTTATTTCTGAGATAGCTAAATTTGATCTTTCAGTTTTAGTTTAGTTTACACATTTGTGAAATGAGGATATTGTTATTTACTCCTCTAAACTCCAGAATTCTCTGTACATCTTTTCTGGATCCCATCAAAAACCCAGTGATGCCCACCTTTTAACCTCTTCCTCAGAATGTCTTTGTTTTTAATATTTTAAAAATATTTCTATGATTTGGGGCTGGAGCGATAGCACAGCGGGCAGGGCATTTGCCTTGCATGCGGCCAACCCGGGTTCGATTCCCAGCATCCCATATGGTCCCCTGAGCACCACCAGGAGTAATTCTGAGTGCATGAGCCAGGAGTAACCCCTGTGCAACGCCGGGTGTGGCCCAAAAAGCAAAAAAAAAAAAAAAAAAATCTGTGATTATCAGTGCTGAGCAGGTCTCACACAAGCTCTTTCCTCCCTGGTGCGTGGCACAGCCATTCATGTCTGTAGGCTGAAGGCCTCTCTGAGAGGAGTGAGGCCATTCATGTGCAGTGACAGTGTGCAGTGTCCTGCCTTCCTGCATAAGACTGTGACAGTCTCCAGTGCTCTGGACCCTGGCATTTAGACCTTACAGATGGAAGATAGTCTAGGTAAGGGCTGTGACTTTTCATCATGGTAGCTTTTGTGTCACCAGTACCCACAGCCCAGTAACGGAGCTCTCAGTAGGATCCTGTTCACATGGCATTTTGAGTTCAAGCATAACACACCACCCTTGGCAGGTGATACACACTAGAAGCAGAGTTCCAAGACGGTCGGCTTCAAAGGGAAACTCCTTTGCCTTATAGAGGCCTATGAGCCTCTAAGGTGCATTTCTGGCCCCCAGTTCTTGATGATCTCTGACTTTTACATAAAGTTTTCATCCTTTTACTGACAGAAACATGTATCTAGAAAGCTACTTTCCAAATTTAATTCAGCATCACCAGGAGGCTGTAGTGATGATAAATTCCTCAGTGGTGACAGCAGGGGTTAGGAATCAGGGACTATAGACAGGAGGTTCCCAACCCCAAGTACTTTGAGTCTTATGTTTAACATTGACAGGTCAACTCAGGGATACCATTTTATTAAATTAATTTTATTGAGGTGGGGTTTATATGATAGAGATGTTTGGGCAGGTGTATAATCACCACCAGATAAGGCGTTCTGTTTGATGATTCACTAGTCCTTTCAGGAATGGTAAATATCTTCATCAACAAGGGATCTTGCATCTAAGACTGTTGATTCAGTTCACTAAGAAAATATATGTGATGGTTATTTTGAATAATTGTAGTTTAAAACTAAGTATACATCTAGGTAGAAGTCTTCTAGAATTGAGGACCATATTGTGCATTTTTTAAATAGCTTTCATTAAGTTTTGGTTTTAGGGCCACACCCTGTGATGTTCAGGGCTTACCACTGGCTCTGCACTCTGAAATTTCTCCCTGTGGTGCTTTGGGAACCATGTGGGATGCTGGGGATCAAATCCAGGTTGACCTCATGCAAAGCAAGTGCCCTACCCGCTGTACTGTCTTTCTGGCCCTTAAAATATGCATTTGTTTTCCTATCCCTGGTCTGGATTGCTTCTCTGAGAGACTTGGGGTTCATCCTGGGTTTGCCATTGTTTATGGTTTATTTCACTGTTTCTGACAGTGAACTTGGATATTGTTATAGACCTCTCAGTTCTCTTTTTTTATGGGTAAATCAAGAGGTCTCTAATTGATAAGTTCTTCCTTGAGTATCCTTAGTATCTCATGATTTATTTGACTTTTTATTTGACTTGAAAGTGAATGTCACAAATGTAAATAGAAAACTACTTTCTGCCAGTGCGGTTTCTCTGAGAATGAATTGTATCAACTAATGAACAACATAAACTCTGAATGTCTTTGTTGCAGTATTCCTGGCATTGCTCTCAATGTGGAATATATCTTAATTATACTTAGTGACCTTGAAGTTACTTAGGTAAATAGCCTCCTAGATAAACATGTTAGTCTTGCATTAAGCATTTTTTTATAATGGCTTCTTTTTTTTAATTGGCTCTTAGAGAAAGGAAAACCTTATCTCTGCTGCTCAGGCCTGTAACCACCCCTCAAAGGCCAAGACAAAGAAGTGCATTGTTAACTGTTATGTAGTGCTGGCTTGGCAAACTTTGTTTATTGTGAATATTAAAGTTTCATTAACGTAGGTGCCATGTCACAGATGCCTCTGTAAAACACACGGAATCACATGTTTAATATCATAGACTGCTGTGGATTCATGGATAACCTGCATCTAGTTGTAGCTACATAATTTCTATCTGGAAATTTCTGTTTTTCTATCGTAGAAAGAGCACTTTTGAAATGTTAGGTCCTCTGAGTACTGTAATGTGCTGATTTAGCCCTCATTATTCCTAAATCTATTATATAAATTTAACATATGATACATATATTTTTTGGAACCTGTTTGCTGCTTTTGCTAATTGTTGGCTTATAACTGGATTTTTAATCGGGAAGGTATTGATTTACAGACTTAGAATATTTGTTTTAAAAACATATTTCAACACTGATATTTAGCAGACACTATTTTGGCACTGGGAATATAGGGACAAATAAAATACAGCCCTGTCTTTACTGAATGCATAATGGCAAAGATACACAAAACCCGACTGTCATAACATGACAAGTCTTTACAAATAAATTGTGGCGATGGAGAGATAACTCAAGGGACTGGGACACGTGCCTGATATACACGGGGCCCTGGGTTCAATACTTAGCACTTTTGGCCTCCTCAGCATTTCTGGGTAGGTAGCCCCAGTGACCCCTTGCTGTGCTTGGGAGAGGCCCTCTCATACCATCCCACAAACAGCAGCCAAATCAGGAGGTGTATTCAGGGATCAGCCATGATATAAGGCTGTGAGGGCACAGCAGGCTAGCATCAAAGTTGCTGGGTTGGGGATTCCCCTGGAGGACATGATTGGAAATATATGAGCTGAAAGGGAGGAAGGAAGGGAAAGCTGTCCACTGTGGAAAGGGGGAAGACACTGTAGGCACTGCCGGGCCGGAAAGTAAAGATCCCAGTACTCTAGGGCATAGCTCAAGTGGTTAAAGAAGAGGCTGGCAAGAAGAGGAGTCCAGATTACGGTGGTTATTGTTTGCCAGATTTAGAGCAGGGAATTTTCCTGTTGTCCTTCAGAGGCCAATTAACCAGGTTTTATTTGCCTAAGACTGCTCAGGCAGGAATATAAAGAATTGGCTTAGGGCTGGAGCGATAGCATGGCGGCTAGGGCATTTGCCTTGCACGCGGCCGACCTGGGTTCCATTCCCAGTATCCCATATGGTACCCCAAGCACTGCCAGGAGTGATTCCTGAGGGCAGAGCCAGGAGTAACCCCTGTGCATTGCCGGGTGTGACCCAAAAAAAGAATTGGCTTGAGGTACAGTGATATTGAAAAATGAACTTGACTTATTTCAGGATAAGAGTTTATTCTAATTTGGTTTAATTTTTGTATGTGTGCTTGTGTGGGTTTTTTTTTTTTTTTTTTTTTTTTTTTGTGGATCAAAACCAAACTCTGTCACTGAGCCACGTTTTTGGCCCTAGTTTGATAAAACTTTTAAAACTGAGAACTTGGGCTAGAGAAATAATACAGTGGGTAAGTGCTTGCCTTGCATGTCACTGACCTGGATTCAATTCCTTGTGCTGCATAGGATCCCTTGAGCACCATCAGGTGTAAGTTCTGAGCAAAGACAGATTTTCTGGCCCAAAAACCAAAAAAAAGAAAATGTTAATAGTAAATTTGAGGACTTAGTAATCTATACTTGCAATTTTATTCATTTATTTAAACTACAAATTATAATTTTTGAAAATACTTTAATTATCAGTAATTATTAACACATTCACCTATTAACAGACACGTTGCCTGGATTTCAGTAGATGCCTAAAGTGGTAATGGACATATTTTTCTTGCTTTTTAAGAGGTTGCAATTAAAATGATTTGGTTCACTCTATTTTCAAGTCCTCTGTTATCAATAAGGTTATTTTGAAAGGGAACAGTTATGAAAGACTGATGCTTTTAGCAAATGACCACTGTTGTATTGGCTGAGAGAAAAAAAGTCACATTTTTACTCTTAGTTCTTTGCCCTATTTGTTACAAGACAGAATCTTACTTGTTCAAGGTGAACAATGAACAGTATGAAGAAAGGAACATAAAACTGAGGGTTTTCTCCTGGGAATGTGCTTGTGTATCAAATGTTAGGAGAGTTGTGTTGTACTGTCTTTATGAGAAGAGTGGTAGCCATTAATATGAGGCCAGCACTGTTCATTGTTTCAGAAACTCGTCTGGTTAGTATTATTACTGGCTTTGTTCCTGCTACTCAGGATTTTAGACAGTTGTGTTTGTGTTTATTTGTGCTGATAAGAGTCATCTTGTGGATTTTATATTTTTGTTCCAAATGTCCTGGGGTAGGGAGAGCAATGCAGATGTAGTTGGATAATTGTGTGTCTTTCGGCTGGTTCTATTTATGATGTACCAATTAACTGAAGCAGTTTAACCCTATGAGGGGAAATTGATTCTTAAAAAGGAGAAAGTAGATCTGGGTTCATGTAGAGCATCATGAATGTAAATTCAAGAATTCACTAAATTCTGCTAAAATGCAGGTATTTCAAGAATAGTTTCTGAGTAATCATATTGTTTATCACATTATTTCCTTTAAAATTCAATTTAATGAAAATGAGTCCTGCAACCTTGATTTGTCTATCCAATTTTATTGCTGATAACTTAAATGTGAGGCATCCAACTCCTGCCATTTCAACTGTTTCTATGGTAACCAAAGTGTGCAAACCCAGCAGTATCACTTTCTTTCACAGCTGGCATTTTGTGTTCACAGTAAGAAGAGGAGTTTTAGTAAAGCGTGGTCTGTGTTAATTGGGATGTAACTAGGTCAGAACAATTTTGGTATCCTTTATTCTTTTAGGTCTGGGGGGTTGGGGGTGTGGGTCCATGTGCATGAGCCAAGGTCTTTTCTTTTTTCTTTCCTTCTAAAACACATACATTTCACTGACATTCATTGCTGTTAAAGTTAGTCTTCTGGAAATTAAGCATGTTATCTGTAAACAGAACTCTGGAATGTGGAGGATCAGGAGTTCTGTACTTGCCTTTAGCCCTTCAGGCCCTGGAGTAATTTCCTTTGAGGAAAAGGAAACAGTTGATGTGAAAATGCTTTGAAATGTCAAACACATTTTAATGCTGATTAAATTATTTATTTTGTTGTTATCTTTGTTATTTTGAAACATGAACTATCTTGTGCTCTTAACATTTATTGACTTATTCTTTTTTTTAAAAAAGAGGAGGTGTTTCTTTGTATTTATTTTTTTATCTTTTTTTTTTTTTAGGAATTTTATTGATTGATTGATTGCTTTTTGGGTCATACCCGGCATTGCACAGGGGTTACTCCTGGCTCAGGCACTCAGAAATTTCTCCTGGTGGTGCTCGGGGGAACATATGGGATACTGGGAATTGAACCCAGGTCATCCGCATGCAAGGCAAACGCCCAATCCACTGTGCTATTGCTCCAGCTCCTATTGACTTATTCTTGAGGGGACAGTTAGGCCCAGTTAAGCGATGCTCAGTTAAGAATAACCCTTTTTCATTTCTAGATCTTAACTTGGCTATTGGACTCCTCTGTGGAAATAGTTCGAGCTCAGGATTCATTCTCAAACTGTACAAAACAGTCCAGAGCCACTACACTCCCCCCAACCCCCCAGCTTCCCCCCCCCCTGCATAAACTAAGTCACAGCCTTTGCCCTCATCTCAAGATTGCATGCAGACTCTACTTTTAGAGTCATTCATAGACTTTAAGTATATTGGATTGGAAGTGATCTATAGGAACTTCAAAAATCGGCCAAATTCTCTCTTCTCTGTGTGTATGTCCTCATTCCATTGTTACCTTTAACCTAAGTCCATGCCATTGCTGTGACTGTAGGAACTTCCAGTAAGATTAGCAGTGATCTACTTTATTTGATTGTCAGGGGAACTTCCAAGCAGTGCTCAGGGGGTACAAGGGTGTCTCCTGCTTCCTTGTTACTCTTAGACTGCTAGGTCAGTGCTCAGCTTCAGTAGTGCCGGGAGCCACTGAACTCACCCGGCATTGCTTACATAGCCAAGTGGTGTGTGCCAGGCATCAAACTCAAGGCTTCATTATGCAAGGCATATATTCCAGCCCTTTGAGTTGTCACCCCACTTTCTATTTTTATTTCTGAAATGAAAAAAAATTGCTGTTCTGTCTCAGGCTATGTCTTACATCTTTTATTTAAATTTTATGTAGATGGTTTATTTGCGAATTTTAACAATTAAACATCACATCCCAGCATCTAATTTTAAAATCTTCAAATGTGTACTCTAGGGGCCGGAGAGAGAGAACAGCAGGTAGGGTGTTTGCCTAGCGTGGATCCGACTCAGGTTTGATCCCAGGCACCACATATGGTCCACCGAACCCCACTAAGCTCAGAGCCAGGAGTAAGCCCTGAACACAGAGAGGTGTGGCTCCAAAACCAAAAAAATATTAAGCATACTTGGTTTTTTTTGGGGGGTCACATCCGGCAACGCTTAGGGGTTACTCTTCGCTTTGCACTCAGGAATTACTCCTGGTGGTTTTAACTATTTTGAAGAAAGTTCCTTCAATTCCCATTTTGTTGAGAGTTTTTTGTGGTATTTTTGTTTTGTTTCGTTTTAGGTCACACCCAGCAATGCTCAGGGCTTATTCCTGGCTCTGCACTGGTGGTGCTTGAGGCTTCTGGGGATGCTGGTAATTGAACCCGGGTTGGCTGAGTGCAAGGCAAACGCTCTACCCACTGTACTATCACTCCAGCCCCACAAAGCATACTTTTAATATGTCTTTTGTCTTCTTTTTATTTCTGGGGTCTTATTTACTTTAGCTTTTGTAAATGTACTGGAGCGATACCACAGCAGGTAGGGCATTTGCCTTGCACGAGGCTGAACTGGGTTTGGTTCCTTCGTCCCTCTTGGAGAGCCCGGCAAACTACTGAGAGTATCCCACCTGCACAGCAGAGCCTGGCAAGCTACCCGTGGCATATTCGATATGCCAAAAACAGTAACAGCAAGTCTCACAATGGAGATGTTACTGGTGCCCACTCGAGCAAATCAATGAACAGTAGGATGACAGTGCAGTACAGTGCTTTGTAAATGCACTTTTTTAAAAAATCTGAAGTTACCAATGACCTTCTGATTGTCCAGTAAGATTGCCTTTTGTCAGCCCTCATATGTATTGCATTTGAAGGCAACTTCTTTCTTCTCAAACTATCTTGACTTCTAGAACTCTTTGCTGTTTGTTTTCGTACCCTTGATAGTCCCTTCCAGGTTCTTTCCTTATTTCTTTTCCCCATTAATTCTTTCAACATTATTTATTTTGTGTTATATTTTTAATATGTTAATTATAATCTGTTAAAAATTCAACCAAGTTAATTTAACAGATCTAATTGGCTTTATTAAATGATTCATGAATCGTGAATTGGGCAGCACTTCATGTAGCAAGCAGAAAAGAGTTTGGAAAAAAAAGCTATTCAAAATAGAAGATTTTTATAGGTTGAAAGAATAAGGCTGTGGTCAATTAAGGGAGTTATTTCAGACTTAGGTAACCCCTATGAAGAGTGGATAAAGGTTTTTGTGAGAGGTTAATCATCTTTCAGGGAATAGCTGGCACAGTTGACCTCATTGGAGCGAACCATAAAACTCTTCATTGACCAGTTGATGATATTTTCATTCTATGGGAAGGTTGAAAACTACATTAGGTAGTAAGGCTTGTACACTAAGCACAAATACCTCCATTTCGGGCCCATTGTTTTCTTTTTAACAAAATAATATCATAATATACACAGACTTTATAGATATGTGTGACATAGTGAAAAACGACAGTCTCCATAAACCCTGCTGTCAGAGACTGGGCAGAACCCCAGATCTGTCTGTCTGCTTTCCTGTCTCAACCGATCTGTAATCTATCTAATCTTTCTTTCTTTCTTTCTTTCTTTCTTTCTTTCTTTCTTTCTTTCTTTCTTTCTTTCTTTCTTTCTTTCTTTCTTTCTTCCTTCCTTCCTTCCTTCCTTCCTTCCTTCCTTCCTTCCTTCCTTTCTTTCTTTCTTTCTTTCTTTTGCAACTCATGAGTTATGGGTAAGAAAAGGAAGATAATGCAAATAAACAAAGGGATGCTAATTCTAGTCCTGTAAAACCTGCAGTCTCTCCAAGTTCATTTGTTATTCTGGTTCTTGACTGACAACTGCCTTGGTCCCCACTTGACTTTCTCTCAGCTGTTTTCCATACGCTTACTCTCTTCCCGCTCCTGCTGTCTTTAGCCCCCTTGCCCCGCTGCTCTTTCAGCAGTCATTCAGCTAACTAGCTGACTTGGTTTTTCCCAACTGCTCACAGCATCAAGATCATGCCCTCACCAACTCTCAGAGCAGAGCCTTTGAGAACCTGTCAAGTGCTGGTACTCAGAGGACTATGCCAATAGCAGAATGTTGAAAAAAGCAAGCAAGTGCTCCCCTGGGCTTGCTTTCTCGCCCCAGTGTTTTATTGCTCTCTCTACTTCTCTCTAGTCTTGTCCAACATTCACTAAACTCCTGCCTCAGGCATTTTGACCTGCTCTTCCCTTTACCCAGTATAATTTATTACTGTACTTTCTTCAGGCTGTATCCCAAATGCTACCTGCTCAAAGTGGTGCTCTCTAAGTAATTAAACTCTTAAATAATGACGAGAACAACCTACAACCTATTCCTAATACCTATTGTATTTTTTCTTTTTAATGTGCGATATATGCGAAATAATATTGCGAACACATCTATGAAGCATATATGAAGCATCAAAATCCCATGAGAGGTTAGAAGGTGTCACTCAACCCAGTATCTCTTCATTTTACTTTATTATGTGGTGGCGAGGGGAAAGGGGATGGAGCACAGGGTGGGGAGAGTGTTGGAGAGGGGTTGCATCCAGTCATGCTCAGAAACCCAGGAGCCACTCCTGGTGACACTTGATCTATCTTTGTGGAGTTGATAGTCCAGTGCTCTGGCCAGATGCTGCTGGAGGCCTGCCAGGGCCACGCCCAGCTGTGTTCATGTGCCACAAAGCCTTATAATAAATTTGGTAGTGCTGGAGGGGCTGCCAGGTGCCAGGATTGAACTCAAGGCCTGGGCTCCAGCCCTGAAACTATCCCCACCCCCCAAATCCACCCTATCTTCCTGTCTCTCCTCAAAAGTAACAACCGTCCTGAAGTTTTAATCTGTTACTTGCATTTAATATATTCCCTTTCTTTCTCTTTGTTATTTCAGAGTCCAGGGTATCGCCCACACTTGATGATGGTGTGCTAGACACTGCACATGTTGTGATAGTGCTGGAGATCACAAACTGTCACTGCCAGTAGGATTGCATATGACATGTGAGATGGCACTAGGGATGGAACTCGCAGCCTCATGCCTGTAAGGCAAATGTTCTGCGATAAGCTACTCGTGGGCTCCCTCACTGCGTTATCAAAATAGGGTTCATAGGATAGAGCTCTTGCCTTGCATGTGGCTGACCTGGGCTCAATTCTTGTCACCACATGTAGTCCCTTGAGCCCCCCTGGATTGATCCCTGAGCATAAAACCAGGAGTAAGCGCTGAGCACAAATAGATGTGACCCAAAAAACCAAAAGAAAATAAAAAACCCAGGGTTAATAAATTTGCATATATGCACAAAAACTATATTCTTTAGCAATTGCTTGGATTTGTTTTATGGAAATATCATCATGCTGATCTTCTAAACTTACTTTTGTTTTTTTTTTTCACTCAAAGCAATGCCAAGATTCAAAAATGTTTTTATATTTATTTGAATTTTAATTATTTTGCTGTTGTTTAAAAGTTTATTGTGTGACATTATCAAATTAATTTCTTCATTTTCCTAATAGCTAGAAATTTGGATTGTGTCCAGTTTTTTTTTTTGTAATATTGAAAACTGCTGCTATCAACATTCTCTGAATAGCATCTGAAAATAAAATTACCAGATCGAAGGGTATGCAGCTGTTCAATTTTGCAAAATAGTGCCACAGATTGTTTTCAAAAGAAGTTGTATCAATTTATTTTCCCACTAGCAATGTATTGGAGTTTCTGCTGACTCACGCAATAATTCTTAAGCTTTAGCCAATCTTATATAGGTTTGGGCCAGACAGATAGTACAGGGTTAAGGCTGTACTTCACATGGCTGACTCCAGTTTAATCCCTAGCATCTAGTAGTGTTTTATATTTTACATTTATAATTTATTATATTACAGATTGTCTCCTAAGAATCACCAGGAGTGATCCCTGAGTACAGTCAGGAGTTAAATCCTGAGCAGCATTGGGTATGGCCCATCCTCTGCAACCCACAAATATACTTGATGTAAAATTTATATGTGACTTTAATATATATTTCCCTCATTAGAGATGAGGTTGTACATCTTTCAATATGCTTAGTGGTCAATAAAATTTTGTTCTTTGTTAAATGCTGATAATTTTGCCTGTTTTTCTTTTAGGTTGTTTCCCACATGGATTTGTGGGAATTACTTATTCTGGATACTAGATTTGTTACGTATGTTATTCTGCCAGTTTATATTTTGTTCTTTTATTTTCCTTATCTTTTATGACTAGAAATTATTTTTAAATAGCCAATTGTTTCTCTGAAAATGTTTGAATAAGATTGAAACAGTCCTTTCATTGAAAATGTGGAATGCTTGCATCATTATCTGGGGTTCTGTGTTCTCAGCTCATTTCAATTTATTTATCACTTCTTGGTTTCTTCAAGTTTCCTAATTCATTTTGAGCCAATTTATAGGTTACATTTCCTTGCCTTAGCCTATGTTTTAAAATAATAGATATAAAATTTTTATAGAGTTCTTTTATTGAATCTAGTTATATTACTTCTTTTATTTTGCAGTTTGTAATGTTTATTGCATTGCATCTTCGCTTCTTGTTCTAGTTGTCAAATGGGCTTCATAAATCCTCTCCAGTTCATAGACCCCCGCTTTCGACATTTTGTTTCTTTTCTTCATTTTTTTTTTAAAACTTCTGTTTCCTTTTGGTTTACTCGATTGAGTTCATTTTTTTTCCTTCTTAACTCGGAGAAATATTTTGTTATTTTCATTCTTTTTTCCTTGGAGCAATAGTACAGTGGGTAGGGCGTTTGCCTTGCACACGGTTGACCCGGGTTTGATTCCTCCATCCCTCTCACAAGCTACCTGTGGCGTATTTGATATACCAAAACCCAGTAACAAGTCTCACAATGGAGACATTACTGGTGCCCGCTCAAACAAATGGATGAACAACAGTGCTACAATTATTTTGGTGAGGCGGGGTCAAATCTGGAGTGCTTGGGAGATATTCCCGGCAGTTCTCAGGAGATAGCATAGTGCCAGGGAATCAAACCTGGGCCTCCCAAGTACAAAGTAAGCACTCAGACCTTTGAGTTCTCAGACCCCCCTAAATAGTTAAGACTGTGCCCTGCAGTAATAAAATAACTTCAGTACCACTGCTAACTCGGACATCTGGGATGTCAGAGGTCAGCCGTGTGCCAGGCAAGCACCCTACCCATTGTAATATCTTTAGCTCCTGCACATGTTTGTTTGTTTTTTTCTCTCACTTGGTAGGATCTCTTTTAATTTTATAATTTTTAATTTTTTGGTTTTGGGGGTCACACTTGGCAGTGTTCAGAGCTTGCTTCTGGCTCTGCACTCTGGGATCACTACTGACGGTAGTGATCGGTTGTACCAGGGATCAAACCTGGTTCAGCCATGTGCAAGGCAAACACTCTACTCACTATATCATGGTTCTGGTGCCTCATATTTAACCCTAGTTTCTTTTGCCATATGAAAATGTTTTAGTTTGATATAGACTTTTGTTTCATAGATAGATAGATACATAGATACATAGATAAAAGATACATACAAACATACATACATACATAGTTTTTTTTAATTTTAGTTACCATGAAATTACAAAGTTATTCATGATTGGATTTCAGGCATATAATATTTCAACACAGATCCCTTTGCCAGTATCCACTTCCCTCCACCAGTGCCTCCTCCCCAAGACACTTAAAAAATACACATTTTTGCAATGTGATTGTAGTGTCGTTGCTGATAGGGTTTCCTACACAGCACTTTACCATCTTTCAGCACCACCTCCTCCTTCTAGTTGGACGCTTCTCTCCATCATAGACATTGTCCCCTTCCTGCCCAGTCTCCCAGCCCCCTCAAGTGTCATGCTTCCTACTGAACCCCAGTTCTCTTATTTTCATTTCCATTACCTTTGGGTATTCATTATTCCACCATTATGTTTCTTTATGTCCTGCATATGAGAGAGACCACTCTGTGCTGGAAATACAGCCTCTTTTGAGTTTCTTTGTTTTGGGCCACACCTGGTGATGACCAGAGCTTACTGCTGGCTCTGCTCTCAAGGAGCATACCTGGCAGTGCTTGGGGGACCCTTTGGGGTGTTGGGGATCAAACCCGGTTCAGCCACATGCCTTACCCATTGTAACTGTTGCTTTGGTCCCTCGTTTATTTTTGTTTCCTTTGCTAGTGGAATCATCTCATTGAAGACACCCCTGGGGTCCATGTTCTGGAAGTTCCATCTATCTCTACTCTTAAAAACTATTTGGTCTGTTACTGAAGTTGATCTTGCTTTCTTTTAGAGTTCATCATTTTTATCTTTTCATATTCATTTACTTCTTGCCTTTTACTTCTCTTATAAGTAAGACCTGAATAGATCTTGCGTTAAGTTTAATATGGAAATGATCTGCTGTTAGCTGGAAAATGCCAGGCTTTAGTTCTTATGTAATGTAGTTACTCTAGAGAGTCTGCTTTTGTTTTCACTAGTTGCATCTAGATTTACTTTAGCTATCCTGAGGGACTTGACCAAGTTAGCGGTGGTAGATTCAGCTTCCTCACCTGGTTAGTGATCCTTGCTTAGTGTCCTCAATGAGGTATACTATTGGTTCCTGCTTTCTGTCCCATTCAAGTTCTTTACTCTCCAGCCAAAGCGATAATTTATTTGGGATGAGACAAGGGGTTGTTGTAGCTATCTCTGATTATTAGAGATTGGGGATTCTTTAAGGGGGCTCTATTTTTAATTGCTGCTTATGCTTGTTCTGTAATGACAAGGTTCCTCCGAATTCCTAGGCAACCATGATACCAGATATGGAAACCTATTATCTGTTGTTTCCCCCCCTCCCCACCCTTCAGAGCATTTACCAGTATTTGATGTACTCTTTATTTGTTTATTATTATTTTTCTCATCCTACAGGAATGAAGATTACATGAAGGAAAGGGATTTTTGTTTGTTTGTTTGCTGGTGAATCTGTAGCATCTAACCTACTGCTTTGTACAGTTTAGTATTCTTCTATTGTGAACCAAGATTTGTTAAATGACCGGCGTGTGGGGGGGCACTAAAAGGGAAGTATGAAAAACATAGCACCATGTCTGAACTTCTACCTTGAAATGCTCTTACAGCTTTCTCTGTGACTGTTGTTGCAAATTAAGAGTTCCTTTCTTTTCCCACAGACTATTGTAGCTCACTTCCAGATTTTCTGTGTCTACTTTGTAGCTCATCCATCCTTTGCATTGCTACCAGTGTTGTCCTAAATATAGATTTGATGATCTCACTGTTCCCTCTCAGCTTTGCCTGTAGAATAAATTTCAGTTTTTAAAATATGGCTGTTTTTTTCCCAACATAGTTTCTAGTCTTATTTCTCCACCAAGTATTCTGGACTTCAGTTGTATGAAAACGCGTCTAATCTCTCCTCCTGAGCCAAGTCTGTTCTAAAGTGACAGTGCTCTAACTCAGAGGGTTCTCTAAGCCTGAAATACTGGTTTTTTTTTTAAATGTTTATCAAAAGTTTAGTTATCCTCAAATTCATCCAAAGTCATTTTTCTAGAAGCTCTCCTTCATTACTGAAAAGAATGTTCCATTCCTGACATTTTCTCTTTCTGTCTTATGTAAGTTTTGTCATCTACTTTGTATTCTTTTTTTTTTTTTTTTTTTTGCTTTTTGGGTCACACCTGGCGATGCACAGGGGTTACTCCTGGCTCATGCACTCAGGAATTAGTCCCAGCGGTGCTCGGGGGACCATATGGGATGCTGGGAATCGAACCCAGGTCGGCCACGTGCAAGGCAAACGCCATACCCGCTGTGCTATCTCTCCAGCCCCCAACTTTGTATTCTTAAAACTGTCTTTCCCTACTAGATTTTAAACTCCTCAAAGTCAGGGGTTTCATGTTATATTTTTCTATTTTCTGATAGTCCACAGTTACAATGTTTTCATGCATAGGGGTCTTTGAGAAATAGTTGTCAAGCTTGGATTATATAAATACAAAAAATTTCTAAAAATTTTCCTTGCTGGGGTAGGAGTCGGGTGGGATGGGGAAACACACCCAGCAGTGTCTGGGGCTAACTCCTGTCTCTGTGGTCAGAGATCACTCCTAGTAGTGCTTGGGGGACCATATGCCATGCAAAGAATCAAACTCTGGGTCAAGGATTAAACCCAGGATTAAATGGCAAGTGCCCACCTGTCCTACTATCTCTCTCATCCCAAAGGTTCATTTTTGTCTGATGCTATTTCTCTCTACAATGGTAAACTAATTTTGCCTTGAGTCTTGTCATCCACAATAATGTTCAAATTCAAGTTGCATTTTTTTCCTTTTCTCCAAGGTAGTAATATGACTTAAGGCCTCTCCCATTACTCTACTGGCTCCTTCTTTGTCTTCTCACTCTCACCTGAATGCCTCTTACATCTCTTCTATGTAAAAGTCACCATGTCCACTATTATAAACCCAAACCCCAAACTCTTGCTCAGTCTTTGTCTTGTTCCTTTCCCCCTAATCTTCTGACTTCAACTAGTCATAAATTTCTGCCATTTTGTCCTTTAAAATGTTACCCAGCTTTGTACCTCCCTCTCTGTGTAGCGGAGAAGAACTGACAGAGCCCTTGTCCCCTTACATTTAAATACTTTCCATTGACCTCTAGTATATTTTGCCTATAATTTGAATTGTCTATTGCTTCTCCTGATATTTAGTACTATCCGGAGTCTAGGTTTATTCTCCTACCCTTTTGCTGGAGTTTTCGTGGCTGTCCTCAGATGTCTTACTGTCTTCTGAGCAGTCTTTTCATATCCTTTCCCACCTGCGATGACTCTATGCTCTTCAACTCTTCCACCCTGGATGTAGCTCAGCAGTTATGTTTGCTTTGCCTGTGCGGGGCCCTGGGTTCCCACATTGACACTGTGGGCTGGGGTGGGGTGGAGGGTGGGAGACTCTTCCATGCTAGTTCCTGTTCATTTTTCAATATCTAGATAATCGATACCAGCCTTACCTCCACTACTGGTAAAGGATTTCCCCAACAGTTGCAACTGTAGGTAACTGTTTCCTCCTTTGAACACTTTTTAAATGTTTTATTATTTTATGTTATTTATTTACATCAATATCTGTCAATTTATTTATTTTGTTTGGGGGCCACACCCAGTGATGCTCAGGGGTTACTCCTGGCTCTGCAGTCAGGAATTATTCCTGATGGGCTGGGGAGACCATATGGGACACTGGGGATTGAACTCGTGTTGTACAAGGCAAATGCCCTACCACCAGCCCCTCATTATTTTTATTTTTAAAAAGAGCTGATAAACTGGAATATTAAAGGTAGTATAGATCCTTAAATGAAGGATTCAAGCCTCCCTCTAACTCCTATATAGCACTTAGAACTTCCTTCTAATATTATACAAAGCTTCTGATTATTCTTTCTACTTACACACTATCTGAAAGTTAGGAGCTGGGCTTCTTATCCTTTTTCTTTTTCTATTAATTCTTACACTGGTTAACATAATTCTTTGTTCTTAGAAAACTAAAAAGTTATTCATTGATTGAATGAATGAATTCAAAATATTTTTTTCTCCAAAGAGTTTATAGAGGAGACTTGCCCAAAAAGAGAAAAAATAGTCAGTTTTCATATTTTCTCTGTTTCCAAATGTCTAAAAATGGGGATGCCTTAAAAGCTGATGGATACATTTGCAACCTACTCTTTTCTCTATTTAGCTCTGTATTAGTTGTGGCTTTTATTTTTCTACATCTTGAAGTTATATTCAGAATTTCTCACTTTTGCATGAATTGCAGCTGGAAAAGGGTATGAATTTGAATGTGGTTTATTGAATGTTGCTTATGTCTCCAACACAATCTTAGAAATATATAGGAGGGAATATTCCTTCTGATTAAATGAAGGGAATTATGATTTGAAATTTTATTTGCAATTTTTCAACTGAAAAACTCATGGATAGCAGTGTACAGTTTGTAATATGTGAAAGTTCTTTATTATTAGCTGTTACTTCTGCGAAATAGAAAATATAGCATTAATTCCTTTGTAATTATTTATATAGCATAATTTTGAAAATAAGTTATGTTCCAGAGCGAAGATGTTTATATTTAGTATTAAGTATGTCAAATTATTTAACTATGTAGAGGGTGCATAATATTTGGTTATCATTTTGATGAAAATATAGAAGTGATATTTTCATATTATAAGAACTTCTTTTTTCTATTTTAGAGCATTGCAAAAGAATAAACACAGTAACTTGAATGCTCTATTTTTATTTCTAGAAACCAGCCAATATCCTAGTAATGGGAGAAGGTCCTGAGAGGGGGAGAGTCAAAATAGGTAGGTAATTATCTTAAAATAATTTAAGAAACTGAAGTAATTACCAAGATGGTTTCCCTCTTTTAATACTCTTACTTAAGTAGTTAATTTTAAAATTGCTTCCTCATTTTCTCAGAAAGGACACTTGGGCAATATAGATTATAAAGCCCCTCAGCTTATCCCCAAGATAAGATTCTATATTCTAAGTTGCAACATCAGTGAGAATTGATAAACTTATAAAAATTAATTTGCATATAATATTCTAAGCATCTATTTATGCCACAGCTGTTGTCCTACACAGTGACTCTACATAATGCCCTAAAAATTGGGGGTTTTCTTGTGGTTTTGTTTTATGTAGGGTTTTGTTGAATGGGTGATGTGCGTGGGATGGAGCCCAGGGCTTCGCAAACCCAAGGCACACACTGTGTCACTGAATACATCCCCAAACTTGTATCTTACTTTCTTTTCAGCTTTACCAAATTTTCATTCCCTTACTTAATACATACAGATCTTAACAGATTTCCACCACTCCTTTACTAGGTAGGTACCATTATCTATTTTCCAAATGTTTATAGACCCTGCCACTTGCCTGGCGGCTTAGATTAAAGCACTGACAGGAGTCTGAGGGACAGAGACTCCGGATTATCACCCCAAGTACTCTGCTGACTCTTCTGTTCTTTTTTGTAATACCTAGCACAAAGGTACTCAATAAATGCCTGGAAGGTCGAGAGTGAAAAATTTTCTTCGTAACCATAATGGCTGTACAAGAAAGCATCATACCCATGACATAATTGGGAAAATGAACTAATGCTTTATTCTGATTATGTATAATAGAAATGCCTCTTATTGAATATCAATGAATTTTTGAAGGGCTTCGAAAGAAATTTTGTTGGCCAGCAAGATAGTACAGTGGGTAAGGTACTTGCCTTGCACGTGGCCAACCCAGGTTCGATCCCCAGCGCCATATATGGTGCCTCGAGCCCTGCCAGGAATGATTCCTGAGCACAGGGATAAGGACTAAGCACTGAAAACCACTGGGTATAGCCCCTGCAAAGCAAACAAACCCAAATAAAAAATAAACAATTCTTTTGGATCAATCTGCATCCTTTGCTTTTAGAGGATGTGTCATGCCAGAGAGATAATGAGTTCATGGAGGCCCGGGTTCAATCTTCAGCAGTACGTGGTCCCCAGAGCACCTTTGGGAATGACCCCTGAGCATAGAGCCAGAAGTAACTCTACTTATGGCCCCAAAGAAATAGATGCTAGGGATGATGCAAAATTTTGCTAACTTGATTTACTGTAAATTCATTTTGTGTTGTTTCATCCTAGCCACCAGTCTTGGTTACCTCAATAGTTCACTAGTCCAGTTCCTGAGAAGGCTCCCCACCAAACACACACTTTTGTTTTTTTATCTTGTTGCGGTAACGTTTATTTATAATATAGAATTAAGGTTTAGTTTTTGCACTTCTGGAAGTGCTCAGGGGACCATCTGGGATGCTCGGGATCAAACCAGTATCATCCGCATGCAAGTTACACTATACCTGCTGTACTGTCTCCTGACTCCAAAGGGGTTTTAGTATTAAAAGCTATTCTTGGGTTTGAGCAGTAGTACAGGGGTTAAAGGGCTTGCATTGCATATAGCTGACCATAGTTCAAATACCTGGCAACACATCCCTGGTGATCCCCCAAGCATCACCATTGGTCACTCCTGACCACAGAGCCAGGAATAGTCCCTAACTCTACACGGTATGGCCAAGCTGACACCCCTACTCCCCAAAAACAGCTATTCTAAATGAACTTTGTTTTTTTAAAATCTCCACTCTGAGTTTAATGAGATTGGCAATTCTTAAAACATGTTGTTGGGTGGTATCTGGAACCTGAATAAATTTCCTTTGCTCTCCCCTCAACCCTGCACCAATCCATTCTCTCCTTTCCCCATTCTTTCCCACTATTCTTCACTTGTTTCTGTTTGACTCACACTTTTTCTTCTAGGCTTTTATTGAGTACCTTTCTGCTAGACACTAGGAAAAGGGTAAAGGATGCAAACAGTGAGAGGCAGTGAAATACACAGGTTACCAGGTGGTGTGATAGAAGCAAGGAGATGCTACTGTATGTATTTCACCCGGACCCCCTCCTCTGTAGATGTTACAGACAAGAAAAGGTGGATGTAGAGCAGTTGTAGCTTGCTCAGCTTTTCAAAGGTAGGTAGGGATTTTAATTCCAAGTTCAGGATCTCTTTCCCTACAGATATTACTGCCTAGTCAAGTTGAAGTTGTCTGCAGGGATCTCATTGGCAATTTTTTGTCAGTACAGCTGTGCTTTGAAATAACCTTGAGAAAGAGCGACTAGCTTCAAAAATCTTATCTTTCCTGGCCTCTGAATTCCTCCTGCTGTATTCTCACCTTCTCAAGTTTCTTCTTTAATCCGTTAAACCTTCAGTCTTACCGTTTTAAAGTAAACCTTTTTATATCTGTTGTGTTTCCCTTACCTGTTCTCCCCACACCTCAACCCGTCCGTCCGTTTCTTCCAGAACACATGATGTCCACCCATTGGTTCTGACCACCCTGATTTGTTGTTATCTGTCCTGTAATTGGAACTGTTCTGTCAAATGACTCCTGCGCAATTGCTCTTCAAGCCCGTCTTCTCCCTGGAACACATATCTTGCTTGTTCTGTGTTTATTTGATTGCTTATTTCCACTCGGGGTAAGCTTATACTATCTCTTGAACACATATTTCCCCTCACTCAAATCTTCCTACGCAAATTTCATTCAATAAAAACTATTTTGCTTCAGTGAAACATAGTAAATAAAATGACTCCTGTGACCTCTGTCTTACCAAGTCCAGTGACCCTTTTCCTTTACTGCCTTTGCCATTTGTTTGCTGATCAATGTGCTCTTAGGATTGTCCTTTCCCTTCATATACATCATATCACTGTATTTTCCTGTTTACCCTTTTACTGTTGCCATCTGTATTACAGTTACTGTTTTCTCTTGCACCTGTTAACCTTTTGTTTCAAGATGCCCTTGGCACTGACATGACCTCCCTCTCACAATTCCTCCCACAGGAAATTGATAAATTGTGGTCTCAAAATGGGTTCTTTTGTGTTCTGTGAAAATAATTCTGAGATCTTGACCTCAGGTTCTGTTTCTCACCTTTGCTGAAATTTTCTTGTTCTTGGTTGTCTTAATTCTGTATTGTTTTAATCAAATTGATCATCATACATTCTCCCTTGCTTGTAACAGACATCAGATAGATCCCAGCCACTTAAACTTAATTTCTTTTTTCTCACTATTTCCAAATATCTATAGCAATATCAACTCAGTTAGCTCTCTTACTATTAAAGATTGTTTGATTTTTTTAAAGCAATACAAGACTATGGATAAAACAGGACTCAAAGTAAGCAATAATTAATTAAAAAAAATAAAGCTTATTCAGTCTAGTCAATTAAATTGTTTTAAAATGTTCAATAATAGCACACTAATTTTATAAAAATTAGTAGTAGTGTGATACTTATATATAATAATATAATATAGTTCTTTCATTAACCAAGCAGTGTTCAGGGGCCCAGTGGTGTTTTTCTTGTTCTGCCATCTGAACTATATTCATTATTGTGTCTCACACATACTAACCTTTTGTTTTAAGACACCTATCCTAGGTGTCATATTTTGTTTGTTTTGTTTTGGGGGCACAACTGTGGTGCTTAGGGCTTACTCCTGTCTCTGCACTCAGTGGTCACTCTTGGTAGTGCTCAAGGGACCATATGGGGTACTGGGGACTAAACCTGGGTTGGAGCATGCATGACAAATGCCTTACCCATTGTGCTATCACTCCGGCCCCACAACCTAGTTGTGTCAGCCTACGGGCAGGTTAGTGCTAGAACCCAAGGGCGTGGAGTGCTTCTCAAGGATGTGTGCCCTGCAGTGGGGAAGACTACCAGGGTGACCCCACTGGTGCTTGGGGACTTCGAGGGCTACAATTAATGGAATGTGTACCAGAGTTCGAACTCGTGTCCAGAGGAGCACTGAATACCTGAGCACTGAACTATTTCTCTGTTACCTCTTCCAGTTCTTTTTTTTTTTTTGGTCACACCTGGCTATGCACTCAGGTATTACTCCTGGTGGTGCTCAAGGGACCATATGAGATGCTGGGAATCGAACTCGGGTCGGCTGCGTGCAAGGCAAACGCCCTACCCGCTGTGCTATCACTCCAGACCCTCCAGTTCTTTTTTAACTAAAAAGAACTGCCTTTTCCTCACTGGCAATCTTGAAGATTTCCCAGCCTCATCTAAAATCCTCATGGCCTTTATTATTGACAGTGAATCATCCTTCAGAATCCAGCTCATTTAACTTTTGTTCTCTTTTGCAAAGATGTACCAGACATTATTCCAGATCAAACCATGAAGAAGAAGAAGGCATTCCCTTCTCTCAAGGGCCTTGGTCTAGAAAAAGATCCACGAGCAACCTGCCTTTATTTTTAAATTACTTAGCCCCTTTTATTTTTATTTGCTTCGTGTATCTTATCATCTCACCTGTATTTGATGACACTTTCCTTCTTTGGTTGCTTTTGTCTCATTTGGTTCTTCCTAATTTAGCATCCACACCAGAATTTTACTACTATTGTTCATTGAATTGAACTGTTTCACTCATTTAATTTTAGGAAAACAGCTGTTAGTAATACTTAAACTTGTGTTTAAGTATTATGTCTGAAGTAGTACTTAGTTGAAAAATAGCTTGAAACTCCTTCCAAATTCATGCAATAGATAGGAATTCTTTTGAAGACTATTCTCTCCGCTGACCTTGATCTTAACTGACAGTGAATACATTTGACTTAAAATTTAGGGGACAAGTACTAACTTTAGTCTTTGCTTAAAAATAAAATGCTTTTCAGTGGGTTAAAGAAACTATATTTCTTGTCCATCAATAATAATCAATAACTATTAAGTATATAAAGCTTTGGAGTAGATGAAATATCAATAGAATTATTTTGAATTTTTTTGGTTTACTGTAGGGAATTTAATTGATTAAAATATAGGCACCAGCATACTCTTCTTTGTCGAGCTTTTTTCTTTTGGGGCCACCAGTTGGATCATACTCAGGAGTCATATCCAGCTCTGTGATCAGTTACTTCTAGGAATTGCCAGGCCTCCTGCAAACAGAACACATGCTCAGCCCTTTGAGCTATTGCCCCAACCTGATACAACTTAATTTTTTTTTTAACCTGGAATTTTCAGAACTCTCATAAAATCTTGCAAATTACCGTGATTTTGCAATTAAATCACTGTAAATGCATATTATTTTGTACCACGTTGTTTTAGATCAAATGATTCTTTATGTTTGATATTTCATGTAATGGATGGGCATGTTGCAGTACACCCAGAGCCCTGTACAATCAGAATATTCTGTGTATGCGATATATTTCAAATTACAGTGATTTATCACTGTGTGATTATACGCTGTAACATGCAATTATCTTATGTGTAATTTATTTGATCTAAGATCACAGATTAAGAATGTAGCTGCTAAATTGTAACATGAGTTTTGCCTGAATTCTGGCATCTGGCTTCTTTATTTATTGTTCCTGTGACCTTGGACAGGTCATTTACTACTTGAGCTTTAAATTCTTCATCTCAGAGTCAGGAAAAACTATGTATTAAAGCAGAGTTTTATGAGGATTAGATGAAATGGAATGTGATGTATGTGAAAACTATGAGGTGTTTTTTACTTATGAATTCTTAAGAAAATTATGTTGTTTCTAATATTTTGCTATATTTGCCATATAATTGTCACAGACTTTATGACTTTTTTTGCAAAAAATATGAGATGTGATTGTGTGAATCTTAAACCTGTATATACATTTCAACATATATTCCAATATTAAAAATAAGATGCAACAATTATGTAGTAAAGTGATACTTATTAATACTTGTTCTTTTTCCTACCTTTATTCACATCTAATATTTAAACCTAACTTATTTAAAGTTTGGTGTGGTATAAATCTTTATTAAATGCTAAATTGCAGCAAATTATCTCTAGTGTTTGTACATATTCTTCAAAAATGTATGTGATATGCTGGTGACCATACAATAGCTGGTTCTGTATGTGTTTGGAGTTGGAGGCTCCAGTGTGTACCATTTGCAGTTTTCCGTGATAGAAGGGAAATGGTGTATGGTTCAAAGAAGGGGGTAGTTTGCTTTATAAAGCTAGTGACTGTTATCAATCTTGTATGTTTCTAATAATATGCTGGACTGAGTTTTACATTTATTTTATTTTTTAGCTGACATGGGTTTTGCCAGGTTGTTCAATTCCCCTCTAAAGCCACTAGCAGATTTGGATCCTGTAGTTGTGACATTTTGGTATCGGGCTCCAGAACTTTTGCTTGGTGCGAGACATTATACAAAGGCAATTGGTAAGTTAGTCTAAAATTATTTACTGTCTTGACATTGAATTTTCCTGTAAAACTTAAATTATAAAAACAGCTCTACATTTCTTGTAAAAGTCATGCTGTCTTCTAGATTTTACATTCTCGTGGACATGGATTTCACCTACCAATAGTAGAGATTTTTTTTTTTCAAGAAGAAAGCATTTTCTTTTGGAAAATAGAGATAGCTGATATTGTTGAGTTGCTATAGAAATAGTAACATGCTAATTTTATTTTGTGCTTACCTACTATTGATCAGAAGAGTTGGGGAGAGAGGTTTAGAATTTTTTCTTCACAAAATGGGAGAAAAATAACCAGAACAACTAGAGTAATGTGGTAGTGGCATTTCCCTTTACTATTTGAGGAAAAGTTTATCTTTTCCTAAGAAAGATAATACAAGTGTTCTTTCTTTTTGCCATTACAGTTATCAGAATGGCAGTTTTGCCACTAAGGGAGAAAATAGACCAAGTCTGGGTAGGTTCGCTATGCTCAGCATTTTCTCACCAAGTTGAAAAACTGAGTAAGAAAATCTTTTTTTTTTTTTTTTTAAAGTACAGTGTTTGATTGAAGTCTGCTTGCATACAGAGCTTTCAGAGATTTGCTGCTTGTTCACGTTAGTGTCCTCAGGAGACCCCACTGCAGATTGAGAGAGTTGAGAAGGGATCCCTTCTTGAATCTAGAGATTTCTATAAAAGATGCAAAGAGAATCAATAGGGTGGGAGGTGAATGGTAAATTAATGTGAAGGGTCAGTTCTAGAAGGTACTTAAGTTTGCTAATAGTGTTACTTTAAAATTTACTTCATTGCATTTTCTTGTTGAAATTTTTTTAAACTTCCTTTTTTGTGGTTTTTGATCCATATTCAGCACTCAGAGGTTACTTCTGGCTCTGTGCTCAGGAATTACTCCTGGTGGTGCTGTGGGTACCATATGGGATGCCAGGGAATGAGCCCAGGTCAGCTGTATGCAAAGCAAGCACCCTGCCCACTGTATGATCAGTCTGGCCCTTGTTGAATTTTCTCTTTGCTTATGTTAGACTAATATCAATTTTGACTACAGTTAGATCTCTTTGTTGTTCTATTTACTAAAGGCACTAAAGGAATAAAATGGTTAGAATAGATAAGGTAAGCACAGCTTGTTCTCTCTTAAGTTTATGAAAACCTTGGTGGCACCCGAAGAAGTACAAAGGAGGTTCTTTCATTTAGTAAGATTATACTGATAATTGGCCTGTTCGTGGGTAAAAATGAGAAACAAAAATAATCTCCTCTTCAGGAGGTCTGATGTCTCAAAACTCAGATACCCAGAACAATTTGTCCAGGGATTGAGACGCTAGCATGGTGCTGGAATATTGTTAGAGTTCATGAATATTTCTGAAGGATTTTTCCAAATTAATGAATAGACTTGTGAGTAGCCTTGGAACTGTGAGAAGTGCTAATATTCAATAGAGGCAGATGAAACCTACATCCGACCTTTCTCTTAGTACTAAGGCTTGACATCAAAGGCTTCTAAGGCCACACTGTCCACAGTGGCCATGGATAACTGTTCTGAGAATGGTCAAGAAATGCCCACAAAAAGTGAATGGAAGAAATGGAGTAGCCCTCACAATGGGGACTTAAGATCAGAGTCGAACTCTGTATGCCCCAGTGAATGACTTTTGTAGGGCTGTGTCTGTCAAACTTTTGGAATTGTGTTTGTTTTTTCTGTTATGGCTCTGAGCAGAGTAAAACTTCTGAGACACAACTGGAAGGCCCCAGGATCTAGGACAGGATTGCAAGTAAACCAGGGGAAGGGAGAGATTAGTTGGAAGCCTAGAGGATACCTTGAAACAGATTGGTGGTGAGGTAACCCGGGGGCTGGAGACAGTATAACACTAGAAATTTACACCCATCCGGTTATTACCCAAGCACAGGTACACTGTAGAAGGGTAAGAACATGAAAGTTCCAGCAAAGCCTTCCATTCAACTGAATGACTTCCCTCTTAAGTCTGTTCCACTCTCTTGAGAATGTTATGCAGCAATTCTATGGTGTCAAGACCCATTTTTTTACATGTACCCTTGGGTGATTCTATTATGGTTAGTCTACACAACTTTATGACTTTTTGAATTAATTGCTTTCATGTTAAAATTGCTTTCTATTTAAGTGCTTTATAAAGTGTTAAAATATGGGCTGAAGCAATAGCACAGCAGGTAGGGCATTTTCCTTGCACTCGGTCAACCCGGGTTCGATTCTTACGTCAAGCCATCAAGAGTATCCAACCCGCACAGCAAAGCCTGGCAAGCTACCTATGACGTATTCGATATGCCAAAAACAGTAACAAGTCTCACAATGGAGATGTTACTGGCACCTGCTCAAGCAAATAGATGAACAATGGAATGTCAGTGCTAGAGTGTTAAAATGTAAAGATTCTGAAATAAAGGGAAATAAAGAAACACTTGAAACAATTTTTCAGGGTATGGAAGTTGAATTTTAATCAGCTTGTAGTTTATTTGATCAGTAAATGACATTTGCCACTTAAAGGTAAGTGCATTATTAATTTTTCTTTGAGGGCATACCCACTGATACTCAGGGTTTACTCCTGGCTCTATGCTCAGGATTCCCAGGCTAGTGGGGCTTGGGCATTTGTGGTGCCAGGGATTGAACTTGGGTCGGCTGTGTGCAAGGCAAGTGCCCTGCTCACTGCAATATCATTCCAGCCCCCTTATTTTTAAATTTTAGTTGTTTCAGTTATCAGTTTTGGATGAAAACCAGGAGAAAAGCTATAAAAGACAGCAAAAATATAATTACCCCAATTCAGTTTCCATTAGACTTGAAATATATTGTACTAGACCTACATACACAGACATTCATTCATTGTTACTCTTCACTGTTCCTTTTTCAGGACATAAATGTTAGAAAAGGTAGTTTGGCAATTTGATATCAATAAAGATGATAGTGGGGAGTGGCAGTGGTGGTATGTGTATGGGAAAGGGAAAGGGAAAAGAGAAAATGTCCTTGGCAGCAGAAAGAAGTGCTGAGAAATGGGAATAGGTGGTGTGGGAACCAGATGATCATTTGAAACTGAGTGTTATGAAGCAAGAAACCTAGAATTTGACTCAATTATACTGAGGATGCTTCGTTTAACCATCACAGGGAAAGCTAGACCCTGCTCTTGTCCTCTGCATAGAGAACACAGCAGGGTTTGGGATAGCCAACATCAGACAGTATCTATCCCAGACTACTACGGAGTAGAGGTGTCCAACAGGAAGTGGCACCATCGGATAGCTATGTTAGGGATGAACAGCCTGATGTGAAAGAGAGGGGGGAAAAACTAAAAAGTAGACATTGAATAGTAATATTATTCTATTCTTTTGCTATGGACATTCATGCTGTTGATGACCCTTTGTGTCATTAAGGAAGATTATACCTTATAAACTCTTAAGATGACAGATAAGGTGTGATCAGGAATGGTTATTGAAGGATTTTTTTTTTCCTATTGTTCTCCAAAGTGGAGGCACAACCTTGAGACCTTTTCATTTGTGTATTGCCTTTTGGCCATTTGTTTTACAAAATAGCAAACTCACTCTAATTCTAGTCATTGGATTTAATTAGATATGTTTTGCTCACTTAGCATGTCTGCAGAATATGATTTTTACATTTGGTAGACTACTAAATACTACCCTATACTATAAAGTATCTTGGTAACTAAAACAAAAGCAAAGCCTTAATAGTCTTTACTTAAATAGATTAGTGTCACTATCCATCTCAAAAATTAACTCATCAGACAAAGGATTTTGAATGAAATTTTGGAGTTTCAGAATCTATATGATAGTTCTTCTATAGAGTAAAATCAAAATTAGATACAGTAGACCTGAAAACATGAGTTTACACATGGATTTTTTTGTAAACAGATAATATAAATATATAACATCATGCTATATATATTTCTCTCTTTTTGTTATTTTCTTAATAACTTTTTCTCTAGCTTCTTTATGTAAGAATGCAATATAATTTAAACAACTTACAAAATTTTATTATTTTATCACTAAGACATGTCATCAGTAGGCTTTTTGGGAGACTCAAAAGTTAACTGCCTATTTTAAGCCCCACATAGGGTGAACAATTCCCTAACCCTTGTGTTGTTTGAGGTCCACTATATTTTATATAGGTGATTTGAAAAATAGCTAATAAAAACCTATAAAGCTGCCTAACTCTATATCCTCGGGCACTGGAGGGTAGGGTGGCTGCTAATCATCTAAGTGAGTATGATTAGAGAATGGCTTCAGTCCTGGTGTTGTAGAATGCCTGTCCATAGTCGTACTTACTGGCTTACAAACCTAACAGTTTGGTAGCCTTTCAGGTGAAAATTGAGGTGTTTTTTTATAATTGTTGTTGTTTTGGTGTTTTTGTTTGTTTGTTTGTTTTGGGGCAATACCCAGAGATGCTTAGGGGTTACTCCTGGCTCTGCACCCGGGGTATATGGGATGCTAGAGTACTGTGTGCAAAGCAAACTCCCTACCCAATATTCTATCTCTCTGGCCCTGAAAATTGAGTTTTTCTAACTCATTTTATGTTTGGACCCACAACTCAGTAATTCATTGTTACCATTGAGTGACTGCTTTAAAGGATTATTGTCATAACCATATCTGATCATGATATCATTTTAGTCTATTTAGATCTTGAGTCTGTATAAGATTATTAATTGTGGGGCTGGAGCAATAGAACAGTTGGTAGGGCGTTTGCCGTGCACGTGGCCGACCTGGGTTTGATTCCCAGCATCCCATATGGTCCCCGAGCACCGCCAGGAGTAATTCCTGAGTGCAAAGCCAGGAGGTAACCCCTGTGCATTGCCGTGTGTGACCCAAAAAGCAAAAAACAAACAAAAAAGATTATTAATTGAATGTTTTGGTGATCAAATTATGCTTAGTGGTTAGAAAGGCACCATGGGTAGCTGTGCTCAGGGTTGATTCCTGGCTTTGCTCAGGAATGACCCTTAGAGGTGCTCAGGGGACAATTTGTGGTACAAGGGATCATACTGGGGTCAGTACATGCAAGGCAAGTGCCTTACCACATATACTGTCGCTCTGCCCCGTATATGTTTTCTTAATACACTTGTACTTTGTATATTTTGTCACTGAAAAATACTTTTCTATATAGGTTATAATTCACCCTGAAATTATAACCAAAGAGGGGCTGGAGCAATAGCCCAGCAAGTAAGGCGTTTGCCTTGCACACAGCCAACCTGGGTTTGATTTCCAGCATCCCATATGGTCCCCGGAGCACTGCCAGGGGTAATTTCTGAGTGCAGAACCAGGAGTAACCCTTGTGCATCGCCAGGTGTGACTCAAAAAGCAAAAAAAAAAAAAAATTATAACCAAAGCAATTCAATAAATGTAAAAAAAATCCCTTATTTTTCTTCCTTTATAGATATATGGGCAATAGGTTGCATATTTGCTGAATTGTTGACTTCAGAACCCATTTTTCATTGTCGTCAGGAAGATATAAAAACAAGCAATCCTTTTCATCATGATCAACTTGATCGGATATTTAGTGTCATGGGGTTTCCTGCAGGTAATTTATTTCCCTTTTTAAAGTAATATTTGAATCATATTTCAAAATCATTTCTTTTCAAAAGCATATTTTAGTATTGCTTAAGCTAAAATAACTAGGAGAAGTTGGATAAAAGTAACACATTATTTTCTATAACAATTTTTTTTTTTGTAAGATAAAGACTGGGAAGATATTAGAAAGATGCCGGAGTACCCCACACTTCAGAAAGACTTTAGAAGAACAACGTAAGTAATTACGAGTTAAATATAAGCAGTAACTTCAGTAGTGATATTTAAATTAATTCTTCCAATAACCAAATAGAAGGTATTATTTAGACCAAAAGCTTAGATCTTATATATATTATATTTATGATTTAAAGATGGTATTCTAGAAGTGGTTAACATAAATGCCAGGCTTAGACCAAAGTGTTTAAAATCTTAAGAATTTGCGGGTCAGTTGATGATGGGGTAACTATCTCTTCCATTTACGCACAATGAAGGGCTCCATTGTAGGCTACAGCTAAACTGGGATTTGATCCTTGTCTGAGTAATGCTGGGTGACTGATATTCTGGGCCATGTAACCTGAAAGGGTGGCAGAAGGATAAACACATGCCTGGGATCTGAGTAAAATAAACTTGTGAAACGTGGACATTGAGAAGAAACTAAAGGAAGTTGCTAGCAATAAGTGTGACCAAAAGGAAATAGGGGACAGGTCTCTTTTAAGCAGTCTAACATAATTGTCAATCAGGATGTCTTGTAGGAATAGAAACATTTACCATAAAGAAAAGAAAATAGCACGGAAAATTTTTTAAAACTCTTCTTTTATAGGTAAAATTTACAAACCATATATGGGTTCTTTGTTTTCTCTCTCTCTCTCTCTCTCTCTAACAAAAAACCAGAAAAATCCCACCAGGGCTGGATGCCTGTTGTTAGGCCTGAGGATTATGTCCATCCTTGCCAAAGGAGCACTGAGCTTTTCTCCTTTCATAGCGCTCCTTCAAATAGCCCCGAGAGTGTCCAAATCCCTGTGGACTCTCCTCACTCCAGGCCTCTTCTCTTCCCTGGCAGTCTCCATGGTTTCTTGGGCCACAGTTTACTATCAGCTAAACTGGCAACTTGCATCCTAGAGCCTTCTCTGATTATCTTATAAAATGTCCCATAAATATTTCAAATTGTATCTCTCACATTGAACTTAAACGTTCTCCTAAACCCCTCCTGCTTTAGTTCTGATCTTAGGAAACTAACTGCATGATTCACCTGAGCATTTGTGCCGAAGAATTGCTCACAAGCCCATCTTTCATCTCACTCTCTTCCATTTTAAGGGCAGTTCACACCACACCCTCCACCCCCGGCCCTGACTTCAAACAGTTCTTAAATCTCGTCAGTTCTTTGTGCTAAATATCCCTTAAAACTCTGTATTTCTTTCCACTTACACATCTGAGCACCATGGATTCTCACCTAGAACTTTGTGGAGGTCTCCTACATAATGTTACTACCTCCAGCCTTTGCTTCCTATCTCTGCTTATTACTGTCAAGTGCAAATTTGATCATACTGACTTCCTTTTTTTTATTTATTTATTTTTGCTTTTTGGGTCACACCTGGAAATGCACAGAAGTTACTCCTGGCTTTGCACTCAGGAGTTACTCTTGGCAGTGCTCAGGGGGCCGTATGGGATGCTGGGAATTGAACCAGGGTTGGCTGCGTTCAAGGCAAACACCCTACACACTGTACAATCACTCCAGCCTCTCATAGTGGCTTTCTAATTGCTCTTAAAATTACTGTTGCTTTCAAATCCATAGAATGACTTAAATTAAGTACAATATTTGGCTTCTACCCCACTGAGATCTTCTAAAGCCCTTGTCTAACTATTACTGATTAAGAGAACCTTGGGTATCCTGAGCTTTCTTTGACCTCTGCATTTTTATACATGTTCTTCACTGAGTCATTAGATTTTTTTTTTTCTGTACTTCCTTTCAGTTTATCCTTTGGGTCTTGACTTAGGCATCCCATGCCTGGTTAGGCTTCTCTTGGCCTGCAAGGTTCTGAGTTAGGCGTTTCCTTCTGTCTTCCTTTAGCATCCCACTCAGCACTCATCACTATATTTAACGTCTTCCTAGCTAGTATGGATCATGTCTTTTTTATTCACTTATATCTACCCTCAGGTAGTATTTCTCATTAGGTACTTGTCAAATGGATATTAAATGAAAATGGTGCAGGTAATTGAAGATATCAGGTAATTGAAGTTATCTTAGGAATATAAAAGATGGGGTGAGGGTGGGGGAAATGAATGAAGGCACGTAATATCCAACATAGTATTTAAAGACGGTGCATAATATCCAATAGAGTAGTTAAAGACCCAAAAGTTTAAATATGAAGCAACAGTGCTGAAAAACAATTCTTTAAATAGGAGTGAACTTATTAAAGAGAAACGAAAGTTCAGTTAGTGAAGTAGGAGGGCTGGGGAAAGAGCTTAATGACTGGAGAGGGAGCTCTGGGTTTGGTACCTTGCAGTGGATGATTCCAGGAACATTCCCAGGAGCTACCCCTGAGCACTGTAGGGCACAGCCCAAAGGCCAAAAAGAAAAAATGAGTTTTTTCCTTCTCTTCAAGCCTGACTTCAACATTGAACATGGATCTCACTTGCTTATTTGTGTCTCTGTTTGCTTGGTGTGTCGCCTGCCTGCCTTCTCTCCTCTCTCCCTCCGTCCCTACTGTGAAATACACAGCATTGTTCATGTCGGGTTTCAGTCATACAGTGCTCCACCACCCATCCCTCTACCTGTGTACATTTCCCACCATCAGTGCCCCTGGTTTCCCTTCTGCCACCCCCTACCTCCTGAGGGTCATTTCCATCTTTCATCTCACTCTCTTCCATTTTAAGCACAACTTACAGCACACCTCTATGGAAGTCACTTTTCTTCTCTCTTTCTCTCTCTCTGTCTTGTTCTCTCATGTTCTCTCCTGAACATTTATTTCTTTTCTCCCCCACCCCCCTCATCCTTCTAAATAAGTTTTGTTCAACAAAAACTCTTCACTAAAATTAAAAAAGTAATAATAAAAATAAAGAAAAATGTAGGAAAAGCTCAGAGTCCACACTTTTAACAAGTAATCTCCTCTTCTCACAAAAAGAATATTAAAATGAGCCAAAAAAGATTTATTGAAAGTTAGCTAAACTCAGTACAGCATATACATGTTACTAAAGTAAAATAATGAAGAAAATATTCTGGAAAATAGTTTTTTCAGGTAGCATGGAAAGCATAATAATATTTTCAGGTGATAATAACTTGTTTTCATTGTAGTACATTTAAAAAAATGACAAATCCACCAAATTACTCTCAAGTAAATTAGGAAGGATAGTGGTTAAAGTTTCTCTGATTTTTCCAAAGTGTCAGCTCTAATTTGCTCATTAGAAGGCAATGTAGGGGCCGGAGCGATAGCACAGTGGGTAGGACATTTGCCTTGCCGACCCGGGTTTGATCCCCGGCATCCCATATGGTCCCCCAAGCACCGCCAGGAGTAATTCCTGAGTGCAAAGCCAGGAGTAACCCCTGAGTATCACTGGGTGTGACCCAAAAAGCAAAAAAAAAAAAAAAGGCAATGTAAAAATATAAGGAAAAGAAAGTGACTATGTTGATTTTAAGATTTAGATTTTCAAATGAATATGACCTGTTTATTTAAGCGTTTTATAATATATAAATGTTTCATAATACATAAAAAGAGTTTGAATTAATGACTATGTTGACTTTAAGATTTAGATTTTCAAATGAATATGACCTGTTTATTTTTTTAAATAAAAAATATTTACTGCTATTAAGTAAAAATTTAATCTGCTATTAAAGAATATTAAATAATGTGAGAAATGTTCGTATAATAAAATGATAAGAGAAGGAAACAAGGTCACAAATAAGTATACAGATATGTTTCATATATATCCAAAACTTTATCCTTTCATCATTTATTTTTTTCTTTTTTTATTTTATTTATTTTTAATTAGTGAATCACCGTGAGGGTACAGTTACAGATTTATACATTTTTGTGCTCATGTTTCCCCCATACAAAGTTTGAGAACCCATCCCTTCACCAGTGCCCATTCTCCACCACCAGTAAACCCAGCATCCCTCCCACCCTCCCCAGTCCCATCTCCCCCCACCCCAAACTGCCACTATGGCAGGGTATTCCCTTTCGTTCTCTCTCTCTGATTAGGTGTTGTGGTTTGCAATAAAGGTGTTGAGCAGCCATTGTGTTCAGTCTCTAGTCTATATTCGGCACGCATTCCCTCTCCCCCCCATGACCTCCGACCACATTTTACTTGGTGTTCCCTTCTCTGAGTTGCCCAGAATGAGAGACCAGCCTCCAAGCCATGGAGTCAACCTCCTAGTTTCTACTACTCTTGGGTGTTGGACTCTTAGTCTATTATTCTATATTCCACAGATGAGTGCAATCTTTCTATGTCTGTCTCTCTCTTTCTGACTCATTTCACTTAGCATGATACTTTCCATGCTGATCCACTTATATGCAGACTTCATGACCTCATTTTTTCTAACAGCTGCATAGCCAGCACCATTTGTTAAAGAGGCTTTCCTTGCTCCACTTCACATCTCTTGCTCCCTTATCAAAGATTGGATGATCATACATTTGGGGTTGTTTGTAGGGATATTCCACCCTGTTCCATTGGTCTGTGGCTCTGCCTTTGTTCCAGTACCATGCTGTTTTAATTGTTACTGCTTTGTAATAAAGTTTGAGGTTGGGGAGGGTGATGCCTCCCATCGTCTTTTTCCCAAGAATTGTTTTAGCTATCCGTGGGCATTTGTTATTCCATATGAAATTTAGGATTGCTTGATCCGTTTCTTTGAAGAATGAATATGACCTGTTTATTTAAGTGTTATATAAATGTTTCATAATACATAAAAAGAGTTTGAATTACTTTGAAAATGGTTTATCTCCTAAAGTGTAGCAAATCTGGAAGAGGGTAGAATTCAGAAAATGACAAAACAATTCTATTTAGCTTTAATACTGAGAAGCTGTGAAGAAACCACAGTGGAAATTGAGCAATAGAATTTCTCAAGCTAAAGAACTTTAATACTATCATGTAAACAAATAACTTAGAATCAAGATTACCCACAAAATCAGTTTTTCAACCAAAGACATGTAACTTGCAGTCATACATCAACTTTCAAGTTTCTTCCCATTACAAATCTTAGTGATTCCATTGCCAATAAAAATGTTCCCGGTACTGGAGGAGTATCTTTTAATTAATACATATGACAAAGATTTTTAAAATACAAACATTCAGAAATAGCAAAGGTGTAGTAAAAGAGACACTTTTATTTGCATGCTTACTTTTACTTACTAGTGAAAATAAGTTCTTAAAATAATTTTTTTGTATTGTAAAACTTTGATGTACCAAGTTGTTTATAATACTGTTGTTTCAAGCATTGGATGTTCCACCACCAGCCCACCACCAGTGTGACTTTCCCCCACCAGTATCCCCTGTTTCCCACCCACTACCCCAGCCTGTAACATTTACTTCATATTTGTTACAACACTATGGCAAATGAAATTATCAAAAACATAGATCAATAAGAGTCAATTTGTGGTGATCGCTATATCTCACAGTGATGTTACTAAAGTCATTGTCTGAGGATCTGCTGTGCTGGTTAGTGCTAGTAGCCTTCTGTATTATTGTTTAGGCCAAATGAGCTTGGTGGTCTTCTATGAAACCGTCCCATCAGATTTGTTGTAATCCTACTGGACTGACAGTAGTATGAAATTGTCAGGAGCTCTAGATCTGGAACAGTTCTGTGGCTTGACAGTTTGAAGAGGTTCAGTTGTAGAGCGGGGCCGGTGTTGGGTACGGCTGTGGGCTGCCGTGCCTTCAGGCCGGAAGGGGAATCTGCTTGCCCCCTTTCCGAGAAGATCCCAGAGTTCTCAGCCCAGATCAGTCAGCCTGGGAAGGTCCAGCACTATCATGTTCTTTTGGAGATGAGAGACTGGGCAGTTTCTCTCCTGGCGAGATGACAAGTGTGGGCAGGGCCTCCTGGGTTTTCTGGTGTCATGGATTCTATCCTCCCCCATTCTGAGAATCCCTCAGAGTTGAAAATGAGTTCTTTTCAAGCTTTAATGAACCTACAAATTACCTGAAGATTAAAAGTGCTGGTTCTGGGATGGAGAGCTAATTCAATGGGCTGGAGCACTGGTTTGCATGCTGAAAACCTACACTCATTCATATACTTTGCCCATATACACACTTTGCATGAAGTCTGGCACCATCTGGTCCCTAGGACACTGCCTGGTGTAGCCTTGGAGCCCTGTCAGTATGCCCCATAAACGAAGTAAATAAATTGCAGGTTCTAATTAGTATTCGAGATGTGGCCTGGGATGTGGCCTGGGAGCTCACATTTCTAGTGTGGGCTCTTGGTTGATGCCCATGTTGCTGATGTGAGAGCGAGACATGTGTAGTGAGGTTGTAGAGCATCCCAAAAGGGCTTTGGAATGAATATGAGTCCCCTTTGACCCAAGAGTTCCAAGAATATCCTGTGGAAGCAGTTCAAGCAGCCACATAACAAGGGCTTCTTATGTGCCCTGTATGATACTAAATCCTTTCACTAGGCTTTCTTATATAATGGTTGCTCTGAACATTTCTGTGAGGTAGGCATAGTTATGATCCACACTTCAGATTAGGCTTTCATCGACATTAACTAATTGCCTTCAGGCACATAATTGGTAAATAGCTATGTGGGGATCCAGAGGGAGTCTGCTTTTCATCGTCTTTGTGGGGTTGTATATCTAGGATGTATACCAGATTGACTTAGGAGGGTCAGCATTTCATAATCAGTGTAAAACAAACAGCCTTAGTAACAGCAGGAAATCTACAACCACTACATGTGATAAATATGTTTAAAGCTCATTTGAGAAAGGAAAATATTTATTAAAAATATAATATTAAGTGAAAAAAGTTATGACAATGCATATCTTATGATTTCAGTTTTATAAAACCATAGCCCCCTAAAAAAGAGCTAAAGGAAAATTAGCAAATCGTGATCTTTATTTGGACTGTGAACTGAGTGGCTTGATGTTAAGTATTTTAAATTTCTATGTTCTATGTACTTAATCTATTTTTCTACATTGTTCTTCTGTTTGTTTTTCTTTTTTTCTATTTTTGGAGGGGGAGGCCACACCTGGTGGTCCTCAGGGATTCCCAGCTCTGTGCTGGGGCACTGTTCCTGAAGGTATTTGTGGGGAGGCAGGCAGGGATCAAACTCATGCTTCTGTTGCAGCACTGTTTACAATAGCCAGAACCTGGAAAAAACCCGAGTGCCCGAAAACAGATGACTGGTTAAAGAAACTTTGGTATATCTACACAATGGAATACTATGCAGCTGTTAGAAAAAATGAAGTCATGAATTTTGCATATAAGTGGATCAACATGGAAAGTATCATGCTAAGCAAAATAAGTCAAAAAGAGAGAGACAGGGGCCGGAGCGATAGCACAGCGGGTAGGGCGTTTGCCTTGCACGCGGCCGACCCGGGTTCGATTTCCAGCATCCCATATGGTCCCCCAAGCACCGCCAGGAGTAGTTCCTGAGTGCAAAGCCAGGAGTAACCCCTGAGCATCGCTGGGTGTGACCCAAAAAGCAAAAAAAAAAAAAAAAAGAGAGAGAGACAGACATAGAAAGATTGCGCTCATCTATGGAATATAAAATAACAGAGTAGGAAACTAACACCCAAGAATAGTAGAAATAAGTACCAGGAGGTTGGCTCCATGGCTTGGAAGCTGGCCTCACATGCTGGGGGAAAAGGCAGTTCAGATAGAGAAGGGAACATCAAGTAAGCTCTGGTTGGAGGACCTGCTCAAGAGGGGAGATGCGTGCTGAAAGTAGACTATAGATTGAACAGGATGGCCACTCAATACCCCTATAGCGGACCACAACACCCAAAGGGAGGGAGAGAGAGAGAACAAAAGGGAATGCCCTGCCACAGAGGCAGGCGGGGGAGCCCGCAGGAGGAGGGGGGATGGGATTGGGAAGTGGGAAGGATACTGGGTTCACTGGTGGTGGAAAATGGACACTGGTAGAGGAAGGGGTGCTCGAACATTGTATGAGGGAAACACAAGTATGAAAATGTGTAAATCTGTTACTGTACCCTCATGGTGACTCACTAATTAATAAAATAAATAAATAAGTAAATTAAAAAAAAAGATTTATGAAACTTGTAGAAAAAAGAAACAACTCATGCTTCTGTATGCATTCTAACCCAGTGAGCTGCTATATCTCCCTGGTTCCTTATAGTCCCTAACTTTTACAAATTGATACAAGTGAAACATAGAGTACTTTTTTTTTCCCCCTGGCAGATTACCCCTCTCCTTCCAGCCTTCTTTTTTCTTTCTTTTTTTTTTCTTTTTGTCTTGGTCCACACCCAAGACAAAAGACAAAAACCACACTTGGGGTCTACTCCTGACTCTGCCTAGGAATCATTCATTTAGGGCTCAGGAGACCATGTGTGGTGCTGGGGATTGAACCCTGGTCAGCCACATGCAAGGCAAGTGCCCTACCCACTGTACTCTTTCTAGCCCTTTGGCCCTTTTAACTTTAAATATTTAATATACAATAAGGAATATATATGTTGAAAGTTTGATATGAAGTCTGCTTAGGATAATAAAATGAGTAAAATTTACTCACCTATTAACCTAAGAAATATGTTAAGATTAGATTAAGGGAAGATAATCTGTATCCTCCCTTCCTGTTTTCATCCCCTCTAAAGCATAGTGATTAATCTGAATTTGTATTTATGGATCTATATTTTTCAATATAGTTTTATAACATGTATCTCAAGTTTATTGTTTAGTCTAGCTTTATGCTTTATATAACTGCATAGTACTGTGTATTTTCTTTTGAAATTTGTTTCTCCCTTCTGTTCATTTTTTTTTTTAATGTAGGAGTACTGCTAATTATTCAGCCACTGATTAAGCCATGTATTTATTTTTACTGTTATATAACATTCTGTTCTGGAGTATCCATTCTTTAAATAATGTACAGTTTATTCATTCTTCAGCTGATGTACATTTTGGTTTGTTTTCATTTTGTTTTCGGGCCACATCCAGCTATGCTCAGGGCTTTCTCTTGGCTGTTTGCTCAGGTATCACTCCTGGTGGAGACTCGGGGGACCATCTAGAGTGCTAGGGATCAAACTGCAGGGCAAATGAAGGGCAAGCCTCTACCTGCTGAACTATCCAGCCACATTCGGGCTTCCTGTTATAGGTTTTTTCTTCCTATTGTAAAAATGCCCCTATTCTTATCTGTTTGCTTGGGGCAGGGGCCTATGCCTGTCAGTGTGCAGGAGACTGTTCCTGGGTCTTTCCTGGCAGTATGAGGGGACCATGTGGTGTCTAGATTGAACTCTGGGCTCCTTCATGCACTCCAGGCCTTTTAGCCACCCCCCCCCACACACACACACCCCAAAATACACATGTGCAGAGTTTGTCTTGGATTAGTGAGTGTACCTAGGCGAGAAATTGACACATCGTAGAATATGCATATTTTCAACTATATTGCTTAATGCCTACTTTTCCAAATTAACAATATAAACTCTACATACAGTATGTAATGGTTTGTTTTTCTTCACACATTTATCAGCATTTGGTTTTGTGGTTCTTTGAATTCAGAAAAAAATAATTGCATAAACATACCTTATAGGAAAGTTATTTTTGGAGCTTCCTGTTTAACAATATAAATTGTTGGGGCTGGAGATGTAATTCGGTGGTAAAATGCATGTTTTGCATGTCTGATGCCTTAGGTTCAATGCCCAGCATAAAAAAGTAGTAAAAATAAGTAAATAAAAAGATTCTGTGAGTATTCCCAGTGATGTGTGATTGCTCTGACCTTGTAGGTACGCCAACAGTAGCCTCATAAAGTACATGGAGAAGCACAAGGTCAAGCCCGACAGCAAAGTGTTCCTCTTGGTAGGTAAAGGTCACCTAGGCTGAGAGTTAGAGCCCTGACAGGGCCCTCATCTCACCCTACTTACCTCAGAACTGTCCCAGTCCTCTTACTTCTTCCTTATTTTATTCTCTTATAGTTCATTTTATTTTATTTTTTGATCTGGGAGCCACTCCTGGAGGGACTTGGCGGCTACTCTGAGCTCTGTGCTCATGGGTCCCTCCTGACAGAGCTTGGGCTGGCTGCCACACAGTGCTGGGAGTTGAACCCAATGCTCCGGCCCATTGTGCTTTCTTTCTGGCCTCCTAACTCTTACGAAGAAAAAGAACTGTAGTGGACATTTGGGGAAAATGAAATACTTTTCTGTTGCAGTGTTACCCTCCTTGGCTTCTTGACCTGATTTTTTCAATGAGTGTGAATCATGAATCATGCAAGCAGCTATACAAAATGGTGTTAATATTAACCCTGCTAGATAGTAATACAAATGCCAGAATATTGACCTTTTCATGTACTATTTCTTTTGTATCACTTTAGCTTCAGAAACTGCTTACAATGGATCCAACCAAGAGAATTACCTCAGAGCAGGCTCTGCAGGACCCCTATTTCCAGGAGGACCCTTTGCCAACGTTAGAGTATGTGTTCGGCCTTTTCTGTGTCTGTTACTCCAAGTTGAAGATATTGCATGGTGGCTAAAAGGAAGAGAAACTTAATGAAATATTTTTTTACTTTCCTCATTAGTACTTCTTCAGAGAAAAACAACTCAAAAGAAAGAACCTTTATTTTGAATTGGCAAAGCTGTAGAAAGGTGTGAATGAAAATAAGTATTTTAGGAAGGATGATTAATAGTGAAGCAGAGAACAGATGGGACATTTTTTATAGATCAATAAACTGTTTTAAGTTTTAATCTAATGCATAAGGAACTGAGCATTTAATGCTCTTTGTCCAGTGACTAATAAATTCCTCTTTCCCCATACTTCTTATACCCACTTCTTTATATTGTGCATAGAATTATTAGTTACAAAATTCTGTGAGAAAAAAATTATTTTTACTGTCAAAGCAAATACAAATTGTTATTTTAGTCCCAGTGAAGTTTGTATGGAGAAATTTCTGTGTCATTAATATGAACTAGGCAGCAGCAGTTAAGATTTGTTATTGACAATTAGTGTAAAATTCCGAACAGTCATCACTGTTGATTAAGTTTTGGTGGGTGATATTCAGAAAACAGCACAATTGAAAAAATAAGAAATAAATGTTTTGTTTTGTTTTTTTAATTTTTAAAAATTTATTTATTTTTAATTAGTGAATCACCGTGAGGGTACAGTTACAGATTTATACACTTTTGTGCTTATGCTTCCCTCATACAAAGTTCAGGTACCCATCCCTTCACCAGTGCCCATTTTCTACCACCAGTAAACCCAGCATCCCTCCCACCCTCCCCAATCCCATCTCCTCCCACCCCACCCTGCCACTGTGGCAGGGCATCCCCTTCTGTTCTCTCTCTCTAATTAGTTGTTGAGGTTTGCAATAAAGGTGTTGAGTGGCCATTGTGCTCAGTCTCTAGCCCTCATTCAGCCCGCAACTCCCTTCCCCACTCCCCCCCCCCCATGGCCTTCGACTACATTATAGTTGGTGATCCCTTCTCTGAGTTGCCCTTTCCCCAGAATGTGAGGCCAGCCTCCAAGCCATGGAGTCAACCTCCTGGTACTTATTTCTACGATTCTTGGGTGTTAGTCTCCCACTCTGTTATTCTATATGCCATAGATGAGTGCAATCTTTCTATGTCTGTCTCTCTCAAGAAATAAATGTTTTAAAGTGAGTTTTAAATTGGTAACAACAATGGCATTGAAGGTTTTAAGTCTCTCTCTCTCTCTCTCTCTCTCTCTCTCTCATAAATGATTTTTAGTGTGTTTGCTGGCTGCCAGATCCCTTACCCCAAACGAGAATTTCTTAATGAAGACGAACCTGAAGAGAAAGGTGACAAGGTAATAACTGCCTGGCACTTTCATTTCCAGATAGAAAGGGAGGCTATTGAGAATTTAGACAAGTATAATAATTCTTTTATATGTAGCTGTCATTTATCTCATAATATATTTGTTGTATTCGCAAATAAACTATAGGGACTAGAGCAATAGTACAACAGATAGGGCACTTGCCTTTGCATGTGGACATCCTGGATTTGATCCCCGATGTTCTATGTGGTCCCCCAAGCCCCGCCAGGAGTGATTCCTTAGAGCTAAGCCAGGAGTAACCCCTGAGCAGCACTGGGTGTGATTCCCCCACTCCCCCCAAAAAAAACCCAAACCAAAAAACAAAAACCCAACCAAATCTGAACTATAATAAGCAGATAGATAAATTAATTTTCTGATATGTTTGCAAACCTATGCCTGTTCCCTGTTGTTCTGTTTCATTTGGTGGCCACACCTGGTGGTCCTTAGGGCTTACTCCTGGCTCCAAACTCAGGGATCACTCCTGGAGGGGCTCTGGAACCATCGTTGGTGCTGAGGACAGAACCTGACTTTGCTCCTTTACCCGGCAGTATTATCGTCTCGGCCTCAATATTCCGATTATTAATTCTCACTTTTTTGTGGACTTGGTGTCATGGCTCTCTTTCTGTGTGCAGGCTGTCCTCTGATGATAATTGGATATATCATAATTTCCCCTGCCACTTTCCTTTTTCCAAAATCATGATCAAGCAGACCATTAGAGATGCTACCGGGAGCGTCCAGCTCTTAGCTCCTGAACACCCGGTAGTTCCCAGTGAGTAGGCTGTGACCGCCTTAGAAGAGTACTGTGTGAGGGGCTGGAGCTATGCTCAGCGGGTAGGGCGTTTGCCTTGCACGTGGCCAATCCGGGTTCAATTCCCAATATCCCATATGGTCCCCTGAGCACCGCCAGGAGTGGTTCCTGAGTGCAGAGCCAGGAGTAACCCCTGCACAGGTGTGAACCAAAAAGCAAAAAAAAAAAAAAAGAAAAAAAGGAAGAGTACTGTGTGAAAGAAGTGAATTTAAGAGGACGGTTCCTTTGACCCTTGGGCATGGATGGGGCCTGCCTGGGCACGCCCTCCTCCATTCATTCCTGTCCCTTTGGTGCCCTACAAGGGTCGCCCCTTCCCTTGCCTATCAACGAGTGTGTCTATCAGCTAATGACGGGACGTTTCTGTTAATGCGGTTCCCACGCTAAGCCTGCTTTTCCCTCCCCTCTTCAAGAATCAGCAACAGCAGCAGAACCAGCATCAGCAGCCCCCCGCGCCCCCCCAGCAGGCCGCCGCCCCTCCGCCAGCACCCCCGCCGCCGCAGAACAGCACGCAGACCAACGGGACCGCAGGAGCGGCGGGCGCGGCGGCCGGGGGCGCGGGGCCGGGGCTGCAGCACAGTCAGGACGCGGGCCTTCCCCAGGTGCCTCCCAACAAGAAGCCGCGCCTGGGAGCCTCCGGCGCCAACTCGGGCGGGCCGGTTCTGTCGTCAGATTATCAGGTGCGCGCCTGATTTTTTCTCTTTTTTTTTTTCTTTTTTCATGTCCGTTTGTTTTGTGGAACGGGAACTCTTTCACAGGTCCTCTTAGAGTTAAATTGCTTCTCGGGTTATTTCATGCGATTGAGAGATACTTTGTTTCTTGACTTGTTGCTCCCTGGCACCAGGTGTGGGCGGTCTCCCTCCCCCCTCCCAGGAAAATTCTCCTTTTACCTCTTCTTCTGCCTCTTAGTTCCCGGTCAGAAAAAGATAGCTAGGTAAGTCATTGCAAAGCATGAGAGGCCCAGGGGTCACTCAGTAGGTTAAGAAAGTCTGCTCCTGTGAGGGTCAGGTCTCAGCGTCCGAGCTTGATCTTAGCTCTGCTCACTGACCACTTCCCCACCCCCATGGCTCTGGTGGGTTCCCATCACACCACTGCCAGTGTTGTGAGCAGCCCAACTAAAGGTGTTCGACCCCTAGTGGACAGACACCACTAAAACGTGTGCAAGCACCATGGCTAGGAAACGCTATGGTGAGAATGTGCATGAGCACCACAGAGAGCACTGGGGCCAGAGTATGTACAAGCATGACAACCCTGGGTGAACACAGCTGTGCTGGCAACACAGGAAGCCCCTGATAGCAGTGACTGGGAAGGATCAGGGAGAAAGGGAATGAATGAATGAATGAATGAATGAATGAATGAATGAATGAATGAGATAAAGGAAATGGAAAGGGTTGATAACTTCATTCATGAGAAAGATTTGTTCTCCCTGGGAGGGAAAAAAATAAACACAAAAATGTATGAGAATTAACATAGATACTTTTCAGAAATAGTTAAATCTTTTCCATAAGATACAAAGAAAATGCAATTCTGATTCAGGAAATTAGATGAATAAGGGTTGGTATTTGTAGAGAAAAATACTCTAGTGAATGTTGTGAAAAATCAAGAGAGGTTTTATTTGGGCAAGGGGCGGGGGCAATTCCTAAATGGTGTCCAGGACCCAGGGGCTCTCCTGGCCATTCTGGGGTCTCTAGGGCCCCACTGGTGATGCTCAGAAGACATGAGCAGTGCTGTCAGCCACAGCAAGGAACACACCTTTACCAGGTAGCTAAGACTGTTTTCAAGGTAGTAACAAATTAGTATTTCAAGGTAGTAACAAGGTATTTCAGGATATTATTTCAAAATATTAAGCAGCAAGTATTCCAAGGTATTATCTCAAGGTAGTAACAGTTGTTTTGAAAGAGGCAGGGAAAGTGTCATTGAAAGGTTTCCCCTAAAGAAGATCCGTTAGTTCTGGGCTCTGCATAGTGAGCATCACTGGGTGTCACCTGGGGCACAGAGCTGGGTCGGCCCCAAGCACCCTGGCTTTGGCCCCTCCCCAAAGTTCTATGACTGTAATACCTCCCTCCCAAAACTAGTTTAAGGGGGAACATGAAGGATAGAGATCATAGGGAAAATTACCAAAGGCAAGGAAGTGATAAACTCAGTGGTAAGAAACTCAAAATTAGAGAATCAGTGGAAGCATTAGCAAAGACATACTAACGAACCCATTATCTCTATGGTAGTCTTCTGGTGTGGAAGACAAATTATGCCAGACCAACCTGAGAAAGGGGAAGCCACCATAGTCAGCCTTACAGTTGTCGGGCTTGTGATCGAAAAGAACATTTTTTATCCCCCCCCCCCGAATAAACTTCAAAATAAAGCATGTAGTTATAATTTGGAGTTAAGAAATGCTGCTTGGATTAACACCTCCAGTCAGAATGAGGTGAGGGAATTAAAAGCAGAATAGAGTTTTTTTCAGCTGAGACTCTGGTTGTCTTAGAGCAGATGTTGCCAGTCCATTTTGGCAGCCATCCTGTACTCGGTAAGGAAATGGTGCCAGTTTGGCCTTCTGTAAACCCCAAGTGCCACCTCATGGTCATTCACAGTTTAACTGCAAGGAATAGCCTTATTACATCTTGATATATCAATTAGACTAAAGCTTTGCAAGGAAACACTTTATTTGAGGGAAGAAATGGAAGAGAGGGAATTCCTAGATAATATATAGGGCCTTTCAACCTCAGAAGGCCGGATATATAATCTCCAGTGCACATGGGACATTCTCCAAGATAGACCATATGCTGGAACACAAAAACATGCCTCCACAAAGTCAAGACCATAGAAATCATATCAACTATCTCTAAGACCATGATGCACTGAAGTAGAAGTTAATCACTAACAGAAATGGAGAAACAACTTAAACACTTGGAAATTAAATAGCTGTTAACTGAACAACCAGTGGGTGAGAGAGAAAACTAAAAGATTCATGAAATGAGAATGAGGTCTGTCTGTGACTTCCCCACTACCAGAACTGTGGGATACAGCAAAAGCAGTGTTAAGGGGAAAATTCATTCCTATGCAAGCATTCCTCAGGACAAAAAAAAAGGGCCCACATAAGTAACTTAGCTGCACAAGTTAAGATACTGGAAAATGACCAACAAAAGGAGCCCTAAGCAGGCAGGAAGAAAGAAATAATAAAACAGAGTTGTAACTAATGAATTGGAATCCCAAGAAACTATCTGAAAGATCAATGAAACCAAGAGCCAGTTCTTTGAAAAAACAATCAAGATCAATAAAGTACTAGCAAGACTCACAAAGAGAGAGAACCCTGATAAAACAAAGCAAAAAGGAAATGGGGGACATCACAACAGACACCACAGAAATTCAAAGGATCATCAGAGCTTATGTTGAGAATCTTTATGCCATGAAATGAGTGCGCCTTTTTATGGATAAGCTTGTTCATTTGGCTTACTAGAACAGTCTTCTGAGCATCATCAGATACCGGTGCTTATGCTGCTTATATTCAACCAAGCACCTTGTTCTGTTCCACAGACAAATTCCCTCTGATGTATGTTTGCACGCTTGTGCCCTTGTTACTCCAAAGTTGAGTGCTTTGTTTCAAGTAATGTAATGTTTTGAGTCAAAATATATTTGACTGTGCTTTCCCTTGAAGGTGTTTTCAAGTATGACATGTTTTGATTTTTTGTATTTAAATTTTTCATACTTAAATAGACCTTCATAAAATTTTATAAAACTTTGCTACCACTCCATCTAGCTGTGCCTTGCTTGGCCACGGTGGTACCCTGCTGATACCAGTCAAGTGTCTACTTGCATAAACTTTTTTTTTTTTTTTTTTAAGATTCCTATTTCACATGGGGACTGGAGCGATAGCACAGGCGGGTAGGGCATTTGCCTTGCACGTGGCCAACATAGTTTGATTCCTTCATCCCTTATGGAGAGCCTGGCAAGCTACCAAGAGTATCCCGCCCACACGGCAGAGCCTGGCAAGCTATCCGTGGCGTATTTGATATGCCAAAAACAGTAACAAGAAGTCTCACAATGGAGACGTTACTGGTGCCCACTCAAGAAAATCGATGAGCAACGGGATTACAGTGCTACATCTCATGGGACTAGTTTGTTTTATTTTTAAATTTGTATTTATTGTAGCTTAGGTAAAATGGTGACAATGTTAGTGTTTCTGGTTTTGATGTACAAACTTTCTGTGCCTTCACCACCATCGGAGTGCAGCCCCAGTCAGCCCTACCCGCAATGTCCTTGAGTCCTGTCTAATCCTTCATCTCTTCCCTGTACTGCCTGGCAACCTCAGTTTTGTCAGAAGTCCAAGCATTTGTCTTGTCTTCATCTTTTGATCCTGTCTGTCCCCTCGTTTTGTTTCTCGGCATACCACAAAAGAGACAGATCACTGTGAACACTCTTTTCTCTAAAAATGCTTTCTTAATTACAGCTTTGTTATTTATAATGAGAACTTGAGAGAGCATGTCAGTATGCATTATGAGTATTCCTGATTCATTTGATTATTCTTGTTTATGAAACACCATCTGCAGAGAATCACCAAAGTTATTTAGTACAAAGAGCAGTGGGGTCAGTTGCAAAAAGTTTTCCTCCTGTCAGTGGACTGGGGCCCCCAGAGAAGCCTAGCTAAACTGGGTGCCAGACAAGCAAGATGTGTTAAGAGCAGAGTTAGCCGTCAGCTACCTTGTTCCTGGCCTTGAAGCCTCTGATGATACAGGTCCCTCGCTTCTCCATCCTGGTCGTGACTAACCTCTCGGCCTGTTCGCTTCCTCTGTCAGTAATTCTCTTTCCCCGTTTCTTTCTCCTAGCACTCCAGTTCTCGCCTGAATTACCAAAGCAGCGTTCAGGGGTCCTCTCAGTCCCAGGCCACACTAGGCTACTCCTCCTCCTCCCAGCAGAGCTCCCAATACCACCCATCTCACCGCTACTGACCAGCCGCTGTCCAGAGCACAGACTGGAGCAATGCGTCTGCCCGGAGAAGCTGCTGGAAATGCCAGCTGTGGTGCTGTGTAGACCCATCCAGCTGAGAGAAAAGCTGCACATGCTGAGCATTTGGCAGGACCAACCCATGACGTTTCTTCTTTACTGACTGAAAGAAGATGCTTGTGAAGTTTCCCCGAGACCCTTCCCCTGCATGTACTTCCATTGTGACTCTTCTGATAAAACATCAGATCTAATCCCAGCACTTAACTCTTGTAACCTTCAGCATTTTTTTTGAAGGACTTCCTGGTGCACCTTTCTCATGCTGTAGCAATCACTATGATTTATCTTTTCAAAGCTCTTTTAATAGGATTTTAATGTTTTAGGAACAGGACTCCAGTGGTGTATAGTTTTCTACTCAGTAAACGGACTTAGCAACACAGGTAAAAAAAAAAAATGCACCTTTTAAAGCACTACGTTGTTTTCACAGTGTAGGACTGTTTTGCTCATGGAAATCTTAAAAAGAAACTATTACTGTCCCAAAGTACTTTACTATTATGTTTTTATTTATCTAGATTCAGGGAAGGTCTAATAAAAAGACACGTGGTGGGACAGAGGGCACCTACAACCAAAAACAGCCTAGATCTTTGCAGTTTCTATGCTTTAGGTTTTGAAGAACGTGGTAATTTTCACAGAACCATCATCGTGGAACTGAGTTCCCTTTCTCATTCTGAATAGTATTTAGTAATTAAGATGTATGATTTTTAACCTTCTTGTAGCGGGGTCTACCTTAAAAAAAGGGTTGCAGAGCTTTGATGAAATACAGCCCTCTGGCGACTTGCACCAGAAAGCTGAATAGAATATTAACTGCACTAGGATTTTTTTTGAAGGAGTAATGTTCATCAAAGGATGTGTTACTTCCCTTTGAAGGAAAAGTTTTTAGTGTGTATTGTACATAAAATTGGCTTCTTCACATCTGGGTCAGCTACCATAATCTAGGGTACTCAAATTAGAAGCCTGCAAATTTGTCTGCTTTTAAAATAAAGAGCAGTGTTTTCCATACCACATTAGACATAAAGTGACTATTTTTTAAAGCATGTTAAAAATTTAGGTTTTATTCATGTTTAAAGTGTGTATAATTTTACTGTTGTTACTGAAACTTAATTCTATCAAGAATCTTTTCATTGCACTGAATGCTTTCTTTTGCCCCTCGGTGAAATCTTGATAATTGTGCCTAAAAAAATATGGGCAAATAGTATAAGGCTATACTAGAGAAAGTGCATTTTTGCATCTCCATGATCTATGAATTAGAGGCCAAGTTCTTTCTTAGCCAGTTTAGGGAACCGCCTCATCTCCCCGAGTCACAAGGAAGTGCAGCGACTTAAACTCCCATTGTGATACTAGGGGCAAGAAATTTGTGTTCTTCCGATTAAATGCTACTAGCAGCACCAGCCTTGTTTTAAACGTTTTTCTTGATCTAGAAGTAATAGCTGATTGTTGTATATGCAAGCTATGTGCATTTTTTTTAATTTTTACTATTCTTTGTGAACTTATCTACCTGGTTATGATACTCTTTGTCCATACACAAGTAAAGTAAAATTTTAGAAGCCAGTATACATTTTGCACTATTGATGTGATCCTGTAGCCAGCAAGGGCCTTACTGAATCTCAGCTTAATAATAATACTTAATTAATATCATAGACTCTACTATGATACTCAGTGACACCGGGTATGAAACAGGTGATGTGCTCCCAGGAAAGGAATTTCTCGTTCCCATAGTGTTACTCCCCTTCTATTTAAAAAACAAAAAGACTAATAGTTCCTCTGTGATATAATGATTTATATAAAGTTTTGTCCTGAGGCCTCATTGTCTAGGTGCTCACTGCAGCCTCACCAGGTGCCCAATTTCATGCTGGGTCACAGACATAAGAGGTAAGATGTACTTCCTGTCCTTATATCACAGTGGGTGCTATAAGGGATGTCTGTGCCATGTAATTGGCTTTGAAGTGAAACTGCCTTAGACTCTGAGGGTCCTTTTGTTCAGCTCCAAGCCTACTAAATTATTCCCTATTCTTTTCTATAATGAGCAGTTCTGGAGAGATGTTTTTCATGTATTGCTACTTTCAAGGAAGTTGGCAACTAAACATCACAACAGGCATCAATGTTAAAGTGTTCATAGGAACTCTTAACAGCAATTGGATAGTAGAACTTTTAACAACAACTAGCTATTCTACCCTTGTAGGGAGAATTTGCTAGGTGGTTCTGGGACTTGAACAGTATAAACAGAAGCTCTATTCTTCCCCTCCAGAAGAACTTAGATTTAATAAAGACAAGCCCAAATATCTGCATAAACCAAAATACCATGCCCCTTAATACTTTTTAAGCAATTTTGATAAACAGTTTATAGGCTGCTTACATTGTATATAGTGAATTTTACTGGGAGAACTGATACAGAAACTGTAAGGGGGTTATTAGTTACTCCCAGTACACACTGTTCTCTAGGATAAAGCCAACCAGAATCCCCATCACACTCACGACTGTTTCTGCTCACCATGCCAGTACTGGTCTTTTCCTCCTGTTTTCTTGCCTGAGAGATGCCCATTATCAAATAAATTTTGGGAGGTTGGTAATTTCCTTTTCTCTGTGAAGGGGAACCAATCCTTTAAAACACTCAAGGGTCCTAAAACTACAGGACTTCAAAGGAAACCTTTGAAACTCCTTGAGGTTAAGATGTACCTTTGCGCAGATAACCACATTCCTCTTTGAAAATTGATGGCTGAGTCAGGGATCTGGCTCAGGGGCAAAGCACTGACCCTGCACATGTGAGAACAATCTCTAGCATATATCCCCTTCCCCCTACAAAAAAGGAAGACTGGTGGCTGTCATGTTCCCCAAGAATGTTGGGGCATACCCCTTGACAAATGGAAATACCCAAATCAGGGGAGATGATTGGAAAGGAGGGAAGGAGTCGACATACAGGTTTTCTGCTCTCCAGAGAACAGCTTTAAAAATCAGTTCTTATTTTGTTAGCTTTCTGGTGAGTTGTGTGTTTGGAAAAGGGGCTCTACATGTACAGGAGAGCTGAGTTCAAGGGTAAGGTAAACCTGGCAGCAGGGCTAACACTGAGGCTGGAACAATCCTTGTGATGAAGTAGATCGTGCAGTGACATACAGAAACCAAGGACATGTATATTTTTATATCTGTGTGATTTTAAAACTTTAGTACTTAGGATTTTGACCTTCTGCACTACTCTTTTGCTCTTATAAATGTAATTTACTCATAAGATTGGAAAGGGATGACATTTACTTATATGCTTACTGCCTCATTCCTGGGGAAGCAAGTGCTAGTTGTATGCCTCTAAAATGATGCTGTTTTCTCTACTAAATGTAAAAGAAAAGAAAGAATAGTTGACGAATGAAACTTGAAGCATAATCTGCTTTGAATATATGTTTTGTAGCAGAAAGTGTACAGTGAAGGAAGAATACAATGAAAGTTTCAAATCAGCTATGGCCATAGTGTTCCTTGGGAATGGAGAAAGGCAGTGAAGTGGTAGTTAGACTAAGGAGACTTGAAGGATTCAACTTTAAGTAATATTTTATAAAATCATAGCAGTTTAGGTCCTCATAAACTTCAATAGTCACAGATACCATAAAGCAAAGTTCATTGTTTTAGGATTTTTTAAAAAAATGTGTTGTACCTAAGGCCATACTTACTCTTCTATGCTATCACTGCAAAGGAGTGATATGTATGTATTATATGAAAAAAAAATCCTTAATGCACTGTTATCTCCTAAATATTTAGTAAATTAATGCTATTTAATTTTTTTAAAGATTTGTCTGTGTAGACACTAAAGTATTACACAAAATCTGGACTGAAAATGTCCTTTTTAACAACAGCTTAAAGTACTTTTTATATGTTATGTAGTATATTCTTTCTAAACGGCCTAGTTTGTATTCCCATATTTCCTATTTGTGAAGTGTGCCTGTCTTTTGTCTCTTTTTCCAGCCATGTTCTGCACGCATCCTTCTTTATATTATAGAGATGATCATGTATGCTTTCCACACGCTCAGAGGTGTGTTCTCAGAGCCACCTGGACCCCCATGTGTTCTGCTCTGTGGGGTGCAGGACGAGCTGCCGCTTTGGAGCTGAGTGTCTCGCTTTTGAGGTGTCCTGATATCCTTCTTGAAATGACTGTTAAAACTAAATAAATTACATTGCATTTATTTTATATTCTTGGTTGTAATAAAATTTAATTGAATTTGTTTCTGTGTTGGTTTTTTAAGGCTAGGAAAACTTTTCATATAAACATATTATTTAATTTATTTATTTTACAGTGCTGGAGGTAGAACCCAGGGCCTCACACAGGCAAGGCAAGTGCTCCACTACTGAGCTGCTTCCCCACTCCCTCCCACCGTCACTTTCCCTTTAGCTTAAATTTCAGTGCTAACATTTTATCTGTGTGCCTAGAAGCTTTTTTCTTACAGATTCTACTTGTCCTGCAGAGATGTAAAATCTTCCCAGTGAGCTGCAATATGTCACTTTATTCAGAATGCTTATGATACCACAAAACCACAGAAGTAAGGCTTACAAACATTTTCAGTAGCAAAAAGAGAGGTTTTTAAACATCTCTAGGGGAATTTTTTAAAAATAAGAATAGAATAGTTTAGAGAAAACAAATAGGCATCATTTTGTGAGTAAAGTGGCATTGATAGTTTCTCATTTTATTAGAACATTCTGTTGCATATGGCAGCCAGGAATAGTTCCTAAGCACTACTGGATATGACCCAATACCCCCTACCCCTCCACACCCTCTAAGAAAAAAGAAAAAGATATGGAGTAAATTGAATGTTTCAGTGGCATAAATACAAAATTTACATTTCTTTAAAAACAACTACTGTAAATACTTAGCAATGAATTTAACAAAGGAGGCAAAAGCCCTATGTAACAGACACTACAAGACTCTGTTAAAAGACATGGAATAAACCGTTAAGAGATGGAAAGACAAACTATGCTTCATTGGGGAGAATAATAGGACCTTCATTCTGCCAGAAGCAATACACCGTGTGCCTGGTTGCTCAGAGCTTACTCCTGGCTCCGCACGCAGAGATTACTCCTGGTTTGGGGGACCCTACTGGGTACCATGGATTGAACCTGGGTATGCACATTCAGGACAAGTGCTTTATCTCCTGTATTATTGCTCTAGCCCCCACCCATAATATTTTTAAAGCAATAGAAGAAAAACAAGGACTCATGAAAGACCTTGAAAAGTTCTGACTTGACATTGCTACTGACTTCACACTATGTTACTAACAGTAACTGAAACTGCTTGGTATTAGAATAAAGCATGTGAATTAAGGGAATTAAAAGCTATATGTAAATCTTCACATTGGTAGTGGTGGGTTTCCATTAATGGTACTGCTAGGATGAGGGGGCATTAGTGCTGGGGATTGATATCAGGGCTTTCTCATGCAAGAATGTGCTGCAGTTCTAGCCCAGCCCATACTTTTATAACCAAAAAAGCTAAGATTCTGCAATAGTGGGGCTGGGGAGAGAGTTCGGAAAACTGAAGTCTATACCTTGAACTTTAGCCATTAGGTTCAAAGTGGAACTGTTTTGTTTAGACTGGAGTTAAAGACTGAGAGGTTAGCTCTGAAACCAAAACAGTGCATAGAAGACATCATAGGTGAACGTTTCATGACATTAGTGTTAGAAATGTCTGGTGATTCAACCCCAAGAAAGTGGAGTACAAGTAAAGATCAACAACTGGGACCACATAAAACTGTAAAAAAAAAATAAAGATATTAAGAACAATGAATCGATAGTTCACTGTGTGGGAGAAGATATTTCTACCCCATGCATTTAATAAGTTAATATCCAAGGTATGTTTGTATGAAGAATTAACAAAATTAATAAACCAATTTTTTAAATGGATAGAATATTTGAGTGTTCTAAACCAAGAGAACATACAGATGGCCCTTGCACACATGAAAAAAGAATGTTTATTACCGTTGACAGGGATGCAAATTTAAAGCACAAGGAGATAGCACCTTGCATCTGTCAGAATAACTTACATTTTTAAAAGTAATAATAAGGATTGGAGCAATAGTACAGCAGGTCGGGCACTTACGTTGCATGCAGCCAACCCAGGTTCATTCCCTGGCACCATATATAACCACCAAGGCCCCGCCAGGAGTGATTGCTGAGCATAGAGCCAGGAATAACCTCTTGAGCACCACTGGATGTGGCCACAAATAATACTAAAGCAGCAATAGAAGTGTTGGGGAAATTGGGAAGAAAAAGGAACATTTCTAGCAATCTCATTTTTTAGCATCTTATCTAAAATACATAAAAACATTAACATAAAAGTTTACCTACCCCAATGTTTATTGCAGTGTATTTGCAATAGCTGAAAAAAATGGAACAGAAGGAACCTGTGACAGAGAACTGGATAAAGATAGAAGTTAATGCAATGATACTATTTAGCTATTTTTAAAAGATAAAAAGTTTCCAACTTGCAATAAAATGGAAGAAAATCAAGGGAATTGTGCAAAGTGAAATAAATCAAGGAATTTGCTCTTCAAGCTGGTATTCTCCCTTGAAAGTATATCTGGAGGGGCTGGAGCGATAGCACAGTAGGTGGGGCGTTTGCCTTGCATGCACCCAACCCGGGTTCGATTCCCAGCATCTCGTATGGTCCCCTGAGCACCGCCAGGAGTAATTCCTGAGTGCATTTGCCAGGAGTAACCCCTGTGCATCGCCGGGTGTGACCCAAAAAGAAAAAAAAAGTGTATCTGGAAAGCTTGTTTCTATTTCTTTGTATTTTACTCTGAAAAAGCCTCTGTTCTCCCTCAGATACCTACTTCTCTCTTCCTTATATCTTTCTAAATAAGATTGAAAAACTATCTCACTTCACACACGGAAAGAAGTTATAAGAAAAATGAGAAATATTATACAAAATGTATAAAAGTGAATAGACAAAGATAAAAAAAAAACAGTGGTCACAGGTAATAAAACTAAGGTTGTTGGTGGAAAGAAGGGGAGAGGGAGAGAAATAGGTGGGGAATAAAGCAAATAGTGCAAAATACAAAGTGTTTAGTGAACGAGATTAAGTGATAGTTGAGAAATGATACTTTATCATATCTAGATGAATCTATGGGCATTTTTGGAAACAACTTACTTTCTGGTTGTATCACTTGTCTTCCCGTTGATCTTTGATTTGCTCAAGCGGGCACTAGTAACATCTCCATTTGTCCCTGTCTCGTGCTGGTGTAGCCCAATGATATCTGCTCGCTCCAGGGACAGGAATTGCCTCAAACCATGCATTCAGGGTTTTGACGAAGTCTGACCATCTCGTTGGTGGGCGGCCACGCAGTCTTTTGACGTCCTGTGGAATCCAGTTGGTAACAGCTCTAGTCCAGCAGTTGTTTCTGAATCACATTACATGTCCGGCCCATCTGATTTTTGATGTCTTGGCAAACGAGACAGCATCCCTGAATCTTGACCGTTGATGGAGGTCAGAACTCCAGATTCCTTCTCTCACTTGAGTGATACGTGATACTCCTAGCATAGCTCTTTCAATTCCTCTTTGGGATACCTGAATAGCATTCTCATCCCCTTTGCATAGGGCCCAGGTCTTTGAGGCGTACGTTAGTGCAGGAAGAATGGTGGAATCGAAAAGATGTGCCCGTAGCCGGAGATCCTTCGCCCTCTTAACCACTTCTTCGACGGTCTTGAAGGTGTTCCATGCTGCTCTCTTCCTGCTGCGCAGTTCTGGCACCAAGTTGTTCCTCATGTTGAGTTCTCGACCCAGGTACACATAGCTGCTGCATTCAGAGATGTTCGTTCCATTGAGAGCAAATACTTTCTGGTTATGTTTACATTTTTCATAAGAGATAAGTATAAGTCAACAAAACAGCAACAACAAAATGTAACTGTAAAACTCCAGCCTCAGCAGGAGGGAGGACAAAGTGGCCCTATCTCCCCAAGTCACTACCTAGTTGAGAGAGGAGAAAATGAGTGATTCACAGAGGATACAAATCCTCTTCAGGCCTAACAACTGCATTGCACAATACTTGACATGAAACTGACCAAAGCACATTACGGGGTGGGAAGAGGCATTCCATCCCAACATGCTTCAGTCTGGCAATAACTTAGGCTATGTAGCCTTTTAAGCCACCTGTAACCCACAGATCCTGCAAAGGTAGGAAGCTACGAGAGTTTGCCTTCTGACATTTAGGATGTCACACTGCTCAGAGCCAACCACAAATGCTCCCTTGAAGACCATTAATAGCATAGAATCCCCCAGAAACTACAGTAAGTCATCAAAGAGTAGAATTCAGATAGGAGTTTTATCAATGCCAGATAGCTTAAACACAGAATTCATTCTGTTGTTACCAATAAATGGAGCCTTTGGCATGATTGCAGCATGAGATTTGCTGTCAACCCAAGGTTCTATGTGTTCCCCATTCTTCCTCTCCTTGGAACAAAAACTTTGGTGTCATCCTGCTCCCATTTGTGGGTTGAACGTTTCAAGGGCAGATAACCATGGAACACATATTGCACTGCTCTAAAATATAGTCAGTGTTGTGCTGTTTATAAGGGGGGAAAAATCTCTTGGAATCTGTACTTTGACCTTAGTTCCCTTTCAGAGGCATTCCCAGAGTAAGGGAAAGATGACTGGGAGAGGAGCGAAGCTTGGGGGGAGGGGAGTGTTGGGTGGTTGGGAGGGGGCAGAGAGAAAAAGAAAACAGGAGGTAAGGCACTTCATTACATGCTTTGGCTGCCACGCTGCTTTTATCCCTGGCATCACATATGGTGATGCCAGGGATAAAGAAATCTCCCTTATTAGGAATACATAAGAGATCACAGAGGCAGGAATGGGACCTTTGATCTTCATCTTGGCTTCCAGAACGCTGAGAAAATTAATTCCTATTGTTTAAACCTCCCTGGTATTTCGTTAGTGCAATCTCAGAAGACTTAACACATTTTCATACCAACAAATGGGATGCTGCCTTAATAGAAATGTTTAAGTGGCCTTAGTACTGGGTAATGAATGAATGGGACCAAGACCATTTTTTCCTATTTTTTAAAAAAATTTGTTTTATATAAATTTGTTCATGATTTATTACATTCAATAATCCAACACCAATCCCACCACCATTGCACCTTCCCACCACCATTATTTCTAATTTTCCCAACCACTCTTCAAGCCTGCCTCTATAGCAGGCCCTGAATAATTTACTTTTTATTGCTTGCTATAATTTGATAAAAATGATCCAAAAATAGTGCCCGAGAAGAAAGTGTGCATATTATATCTCACCATGGATCTATTAAGCCTTTGTAGAAGAGCATACTGACATGTTACAGGTTAAACCTTGTGTTTTTATATTTTCTTAATTGAGATTGGTGCAGTCAGAGATTGGTAGAAACAAGAAATATCAATGACTGGTGAGCACAGAAAATAAAGAGAGCAGGAGAGAAATCTCCCTTATTAGGAATACATAAATCATCGTGAGCTGAATGTTGGTGAGAATGGGAAAGCCATTTTGGTGAGATCATAGGCTGAAAAAAGAGGAGCACATGGATCATTGAAAACTGGAGGAAAAAGCAAACATTGGTACAGAGTTGGAAAGAACCTGGCCAGATTGTGGCTTGGTACTTTGTAGAAGGTAGAAGTGGGGGCTAGCCGCAAACCTCCAGAGCCCTATGAAAAACCCAGGTACGCAGGACCAGTGACTGCAAACCCCAGGCCTCAAGGGATCGGGGATGGGTCGCTCCTTCCCGTCTCCCCACCCCTATGGGGTCCTGGCTGTCATGCCCATGAACTGCCTCTGGGTACCATTTAAGCATATTAATGGCCTTGATTCAGACATTCACAAATGAATCTCAACTGATCAGCTCATTCCAGAGGTCTCTCCGGACCCCAGTTGTTTAAAATTTTAGAATTCCAGGAGCATATCATGCTATTCATAACAAGCAATACGAAATTTATTATTTAGCATCTACCTGTGGGGCAGGCTTGAGTGGTGGTGGGAAAATTCAAAATAAGGGTGGTGGGACAACACCTAATTAGAGAGAGAGAACAAAAGGGAATACCCTGCCACAGTGGCAGGGTGGGGTAGGGGGAGATGGGACTGGGGAGGTGGGAGGGATGCTGGGTTTACTGGTGGTGGAGAATGGGCACTGGTGAAGAGATGGGTTCTTGAACTTTGTATGAGGGAAACGTGAGCACAAAAATGTATAAATCTGTATCTGTACCCTCATGGTGATTCACTAATTAAAAATAAATTTTTTAAAAAAAGGGTAGTTTCTCTGTTGCTATTGTGGCCACACATCTCATATCTTTTCATTCTCAGCAATGGAAAACAAATTATCAAATGCTTCCTTTCCAGCAGGTCTGACTTTGGGGGAGGGGAAACTCCAAACAATAATAGTCAGTTTTTTGTTGAAATATTGAATGTAATCAAAATAAAGAAAAAGTAAAGTGAAATTTATCAGCTACATAGGCAGGGTCGGGGACTGAGGGGATGGGGAGGTGGGAGGAAGGTTTACTGTGGTTCTTGGTGGTGGAATATGTGCACTGGTGAAGGGATGAGTGTTCAAGCATTGTGTAACTGAGACGTAAGCCTGAAAGCTTTGTAACTTTCCACATGGTGATTCAATAAAATAAAATAAAAAAAAAATAAAAATAATGGTGGTGGGAAAGTGTAATGGTGGTGGGATTGGTGTTGAAATATTGAATGTAATCAATTAGTGTGAACAGCTTTATAAAAAACAAAATTAAAAAATGAAAGTTAAGGACTATCAGCATCATAAATGTTTACTTCAGTAACAATTAATTAAAATCTGTACATAACACTGAAAAAAAAAGAGAAGAAAAGAAGAAGTGGGGGCTAATTGCTTTGAAAGATCTCTCTCAATCTAGGGAAGACCGACTGGACAGGGTCAGCCCACAGAGAACAGAACAGGAGGCAAACTAGAGACTAAGGAGAAGTTTCCAACTTTTGCCTTTCCCATGGTCTTTTGCCCTTTGCATTCATTCTGCTGTATCCATCAGTTCATTGGACAGATTCCTCTAAGCAACTGTCATATACTGAGCTTTCCTGTTTGGCTGCACAAGAGACTTCAATTAATTGAAGCTGTAGACCCAAAGTCATAAACAAGCAGCTCAAGGTTCAACTGAATTCAGGTGCAGGCACCAAGTTTGAGCTGAAACTGTTTTAAGTTTTCTCTGGGGTTATAGGTTCCCTTCACAGCAGCACTAGCTCATACACTATGACTAATGGCACTGTGTCTGTTCTCTTAGATGACTCAATAAGCTAGGGTATCTGGATGTCTCCAGATAAGATTTGAGAAGTACATCTAACAACTCAAGTGAGAGAAGGAATTTGGAGTTCTGACTTCCATCAAGGATCAAGAATCAGGGATGCTGTCTTGTTTGCCAAGGTGTCAAAAATCAGATGGGCCGGACACGTAATGTGAATTAGAGATGACCGCTGGACTAGAGCTGTTACCGACTGGATTCCATGGGACGTCAATAGACCGCGTGGCTGCCCACGTATGAGATGGTCAGACTTCTTCATCAAAACCCTGAATGAACGGTTTGAGGTTCTTTATGGAACCTGGAGCGAGCAGATACAACTGGGCTACACTAGCACGCAACAGGGACAGATGGAGAACATTACTGGCGCATGCTTGAGCAAACCAAAGATCAATGGGATGACAAGTGATCTAACAACTCATTGATCCATGGTGCAGCATTATTTTGATGTCACTTGAGCCCTTTGGAAGCTTCAGGCTCTGCTTGTGGCTCACAATTTGGACATTGTCGACACTGTTTTGCCCTCAAGATTGTTTGTATTTTCTGCCTGAGAAGATGGTGAACTCTTTCCCTGTAAATTATATCCTTGACTCTGAGGCGTTAATTGCAGAGTGCGCTAGATTTTAAGGTAGCTGAGTCCTGGGGGTTGGAAGGAGATTTAAGATGGACATGTCCTGACAACAGACAGCTGAGAAATCCGCTCTCAACTGCATACTGCATAGGATCAATATCCCAATATCTGGATTTATGTGATGATTCACAGGGCTGTATTCACCTACAGGTGGGTTTGTAGACTTTTTCTCTTTCCATTACAGGTACTATTCTGAGGAGTTTCAGGAATGGAGACACTATTTAAACTTTGTTATTGTTTGTTTCTGCAGTGTCAGGTATGAAACCCCGAGTCTCACACATACCAGGCTTGCATTCTTCTGCTGAGCCACACCCCCGGTCTCTCCAGCAGGGAAATCACCAGGCGGGTGAACCATTCCACCACCCTACCTGCTCACCCACCATTCCACCACCCTACCTGCTCACCCACCATTCCACCACCCTACCTGCTCTCCCTCACCCTCGCTCTGCAGCCTCTGTCCCCTCTCTCCAGTCCAGATATATTTCCTTTATTTTCCTTTCTTTGCTGGTTGGAAAGTGATTTGTTTTAATATCCCCTAGGTTGCAGAGAGTCTCTTGCCTGCATGCCTGGCTGTCTTCCCCGGGGCCTCCTCGGAGGGGATGGGCTCCACCTTCCCTCCCCAACCCGAGCAGAGCTCACGAAGCTTCGGTCTTAGGCGGCCGAAGACCTCTGGAGCCTAGACACAGCCATGCTCAAGGCCCCTCTCCACACATTCAGACGAGTCTCACGCATGAAGGAACACCCAGAGACTGCCCCCGGCACCATGGAATCCTGTCAACGGCCACCATCCAGAGACTTAAAAGCTCGCTCCCGGAAGCAAAATCTTATAGCCTACTTCTCCCTCTGGGAGAACCTGGCAAACTACTGGGAGTTTCCTGCCCCCATGGGAGAGCCTGGCAAGGTCCCCATGGTGTATTAATATGCCCAAACCAGTAACAAGCTGGATCTCATTCCTCTGACCATGAAAGAGCCTCCAGTATGGCATCGTTGGAAGGATGAGTAGAGAGAGGCTTCTAAAATCTCAGGGCTTGGACGAATGGAGACATTACTGAGACCGCTTGAGAAATTCGACGATCAATGGGATGATGACAATGAACCCTAAGGTGATTCAGAAACTTAGTTTGCGAACTGACCTGTAGCATACATTATCTACACCCCCCACAAGTTACCTCCCATTAATTTACTCCCCCCAAAACCTGAGTGTTGGATTCCTTGGCCTCTCCAAAATCACCATGCACCCCTTTAAATTAGTCTGATCAGGGGGAAAAAAGTGTCTTATTCCTTTTATAAGGTAGTTGTCCTCCTTCCAGGGAGAGCCAGTTCCTTCCCTGCTGCCCCGCTAACCCCCATGGAACCCCTCTGTTATGCCTGATCTGTCGTCCCACCCATCTGCCTTTTTTAGGGGGTTCACAATCCTAACACATCTAACCTTGCCAGGCAACCATCTGGTGTGTGAGTGCTAAATTAGTCTCATTCTTTGGGAGTTGGCAGAAGTAAATACATTGTCTAAATACAAAAATCATTTTTGTTGTTCTCTGACTTACTAAGCATGAAGCACAAAATCTCCAGTTGTTGTTAAGTGACAGTCCTTTTTCTGTGTGTTTGTTTTGTTTTTAGGGCCACACCCAGTGGTGCTCAAGGGTTACTCCTGGGTCTGAGGTGTGCACTGAGGAATTACTCCTGGTGGTGCTCTGAGAACATATGAGATGCATTACTCTCATCTTGAACCCAGGTATAAGGCTGTGTGCAAGACAGGCTGTACTATATATCCCAGTGACAATTCTTTTCTAAATTGTGTGTTTCCCCTGGACCTCTGTATACACTCAATGCTGTGATGTCAATATATAGGGCATTGGTGAGGATGATGGGCAGACAAACAACAGACTATGGCTACTGTGAATGGTAAACCAGGAGCTTCTAGGCAAGGGCTGGGTATAAGGAGTTTTCCTTGCATGAGGCAGACCTGGGTTTCATCCCTAGCACCCCTTTCCTGATCGAATGTTTTAGAGAAGGCATCCTTTTCTTAGCTCTAAGATCTGAAAAACATTGATTTGACCAACAGTCAGACCTTAAAGTTGACTTCCTGGTATTTCTCCTTACATTTGTAGCATATTACAGGAAGGACCATGAACATTGAATTGGTTAAGTTTCATGAAGCATATTCTCATGTATTGCCCCTGATAATTGTTGAGTTTTGATATTCAGCTCCACATCAGCCATATGAGCAGGGAATGATAGAAAGAAGATGGGTTTGGGAAACAAACAGGTTTGGAACCCAGCTCTGATCTGAATTGTGTAGCCTTGAATATGTTACTGGCTATCTCTGATCTTGTTTCTTTTGGGATGTGGTGAGTTGGGAAGTGAGGATTGGGCCATACTTAATGATCAGTGTCTACTTCTGACTCTGTGCTCAGGGGTTACTCTTGGCAGTGCTTGGATGACCGTGTGGTACAGGGGAGTGAACCCGGATCAACCTCATGCAAGGCAAGCAACTTCACCCCTATGCTATTTCTCCACCTTCAGAGTTTTTAACTTTAATTTGTTTTGTTTTGTTTTGTGGTTACACCTGAAAGTGCTCAGGGATTACTCCTGGCTCTACACTTAGAAGTCCCTCCTAATGAGCTTGAGGGACAATGGGATGCTGGGGATTGAACCTGGGTCTGCCACATGGAAGGCAAGCACCATACTCTCTGTACAATCTCTCTAGTCCCATTGGTGGGGGGGGGGGGGGTGCTGGAGATGGTCACATCAATGCTCATGACTTACTTCTGGCTCTGCACTCAGGATTATTCCTGGTGTGGTTCCAGGGACCATATAGAGGGCCAGGGATCCAACCCGCCTCTGCTATGTGCAAGGCAAATGCCTTACCTTATCTGGCCTCCTGGATCTTTTAAAATATATGTATTATATTATATATTATATATGTGTGTAATGAGCCACAATGGCATATGTCTCATAGAATTGACAGGTTAGATAAGGTAATATGTGGTGTGCAGCAGACTGTGTCCTGTAATACACACTCTGGACATGTGAGTTCCAATGGCAGTCCCTTCCCTTTGCAGCTGCTGTGTACTTAGGTGTGTGTTTCTAATATATAAGCCTAGGTTTTTCATCTCCTTCATTTGGTCATGTCTCCTCTCACAAAGGATGACATCTACACACATGCAGACTTACTAGTGGAAAGCCTTCCTGCCAGGGGTGCCCTTAGGAACAAAGGCTGTGGGCACCAAGATGCTGCTTCTTGAATGAAACTCTGACAGGAGCAAGATACTGGATTGACTTTGGTCGTGTCACTCATTGCTTTTGTTGTTCTGCTTCAGCAAAAGTACATCAACTCATGTTTGTTTGTTTTTTTTAATTAAAAATCAGTTATATATATTTAAATTTTTATTTGGAGGGTGGAATTTGTGTCACATCAAGAACTATTCCATCTCTGTGCTCAGGAGGGATCCCTAGCAGTACTTGGGGGACAAATATGTGGTACTGGAGATTTTGAACCAGAGTCAGCTGCATGCAAGGCAAATTCCTGAATTCCTGTACTAACACACAGGCCCTAACTCCTGTTTCCAGATGGTTTTAGTGAGGGTTGAGGGCAACTATCTTTTCTGAAAGGAAAAAAAATTTACCCACCTGCCCTGGTTCCAAACAAAAGCAACTCCTGTATTTTCCCATGGTGGTACTCCTAATCCTGCCTTGTTCTTTACCTCTAAGTGGATCAGGTCTCATAAAGGTCAGGTCAGAGATTTGCAAAGCTCCTCAACTACCCACACTTTCAACCATCCATAAGAGAAAAACTGCCAGGAACAAAATAATTTCTGAGCTTGACTTCAAGCCTTGACAGGCTCTTTAGAGAGATCTGACCACTAAACAGGGAGAAAGGAAGAGAGAAGAAAAGAGTGACCCTCATTCTGAGGGCAGATGGAAGGAGGGCCCCCTGAGAATTGCTGCTCATTGTGGGTGAGTGATTCCCAGACCCTGGTATGCTGGCAAGTGCCAGGGAGAGGTCTGATGGGAGGAAAACAAATTAAACTTCCAAAACATCCCAAATTAAACAGAACAAAGTTCTCTTCCAGAAAATACTGAGCTTAGGATAGCTGCTGGCGCATCATGAAAACTGAGTAGGGCATAAGTTATGGGGCCAAAGAAATGAGAAGATCCACAGGAAAATGGGAGAACATAGAAGAGGTGGGTCCCCAAGTCCAAAGGCAGTCTGTCCTTAAATACATGTACAAATTATTCATATAGTTTATTATGAGCATTTCATTCTATCCAACTTTCTAACAATCTTAAATCATTTTCTTGATTTTACAAGGCCCAAAAATCCCTTGTTTTTCTGTATAAATAAGGAAAAAAATTTTATTTGCTTCTCCACCCAATTATATATATATTTATATATATACATATATAAGCACTCTTTTGGCATGAACAAAGAGCTTAGTACTGATTGTAATATAGATACACAGGGTTATCCAGATGCATGGCTTATATTGCAATTCATTGTAATTTTCACATGAAAGAGATTATCCAAAAGAGCATTCCAGGGGGCTGGAGCAATAGCACAGCGGGTAGGGCATTTGCCTTGCACGCAGCCGACCCGGGTTCAATTCCCAGCATCTCATATGGCCCCCTGAGCATCGCCAGGAGTAATTCCTGAGTGCAGAGCCAGGAGGTAACCCCTGTGCATTGCCAGGTGTGACCCAAAAAGCAAAAAAAAAAAAAAAAAAAAGCATTCCAGGTTCAGTGGAAGTTCCTGTGAACTAACTTATGTGGCAAGTTCCTGTTTGGTTATTTATAAATGTTCTTTGTTTTTATTTATTTATTTATTTATTTATTTATTTATTTATTTATTTATTTATTTATTTTTTGCTTTTTGGGTCACACCTGGCGATGCACAGGGGTTACTCCTGGCTCTGCACTCAGGAATTACCCCTGGCCGTGCTCAGGGGACCATATGGGATGCTGGGATTTGAACCCGGGTCGGCTGCGTGCAAGGCAAACGCCCTACCCGCTGTGCTATCTCTCCAGCCCCTGTTCTTTGTTTTTAGTGACAAATGGAGAGAGTATTTTTTGTTTTTATTTTTATTGAATATCAGTGAAATATACAGTTACAAAGTTGTTCATAATTGAGTTCAGTCATACAATGTTCCAGCACCCATCCCTTCAGTGCACATTTTCTACCCCCAATGTCCCCAGTTTCTCTCCCATCCACTCTCCTGATCCACCCCTGGAGCCTGCCTCTATGGCAGACAATTTCTCTCTCTCTCTCTATCTCTCTTTCTCTCTCTCTCTCCTTCTCCTCTCCTTTTCTCTCCTCTCTTATTTTCTTTTCTAGGCACTGTGGTTTGCAATACCATTACTGAAAGGGTATCATGCATATCATTTACCTCCTTTCAGCACTCAGTTTTTGGACAGAGTTTTAAAGCAGTAATCAAGGTATGTCACATGTAGTCTTAATATTGTCTGGTGACTTTTCTTGTGAAATTGCTGCATCTTTGGGACCAGAGAAATAGTAAAGGGTTACGTTTCTTGCTTTCTGTGTGGTAGACCTGGGTTCAAATCCCTGGCATCACAGATGGTTCCCTCAGCACAGAGCCAGGAAGAAGCCCTGAGCACACTTGTGACTCAAAAACCAAAAAGAAAAAAAAAAGGAAAGAAATTGGCTGCATCTTTCAGATATTCTGTTATCATTTAGCAGTTGGATTTGTAATTTAATAAAAATTTGAGTGTTTGCTAAAGCAAAGACCATTATTTCTGGGTTTGTTTACCTTTGAATCTACCAGGACTTTGTACATATAATGAGTGTTCAGTTCTGTTTTTAAAGTGAATTACAGAAGATTTGGATTGGGCTCTTGGGTTGACTGCCTAAACTGAAACTTTTCCCGACCATCAATGAGCCAATGGGACGCCCAGGCCCTTCCTGCTGGAAATCATTGGCAGAGTGTTGGGTGGTGCAGCTGCCTTGGGACTTGGATCCTCTCTTTGGTTTGTTCCAGCCTCTCTGTGGGAAAACAAAAAATAGTGGAATAGCTGGATACCTTATCTGGAACTCTTCCTGGCCAACAGAATTCATTTTGCTTACTCCAAAGCTCAGGAATAAACAGAATTGATCCAAAATCCAAAGCATTTCCACAGATTCAATTTCAGCAAAGAAGCTGTCTCCAGCCTCTGTGGTAACCCCACCTTTAATTCAGAGAGAACACAAATCTCTAATAATTATATGCTCTTTGGGGGAAAAGTAGCAAAACATCCCAAATTAAAACTTTTTAAAATTCTGAAAAATGTGTCTACAGACCAGTCATGTAGCTTAGTAGTAGAGCAATTTCTGAGCTCTCAATCCCATTTGGCTAACAGTTGGTTTCTATTTCAGTACCACATCGTTTTGATTACCATAGTTATATAAGATAATTGAAGGTCAGGGAAGGCAATGCCTCTTTTATCTCAGAATTGCTTTGGTTATTTGGGGAGTTTTTTTATGGTTCTATACAACTTTTTGATATATGTGTTCTATGTCCTCAAACAATGTTATTGGAATTGTGATAGGGATTGCAATGAATCTGTATAATTCATTTTTCAGTAGGATGGCCTTTTTAACAATGTTATTTCTTTATGCTTTGTTTTCTGGGTCATACCCAGCAGTGCTCAGGGCTTATACCGGGTCTGTGCTCAGAGATCACTCCTGATGTGGCTCCTCCTAGCATCATATGTGGTTTCGTGGGTCAAACCTGAGTTGTCTGTGTAAGCAACATACCTGCTATACTATTGCTTTAACCCGACAATGCTAATTCTTTCAAGGCATGAACAGAAAATATTTTTCCATCTCCTTGTTTCTGTTCCTATTTTCTTTTAGCAGTGCTTAGTTTTCAGTGCATAAGTCTTCCTCCTCTTTATGTTGATTCCTAGGTCTTTCACACAATTTTGGACATAATTGTAAATGGGGTTGTTTCCTTATTTCTTTCTCTATTAATTCAACAAACACAGCCTCTGAAATGATGCTGGGGGCCCAAGGGCCACTCCTTGTGTTCCCTGGCCCATGGTTTGGCCCGAGTGTTCAATGATTAAGCATGGCAATGAGGTGCTGCTCAGGCCTGGTGATGTTAGGGGCCATCAGGGACACAGGCTGCAGTACTGAGTGGCAGGAAGAGCACTATGGTGCTTACTCCTTGCAGGCCAGAGTACTTCCTATGGTTAGATAACCCCAATACTCCCTCCACTTTCTAAAGGAGATTTTTTAGGGGATGGGTGCAGCAGAGTTACTGGTTCTAGTAAGAGACAAACCAAGACTTGCTGGGGACAGGCTAATTACTAGACAATCCAGAACCCCCCTTTGGAGCTTCTGGGGGTGTGCCCAGATGCTGGTGTCCTGGCTCAAGGTGTGCTGCTAAGGGGCGCTGCCATCAGTCAGAACAGCTGCAAGCTAGCTTGGGATGAGGGAACTTTGCTTCATTCTTAGGTGTTTCTAGGGGAGAGGACCAGGTAAAACATTTGAACCAGGTGAGGACCATTTATACTCCCATTTGAACAAAAAGTTCCTCAGTTTTAAGAATAAATGCTTCAGGTTTTAAAAAGATTGTTTGGGGGAAAGGTTTGTGCCGATCTCATTTGATCACACCATAATTTGGTTCTTGTTTGTTTTTTGTCTTTTGTCTCCTATTATTTTTTTGTTTTGAAGGAAGTTCAGGGAGACTAGGGATGGAACCAGGACCATATATATATATATATATATATATATATATATATATATACACACACACATATATATACATATATGCATATATATGTGTATATATAACACTGTGATTATTGGGGGAGGCATACCCCTAGCTCATAATTTAATTTTTAGAGTTTCTTCTCTATCAAGATTCCTCTATATTGAATCATTTTCATCATTGATCCCATGAGCTTGTGAGCACTTATAGAAGCTATTTGAAGTGTTCTGTCTGCTTGTTCTGTAATCTAGAGTTTTGCCTACCTTTGTTACCTACCATTCCCTAAACATGTTTTTCTATAGACCACAAATTAGTGAGAACATCTAGTGTTTGACCTTACCCTCTGACTTCATTTGACATAAGACCCTCCAGTTCCACCTATGTTGCAGCAAATTGCATTATTTCACCATCCTTTGTGGCTGAGTAGTTTTTCATTGTGTATCTATACCACTTTATGATTCACTTTTCTCTCACTGGACACCTGGGTTGTTTCCATAATCTGGCTATATTGCTAGGTGCCACCATGTATATAGGTATGCATATATCTTTTTGAACAAATATCTTTACTCTTTTGTGGGTGGATACCAAGCAGTGGGGTTGCTGGGTCATTTGGCAGCACTTTTTTTTTTAAGAGAACCCCATAATGCTTGTTTATTCTTAAGAAAGCATTCCCTCCAGCAGTGAATGAGAGTTCCATTTTTCTTTTTCTTTTTTTCTTTTTTTTGCTTTTTGGGTCACACCTGGTGATGCACAAGGGTTACTCCTGGCTCTGCACATAGGAATCACCCGTCGGTGCTCAGGGGACCATATGGGATGCTGGAAATCAAACCCGGGTCAGTCGCATGCAAGACAAATGCCCTACCCGCTGTGGTATCACTCCAGCCCCTATTTTTATTTTTTTAGGGAGCAGGCATTGAGCCCAGGGATTCTCACAGTAAGTTCTTTATTGCTGATCTACAACCACAGTTCTAATCTACATTTTAAATAGATTTGGGAACAATTTTTCCTTTCCTTTTTTTCTTTTTGTCTTGGGACCAAACCCAGTGATGCTTAATAATCACTTCTGGAAGTGCTCAGGGGACCATATGGAATGCATGAGACTGACCCCATGTCAGCCGTATGCAAGGCAAGCACTGTACCTACTGTACTACCTCTCTGGACCCACAAATTTTATTTTTATTAAAAAAATGATTCTTGGGCCAGAGAGATAGCTCAAATAGAGAAGAACATTCCTGTATGTGCTAGACTCTGAGTTTCATTCCACACATGGTACCACAAGCACCACTGGGTTGTCCCTGGTTGCCCCTGAGCTCTGTGCCTCAGTGTAGGAGCAGTAAACCATTGGGCCCAAACTGTCAGCTGAGCACCACCAAAAGTGACCCTGACCCACCTCACCACTGCAGGTGTGATACCATTGAACAACTACAAGATTCCATAATTCAGTATTTGAAAATAACTGTCTTAGACAGGGGAGGTAGTGCAGGGAGTAGAGAAGGCCCTTGCCCTGCATGCAGCCAAGTCCCTAGATCTCATTATTGCATAACACTGAGCATAACCAGCGGTCACTCCTGAGCTCAGAGCCAGGAACTGCTAAGCAGCTTCAGATGTGGCTCTAAACACCCCAAATAAACCAATAATAACTACTTAGGATCTGAATAGCTTATGGGAAGAATTTTTGTTTTTTTTTAAATTTTTTATTAGTGAATCACCATGAGGTACAGTTACAAACTTATGAGCTTTCGTGTTTGCATTTCAATCATACAGTGATCATTTACGCATCCCTCCACCAGTGCCCTTTCACCTCCACCAATGTTCCCAGTATTCCTCCCACGACCCCCACCCCATCCCCCACCGCCCCACACTGCCTCTGCGGCAGGGCATTCCCTTTTGTTCTCTCTCCTTTTGGGTGTTGTAGTTTGCAATAGAGGTATTGAGTGACCATCATATTCGGTCTATAGTCTACTTTTGGCACACATCTTTCAACCCGAATGGGTCCTCCCAACATCCTCTACTTGGTGTTCCCTTCTCTATCTCAGCTGCCTTTTCCCCCAGCATTTGAGGCCAGTTTCTAAGCAGTGGGGCAGACCTCCTGGTTCTTATCTCTACTACTCTTGGGTATTAGTCTTCCCACTCTGTTACTTTATATTTCACATATGAGTGTGATCTTTCTGTGTCTGTCTCTCTTTCTTTCTTTTTTTTTGCTTTTTTTTTTGGGTCACACCCGGCGATGCACAGGGGTCACTCCTGGCTCTGCACTCAGGAATCACCCCTGGCGGTGCTTGGGGGGCCATGTGGAATGCTGGGAATCGAACCCGGGTCAGCCGCGTGCAAGGCAAACTCCCTCCCCACTGTGCTATCGCTCCAGCCCCGTCTCTCTTTCTATGGGTGGAATTTAACTTCACAAATGGCAATATTTATATCTTTATTATCTAAAATATAAGTTTCCTTAATGAAATGAAATTTTTAAAAACTCAGCACCATTCCTCAATTTCAATCATCATATTTCAGTGATTCAACCAACCCAACTGGCTAGGATTATGTGGATTATGACCCTCCTCTTCTCTTGCTAGTAGAAAGTTCTGGTAGCACCGGCCTGTTTTATATCACAGAACTTCGTGGATAGCAGCCATATACTCAGTGCTGTGATATGTTTGCCAGCAAAGGGGTGAGTTGAGTCACCCAGGGGGTGAAGTTGGTGTCCGATGTTATCCCTAATGTGGGACCATGCACCGCCACATCCGAGGCTTTCATCTCTTTTAAAACTTTCTTAAAAATGTAATTTCCATGAATTACAAAGTTTCAAAGTGATATATGATTGGATTTCAGGTATCCAATGTTTCAAGGCCAGTCCTTTCCACCAGTGTCCACTTCAGTCCACCAAGACTTCCATCTCTTTATCTCCAAGGGTCTCTTTGATTCTGACTCTGTTCTCTGGCCCCACACCCATTTTACAGGAAACTGCTTTGTTGGGTCATAATTGGCTTTCCCTCCCACCTTTGTTAACCAGTGCTATTCATAACAACCAAGAGAAACCTCTGATAAACCTAAGATTGACAGAATAATTATATCAAGTTCAAGTAATTCAGCCCCAAATAGAACATTGTGATTAGCTTGGCCTTATCTCTTAACATTGTATGGAGTCCCTGACTTCTGAAATACTGAAAATAACATGAACCGTTCCTCCCTGTCTCTGTTATTGCCACATTAAGGACCGAAGGCATACAAGTTAGGTATCTCCTGACTACATTATAACTGAGTATTTCTTTGGGTTTCAAAATGAATTTTAGGTCAGAGAAAGCAATAATTCCAAAAGTTCAGTCTAGAAATTTGGAAAGCAGTGGAAAGAAGCCATGCTATCTAACATAAAAATCAAACTTAAAATCCAGGACAAAGTTTCAGCATAGGAAATTGGATGTGTGGTTGATTGCATTTCCCCCAGCCGTTTTGGGGAATGGGGGGAGCTGGTGTGCTTCCTCACCTGTTATCAGGGTTTATTCCTGCCTCTGTGCTCAGGGATCTCAAGGAACCATATATGATGCCAAGACTCAAATGCCAGTCAGCTATGGACAAGGTAAGCATCTTAACACTGAACTATCTCTCTGGCCCTGTGAATACATTTTAAAAGTATGTATTTGTGTAAGAGGACTGGAGTGATAGCACAGCAGGTAGGGTGTTTGCCTTGAACACATCTGACCCGGGTTCGATTCCTCCATCACTCTTGGAGAGCCTGGCAAGCTACCAAGAGTATCCCACCTGCACAGCAGAGCCTGGCAAGCTACCCGTGGCATATTCAATATGCCAAAACCAGTAACAACAAGTCTCACAATGGAGACGTTACTGATGCCTGCTCGAGCAAATTGATGAACAATGGGATGACAGTGCTACTACAGTGCTATATTTGTGTGAAAGTTGGATAAAAAGTCTCTCTCTCTCTCTCTCTCTCACACACACACACACACACATCCCAGAAATTATGAAACTGGATAAAATAATTTTTTACAAAAGGGCAAAACCAACGTTAAGGCCTTGGAAATCAACCCAAGGGAGAAAATAATTAAGAAGCATTCGATTGTGAAGAGCTGTTATATTTACATTTAAAATGAGGGTCTGTGTCCCTCCTGCTAGGACAGCCCCTTCCCTATGCCCCCTCTGTATCTCCAGGGCAGAGTGGCTGTTGGGGAAAAACTGAAATGGAAGGAGGAGTTCCCCACTCTCTCCCCACCCCACAGTGCTGTTGTCCCTAAAAGTAGCAAACTCAGCAGGAATTGAAAATAAAAACTCAGCTCCTTTAGCCTGAGATCGCAGTCCTGGCTGGCGTGAGCAGCTGACCAGTCACAAATTTAATGGGGGAAATCCCAGAAGCTAGAGAGATGAAGAAAAGCTGTGTAAGCGCTCCACACATTCCTGGTCGGCCAGAAATCTACACATGGAGAGAGGAGCAAGAGAGCCTGGAAGAAAAGCTCAGGTGGACTTGACAATGAACAGAAATGCAGTGTGTTCTCAGAGCACACACCATTTCTCAGCAGATGGGCCCTGGAGGTGTCCAAGTGAGAAGTTGTGTTTGATTACATATCCTGTCCCATACTGGACTGAGCACTAAACTATGTGGGCAGGGAGATGATCTTTTGCCAGTCCAGCTAAAGATCAAACAGAAGAAGAAAATAAAACAGAAAAAATATGAGCCATCAGTGGTCATGATCATATATGGCAGGAAACAATATCTGCAGACTAAGTACCAACAAGTTAATAAAAACAACCACTTCATGTAAAGAAGTTGGACTCCAGAGATTATTATATAAAATGTCATGTCTTAAGGCCAGCAAGATAGTACAGAGGTTAAAGCCCTTGATTTTTATCTGACTTACCCTAATTTGAATCCCTGGCACCACATGCAGTCCCTCTGAGTGATCCTTGAGCACAGAGCCAGGAGTAATCCCTGAGTACCATGGGGTATGGTCCCCAAACCCAGAACATATCAAAAAACAGCAACTAAAAAAGCATGATTTTTCGGGGGCCGGAGTGATAGTACAAGGTGTTTGCCTTGCACGCGGCCGACCCGGGTTTGATCCCCGGCATCCCATATGGTCCCCCAAGTACTGCCAGGAGTAATTCTTGAGTGCAAAGCCAGGAGTAACCCCTGAGCATCACTGGGTGTGACCCAAAAAGCAAAAAAAAAAAAAAAAGCATGATTTTTCTCATTAAAGGTTTTAGGGGCATACCTGGCAATGCTCAGGGGTTATTCCTGGCTCTGCACTCAAGAATCACTCTTGGCAGTACTCTGGGGACCATATAGGGTGCTGGAGATTGAACTCCGGGTCAGTCACATGCAAGGCAAGTGCCCTACCTGCTGTGCTATTGCTCTGGCCCACAGAAGCATACCACTGTCACTGTCACTCATTCTGTTGCTCATCGATTTGCTGGAGCGGGCACCAGTAACATCTCCATTGTGAGACTTGTACTGTTTTTAGCATATCGAATATGCCACGGGTAGCTTGCCAGGCTCTGCTGTGTGGGCAAGATACTCTCAGTAGCTTGCTGGGATTTTAAATTATAACATTGGTTTATAACAGGATATAGGTTTCCAGTGTACGGACAACACTAGAAATCAGCACCACACACAATGCATCCTGCTCCTCACTGAAAACAGAAAACTGTCGGGGCTGGAGTGATAGCACAGCGGGTAGGGCATTTGCCTTGCACTCGGCTGACGCAGGTTCGATTCCCAGCATCCCATATGGTCCCCTGAGCAGCGCCAGGGGTAATTCCTGAGTGCAGAGCCAGGAGTAACCCCTGTGCATTGCCAGGTGTGACCTAAAAAGAAAAAAAAGAAAAAAGAAAAAAAAAACAGAAGACTGTCAGTAGTCACAGAGTCTGATGGGAAATAGAAAATGCCATGCAGTTAATTTTGTTCTGGTCATCCAAGGAGCTATGGTCTTTGTTCTTTGGTAACTTTAATGGAACAAGTGATTAAAACAAAAAAATGAGGAATTACTTTTTATTCTTTTACTTAACAAATACATGCTGGGCACTGTTTGAACACTGGGAATACCACATTGAACATAACTAATTCCCTTTCCTGGGGCTGGAGAGATAGTAGAGGGGGAGGGGCACTTGCCTTGCATGTGGCTGAGATTCTGATTTAACTCCCAGCACCTCATATGGTCTCCTGAGCACTGCCAGAAGTGATCCTGAGCACAAGACAGGAATAAGTCCTGAGTGTGGGCACCCCCACTCCAGATACATATCACCAATTACTTTTTATTTTTCTCATTGAGTTTACATTTTGGAGTTTAGGGCAAGCTAGCTGTTTGACTTTAACATTTTTGAATTTACACTTTCCCATATTTCCCTGGGGCTGAACGAGATCTTAATTCTATTGATTCTGACTCTAACAGATCAATAGTATGTATGCATTTGTGTGTGCGTATATGTATATGTACGTACATACTTTTGCTTTGGGGGCCACACCCAATGGTGCTCAAGGGCTATTCCTGGCTCTTTGCTTCAGGAGTGACTTTTAGCGGTGTGGTATTGGGGATTGAACCAGGATTGGCCATGTGCAAGACATGTGCCTTAACCCCGGTACTCCAGGTTCTGACTGGCAATCTTAATTCTCTCTATAATTTTATTTTGCCAAGTAATATATTTACAGATTCTGGAGACTTGGCAATGCATGTGTGTTACATCTGTTTCTTTTTAAAGAAATAGAATTGTTCTTAGAAGACTATTTAATAATTAGTATAATTTCAAATCAGATGTTAGAGGCCAGAGTGATAGTACAGCAGGTTACCTTGCTCCAGCTGATGTGGGTTCAATCCCCAGCACCATGTATGGTTCCCTGAGCCAGCTAGGAATGAACCCTGTGTGCAGTCAGGTGTGACCCAAAAAAAAACAAAATCCAAACAAAAATATTGATAATGTAGTAGCGTGATAATTGTCAAAAGAGTCATTGAGATAAATTGAGTGATATAATGAGTATGAATAATGATCTAAGTATGCATAGATAATCAGATGTCAACATTATTATGTTTATCATATTAATATTAGGGAATATTCAGGTGTTAATAGTGGTATAGGACAGAAATAGGATAAAATTATTAATGGTGAATGGTGCTGGAGAGATGGTGCAGCGGGTGGGATGCTTGCCTTGAATGCAGCTGACCTGAGTTTCATCTCCAGCATCCAATACAGTCTCCTGAGCCCTGCCAGGAGTGATCCCTTGAGTGCAGCACCAGGAGTAAGCCCTGAGCACTGCTGGATGTGGCTCCAAACAAAATAAAACAAAAAGTACTAATGATGGCAATTAGCATATAATTGATATTTAAATGTAGTCAATTATTAATATGGGACTAATGATGCATGTGGCACAGTGTAACCCATAGGTATGAGAATAGAGAGCTCCCCAGCTTTCTCTTCTTCACCCCCAAAGGAAGCCACGCACATTCAACTTCAAAGTGGCCTCACCACTGAGACCTGCCTTGGTGTTCCTGTCATTGCCTCTTCCAGCTCTGTCCTCCTCTCCCCTGGTAATGCCATCTGTTTATCTAAGCTCCCTGTTCCTCCCCTCCCAACTTTCTTTCCTGGGGCTGAAGAGATAGTACAGGGCTAAGGGCACTTGCCTCGCATGTGGCCAAGATCCTGGAGAGATTCCTGAGCACAGAGCCAGGAGTATGCCCTAAGCACCCCTGGGTGTGGACACCCTCATCCCATTCACACACCACCAACATTTTGTTTTTCTTTTTCTCGTTGAGTTTAAATTTTGAAGTCCATGGTATGTTGACCCCTTCCAACCAGAAAGTGGAAAGGACAAAGGGCAGCTCTTTAAGTGAGTAAATTTTTTTTAAATTAATTTATTTTTAATTCGTGAATCACCCTGAGGGCACATTTACAGATTTATACACTTTTGTGCTTATGCTTCCCTCATACAAAGTTCAGGAACCCATCCCTTCACCAGTGCCCATTCTCCACCACCAGTAAACCCAGCATCCCTCCCACCCTCCCCGATCCCATCTCCCCCCACCCCACCCTGCCACTGTGGCAGGGCATTCCCTTCTGTTCTCTCTCTCTAATTAGCTGTTGTGGTTTGCAATAAAGGTGTTGAGTGGCCACTGTGCTCAGTCTCTAGCCCTCATTCAGCCCGCAACTCCCTTCCCCCACATGGCCTTCGACTACATTATAGTTGGTGATCCCTTCTCTGAGTTGCCCTTTCCCCAGAATGTGAGGCCAGCCTCCAAGCCATGGAGTCAACCTCCTAGTACTTATTTCTACAATTCTTGGGTGTTAGTCTCCCACTCTGTTATTCTATATACCCTAGATGAGTGCAATCTTTCTATGTCTGTCTCTCTCTTTCTGACTCATTTCACTCAGCATGAAACTTTTCATGCCCATCCACTTAAATACAAAATTCGTGACCTCCTTTTTTCTGACAGCTGCATAGTATTCCATTGTATAGATGTACCAAAGTTTCCTCAGCCAGTCATCCGTTCTAGGGCATTCGGGTTTTTTCCAGATTCTGGCTATTGTAAATAGTGCTGCGATGAACATACATGTGCAGATGTTGTTTCGATTATACTTTTTTGCCTCTCTGGGATATATTCCCAGCAGTGGTATTGCTGGGTCAAATGGGAGCTCAACCTCTAATTTTTTGAGAGTCGTCCATATTGTTTTCCAGAAGGGCTGAACTAGTCGGCATTCCCACCAGCAGTGTAGAAGGGTCCCTTTCTCCCCACATCCTCTCCAACAGCGGTTGCTTTTGTTCTTTTGGATGTGTGCTAGTCTCTGTGGTGTGAGGTGGTATCTCGTGGTTGTTTTGATCTGCATCTCTCTGATGATTAGTGATGTAGAGCACTTTTTCATGTGCCTTTTGGCCATTCGTATTTCTTCCTTGGTAAAGTTTCTGTTCATTTCTTCGCCCCATTTTTTGATGGGGTTGGATGTTTTCTTCTTGTAGAGTTCAACCAATGCTTTATACACCATTGATATCAACCCCTTATCTGATGGGTATTGTGTAAATATCCTTTCCCATTCTGTGGATAGTCTTTGGATTCTGGTCACTGTATCTTTTGCAGTGCAGAAGCTTTTTAGTTTAATGTAGTCCCATTTGTTGATCTCTGTTTTTACTAGATTGCTTAGTTCTGTGTCACCTTTGAAGATACCTTTATCTTCAATATCGTGGAGGGTTTTGCCGACCTTGTCTTCAATGTACCTTATGGTTTGTGGTCGAATGTTGAGGTCTTTAATCCATTTTGATCTGACTTTTGTGCATGGTGTCAGGTCAAGGTCTAAGCCTTGACCTTAGACCAATTTAAGTGAGTAAATTTTAAGAGAGCTTTTGGGAGCACTCTCTGGCCCGACTTTTCTTTTTTTGCTTTTTGGGTCACACCCGACAATGCACAGGGGTCAACTCCTGGCTCTGCAGTCAGAAATTACCCCTGGTGGTGCTCAGGGGACCATATGGGATGCTGGGAATCGAACCTGGATTGGTCTTGTGCAAGTCAATGCCCTACCCGCTGTGCTATCACTCCATCCCTGGTTTTCATTTTATCACAGGTAGAAAACCAGGGCAAGGAGCAGGCATGAAGATGGGCTGTGGGACACCCTTCGGCCAAGGCCCAGCACCTCTGTGGTTCAGAGTTGTGTCCACTGCCGCCCCCTCGGCCTGGGTTGTGGCCAGATTATCATGCCCCCCCCACCCCCTTCCATACTTAGCACCCAGTGCCAAAGGGCTCAGGGGCAGAAGGATTTGTCTGTGGTCTGGGCTTTGCCTTGAGGCGGCTGTGATGGGGCTTTTCCTGGCAGGGCCTGGCTCTCTGGCCCGAACTTGGGCTTCTTCCAATGTGGCTTTTGCTCTGTGGGCTGCACGTTCTGACTCTGCAGGCCTGGACACGGCAGTGAGACATTGGCTGGAGGCAATGGGAAGGCTGCCCACCTGGCTGGCCTTTTCAGAGTCCTGGGGCTGGGGGGACTCTTTTCACCAATTCTGGCATCTCTTGTGTCCTACGGGGCCCCTGGGTCCCACAATGAGAAAGTCTTGCTGCATCAACAAGGGCCCTTTACCTATTCTCTGGACGTCGGAGAGAAATGCTGTTTCTATGCTTCACCCTTCTTAGCCAGGAGGAGAAGAGTCCAGGATCTGGGATCAACGTGACAGTTCTTGAAAGGGTGACTGGCAGTTCTTTTTTTTTTCTTTTTTGTTTGTTTGTTTCTTGGAGAGTTTGGGGCTGCTCGGGGCTTACTCCTGACTCGGTACTCAGGGATCACTCCCATGGTGTTTGTTCAGTGTGGTACTGGAAATGGAGTACGTAAAGCAAATGCCTCACTACTATCTCTGCCTGCAAACCCTATTTTTGTTGTTGTTTTTGTATTGGGGTCACACTCTTACCCAGGGCTTACTCCTGGCTCTGTTTGGTGGTCACTTCCAACAGTGCTCAAGAGCTATATGTGGTATCTGGGATTGAACCAGGGTCAGCTGTGCAAGCCAAGTGCCTTAAGCCCCTCCAGCCCTAGGGTAACTGATGTTTGTCTTCTAAGAGAGACCCACCTGTTCACAATCAGCTATTCAGGTGCTAAGAATCAATTCCTCCCTCCCTTCCTCCTCTTCCTTCCATCCCTCCCTCTCTTCTTTCCTCCCTCCCTTCCTTCCTTTCTTATTTCCTTCCTCTCTTCCTCCTTCCCTCTTCCTTTTCTTTCTTTCTTTCTTTCTTTCTTTCTTTCTTTCTTTCTTTCTTTCTTTCTTTCTTTCTTTCTTTCTTTCTTTCTTTCTTTCTTTCTTTCTTTCTTTCTTTCCTTCCTTCCTTCCTTCCTTCCTTCCTTCCTTCCTTCCTTCCTTCCTTCCTTCCTTCCTTTCTTTCTTTCTTTCTTTCTTTCTTTCTTTCTTTCTTTCTTTCTTTCTTTCTTTCTTTCTTTCTTTCTTTCTTTCTTTCTTTCTTTCTTTCCTTTTCTTCCTTCCTTCCTTTCTACCTTTCTATCTTTCTGTCTCATATATGCTCTAACACTGAGTTACTTGTCCAGCTGTAGGATGGGTTCCTTGTGTCTCTCAGCTGCCAAGAGAAGCATTTTCGAGGGGTAGGGTTGGATCACAGGATCTTGTTCCAGCCGTGAGACCCATCTCTCTGGGCACCTCTTGTCTCTAAGGCACTGTATTTTGTGGAAACGGACTGAGCTTCCATTCCACTTTCACTCCACCAGTGTCAGAGAGGGACATTTCTAAAATTCTTGCCAGGGAGGGTGGAGCCAACTGTCTATTCTTCCCCCCTCCTCCTTTTAGCTCAAAAATTTTCTGTGAGAGAAAGGACCTACCTCAGAATGGACTTTGTGTTGCTGAGGGTGTGGTGGGAGTACAAGGAGCCGTCTAGCCAACAAGCCTTGTTTTTAAGTGACAGGTGTGATGGGGGGTGAGAGCCTGAGATGGGGGCACCCTCCACATCCAACCGAGCATCTCAGGAACCAGGTCTGCTGCAGGAAGCCCTTTGCCTGCAATTAGCACAAAGAGCTAATTCAACAGCCCGCAAAGCTCATCCTCCATAATAGTCCTAATTAGAAACATTATCCATAAGGAGGGGGAAACAATTTACACAGACTCCAGCATGAGCTCATGGCAATAGAGTTGTTTGTTTTTCAGCCCTGAGGCTATAGACACACATGTCTCCGAAATAATGCGCCTGGATCTGAGAAGCTGATATTTGCAGACACTCGGGGAAGCGCAGTCTGTACTCCACACGCTCTCTCCCTCCGTCTTGCCTTTTACCTCTGTGGTCTGGGGTGGGGTGGGGGGAGGGAGCGATGTGACAGTTTTGTTAGGAGCTTCATATTTCAGAACAGAAAACCTATCGACTTGCAATGGAAACGTCTTTCCATCTGCTTTTAGTCCATTTCCATGCGGCAGACACCAGTGATGTTTCCCTTGCTTAATGGAGCAAAAATCAGCATGCGCTTCTGTTTAGCACAGACAAGAGATGCTGCGTCTGGAGGAATAGTCAAATCAGCATGCCACATGTAGGGCGGGGAGTGGGGGGAGCATTTGATTTACTTTGCTGCTAGCGGAGCCTGGGAGGAAAGACAAAGACCATGCTCTAGGGTCTCACTGACTTTGGGTTTTGCTTTTTGGACCACACCCGGCAGTAACCAGGGCTTCTTCCTGCCTGTGTGCTCAGGGATCACTCCTGGTGGTGCTTGGGGCAACTGTCACAAGTGCCAGGGATTGAACTAGGATTGTTCGTGTGCAAGGCAAGCACCTTACCCCTGGTTGTATTTCTCTGCCCCCTCCCACCCCCGCACACACACAGATGTTTAGTCACCAGCACGCCTTTCCTCTCATATAGAGCAGGATCTGTTTCACCCTCTCCAGTCTAGAAAGGACTCCTCCATTCTGGCTTTGGGAGATTCCTAGAGTGTCCTTTTGGCCACCCTTTCAGTGAACACCCATGCCCCAATTTTCCCAGGAGAGAGCCCTGAGCACAGAGCTAGGAGTGAGCCCCGATCAAGCCAGGTGTGACCCAAAACTAAAGAAGTAAATAAACATGTCGTTATATGTATGAACGGAATCAACCTTAAATGGCCATCATCAGGTAAACAGGGTCAGGAAGCTGTGGCCCACGGACTCAATGGAATTTGCTGTCGAAAGGGGTAAGGAAAAGGAGCACTGCACCCCCTTTTCCTGCCTCTGTTCTTGGTTCCCACAATAGCTGGTGGGCAGAGTATGGTCTGTGAATGAGCATCACCTAGGCTTGCATTCTGCCCCCAAGTGTTTCCCAACCTCTCTGAGCCTGTTTCTTCCTCTGTAAGAGCAGGGGTAGGAGAACCCCCTCCTTCCGATACTGTTTCCAGGATGAATGAGATATTTCTCATTACTGAAATAATTCAGTTAATGAGATATTGCATGCGCAAAGTTCAGAGTCAGAGTTTCAGTATTTGACACTAATATCCTCAAAGCTTTCCAGATATCTTTGATCTTCAGGGGAATTGTGATAATGAGAATAGTGCACCTAGTAATATTCAATACACACTGTCTGATAAGTACCATCCTCACCCTTATCCTCACTCCCCCTCCCCGCCATCTTCTGCCAAATGAATATGCTGAAAACAATGAGTTCCAGGTGGTTTGAAAAATTCCTTAGGACCATGCCGGTTTGGGAAGGTACTGTTTTAAGAAGACAGGGTTAGTGTGTTAAGTGACGACTTAGCAATAGAAAGGATCCAACCACAGCCCCACTTTCCTCTGCTTCTCCCTTCTCACCTTGTGAGCTAAAAGTTCCTGGAGGTACTGTCCAATGCTTTAGGAGGTAGTGTGGGGAGAATGAAGTAACTTTTATTAAATTTGCCTTCATAGGATTGCAGAATGTACAGTGCTTTGCATGTGGCTATCCCTGATTTAATCCCCAGCACTGAATATGATCTCCTCAATCTTCCCAGGAAGGAGCCCTAATCACAGCTAGGTATGACCCCGCACTAAAATTAATAAATGTGTCATTACAATACATGAATGGAATCAACCTAAATGCCCATCGTCAGATAAACAGTCAGGAAACTGTGGCACACCGAATTTCATGGAATTCTCCTCTGCTCTTAAAAAGACGAGGGGCCTGAGGGATAGTACAATGGGTAGGTCACACTTACCTTGCATGTCAATGACCTGGATTCATTCCCAGGTACCACATCTGGTCCCTTGATCCCTCCAGGAGTGATATTTAAGTACAGAATCAGGAGTAAGCCCTAAAGCACCCCTGGTTATGGCCCAGACCGTTCCCCCCACCCCCAAAAATGAATTGTTCCCTTTGGAAAGTCAGTGGATGGAACTGGAGGTGATGGTACTAAGATAAACAAGTAAGGATGTGGCAATCATCTGATGGGCGCACGCACAGGTAGATATAAATAACTACCACAGACAAACTAACAGGAACAACAAAACTAACCCCTAGATTCAGTGAAAACTGCATTGGCTCCCAGAGGGACAAGCAGGAGGTGAGAGGGAGGGATGGGGGGTCTTTTGCAAGTGGGACAGTACTAAAACTTGGAGGATGAGAGCACACAAATACACACACACACACACACATACATAGCAGGTTGGAAATTGATCTTTCAGCAGTTGGATACAAGATGTGTTTTTTCCTCTTCCTGGGGAGCCCATACCCCACTCATCTCCCTCACTCTTATATTCACAGAAGAATGAACCACTTTCACGGACTCTGCTTTATTTCATTCTCTCTAAAAATTTACAAGTTCATGAAAGAAGTTAAAATACTGATGACCCTGGTCTGTACTCAAGGGTGTTTCTGAACTCAGGGTGTTACCCCAGCTGACCTTGGCTCTGGCCTGCATCCTCCTCTGTCTGAGGAGCCTGACCTTGGCTCTGGCCACTGAGAGCCACAGGGGTGTAGGAGAGGCGGAGAGAAGTGTCGGAAGTGGCTTGATCATTGCCCAAGCTCTGAACCCTGGGGTGCTCGCAAGTCACTACAAACACTAACCCCGTGCTCCAGCACAAAGACCAGTTCCGCTCCTTTGTGCTGATCCAGAGCCTGTGCCAGTTCTCTGGTCACGTTGCCCGGAACTGTGGGCTTCTGCAGTGAAAGGGCCCATTGTGATGAGTGGTCAACAAACAGCCAACTTTGCCCAGCGCCTCGCCGACCTGGCCTCTCCTGCCTTCCTCTGTGCAGATGGGGTCGGGCGTGAACTTCCTATTGTAGCTAAATGGATGGGCAGCGGGCAGTTCCCATCTAAGCCCCTGAAACAAAGAAAACTAGGAAGTCTCTGTGCAATGTCCCAAATCAAAGGCTTTCCAAAATGACCAGAGAAATGGTCTTTTGGTGGGAAGAGAGGGTGTGAGGGCCATACTTTGTGGTGCTCAGGGCTTACTCTTGGCTTTGTGATGCTCAGGGGACCATATGTGGTGTTGGAGGTGTTGGCTGCATACAAGGCAAGTGCCTGAACCTCTGTACTAGCTCTCTGGCCTAAGGAAATGGTCTTATTGCTTTCATAGCTCCCTTTCTTCCTCCTTTTCCTCCCTGATACTTGTCCTCCTCTCTAGGAAATTTCCTCTCAGAGGGTCCTCAGATTTCTGTTGTGTGGATGAATAAGTAAGATGGAGTTTAAACAGTAAGTGCCCTGCTTTTGGGCTGGAGAGATGATATGACAAGTAAGGCACTTGCTTTGCATGCAGTCACCCTGGGTTCAATCTCTGGATTGGCATGAGCCTCCCCTGAGCACTGCCAGTGGTGATCTCTGAGCAGAGAGCCAGGAATAAGCTCTGAATACTTCTGGGTATGATCTAATTCTGGCACCCCCCCCCCAAAAAAAAGACTTGGAAAACTTTCTAATACTGAATTCCAGTTGGGTTTAGAGTGGATGCTTCTAGGTAAAGGGAACAGTGCACTGAACATTTATTTTAAAGACAGCAATATTCAGAGGGAACAGTTTATTTCATTTATCTATTTATTTTAATGAATCATCGTGAGGTATAGTTACAGACATAAATTTTAGTGATTACATTTCAATCAAACAATGTTCGAGTACTCATCCCTCCACCAGTGCCCACTCTCCACACCAATGTTCCCAGTGTCCCTCCTGCCACCCAACCCCTTCCCACTCCCTGCCTCTGTGGCAGACACCTTCTCAGAGGGAGTGGTTGAACCCATCAGCAGTGTGTCTGGCAGAGAAAGGCAGCTAGATTCAAAACTGGGATCTCAGTCCCGCATGGATGGCTGAGCGAACCTGTCAGGTGCCACTTTCCTTGTTTCCAGCATGCTGCGTTGGTCCTAATGATCTTCATGTTTTCTTGGGCGATTATTGGGGTATGAGATCAAGTCCCAGCACCCTGACCTGCCTGTCTGGTATCCTGAGATCCCCTGTAATCCTTCATTTGTTTTGAAGGATTGATTTGGTAGAGGACATGCCGGGGAAGAAGAGTCTCTGCATTTTCAAAAATTGAAGTGAAGGACTGACATCAGTGAAAGCACCAAGTATGGCAAATGCTGAAATGAGAAAGAGCAAGAAGCAGAGCAATCGACCTGCTTATTCTTTGGCACAAAGAAGATGAGATAGGAAGTGCTTACCTTTTTGCTGGAAGCTCACTTCTTTCAAGCAGCTTTGTCTGAAGTCAGGAGCCAGGAGCCCCAGTTGATAACTTGCTATAAACTCAAGCAGTTTTTTCTTTAGTAAATGGAAGGTATGGCAAAGTCAGGTTTTTCTGTTTACTTGTTTGTTTGTTTTTAGAGCACACCCAGCAGTGCTCAAGACCAACTCCTGGCTCTGTCATGAGGCATCACTCCTGGCAGGGCTCAGAGGATCTTATGGGGTGCTGGAGATCAAACCCCACTTGGTTATGTGCAAGGCCTGTGCTCTCTATCTGCTATACTATCTCTCCGACTTGATGGGTTAGGTCAATTTTATTACTTATTTATTCATTTATTTTTTAAATTTTATTGAATTACCACGAGCTATTACAAGCTTTCATGTTTGAGTTACAATCACAATGATCAAACACCTATCCCTCCACCAGTGCACATTCCCCACCACCAATATCCCTAGTATACCCCCCTTTTCCCACCCTCCCCCTGCCTCCATGGCAGACAATATTCCCCATGGTGAGGTCAATTTTAAAGCCCATCTAAGAGCTGACATTCATAATTCCCGTAATTCCAGGAAACACATGCTATCAGCAGGTTTCTGAAATAAGTACCAGGTGAAAGACCTCAATCAAGGCTCTTCACACATGGACCCAGCCAGTGCATGCCCAGGTCTCCTGAGGAATTGGGAACAAACCAGTGGGGTTAGATTGCCTTCACCTCAGTCAGTGCTGGAGAGACTTCCAGCCCCTGGGAGCATGGGTGGAAGCAGCAGATTATCTGAGTAGAAGAGATGCACCTGGGATCACAGGGAGACGCATGGGGCTGGAATTCACAGAGGGGAATTCTTGAGAAAAGGGAGTTGAAAGGAGAAAGAGCTCTGGAGTTCTGGAGAGCATCCCTTCAGCTGAGAACCGACTGGCACAGCATGGGATGGAACAACAGCGAGGCAGAGAAAGTGCCTTTCAGAGGACCCGCAGTAACACCCAGTGGAGCTCACACAGGATAGGAGAGAACTTCCCCTCACACTCGTCAGAAATCTTATTGATGGAGCACTGAGTAAACTACTTGGAAACCTTATCCCTCAGTAATAGTGTTTAATTAATCCCAGACTCAAGGATGCTCCTAACAGGATTTAAAAGCAAGTCTTGAAATGTTCAAACTATTTCCAAGTTTATTTTAAGTTGGAGTTGTGCCCCAATTTAATCTCAAGAATACGTGTGTGTGTGTGTGTGTGTGTGTGTGTGTGTGTGTGTGTGTGTGGTACCTGGAGAGATAGTACAGTGGGTATGGCTGGCCTTTGATCCCAGGCACACCGTATTGTTCTCTAGGAGTGATCCCTGAGCACAGAGCCAGAAGTAAACCCTGAGTATTTTGGGCTTGGCCCTCAAAAAAGAATTTAGAAAAAAAATACACACACACACACACACACTCCCATAGTAAAATTCAAGTTAGCAAAACACAAAAAGTAATCCAAAACACATAACACCAGAATCAAATAGCTCCAAAAAGTGACCATTAAGATTCTCAAAAGTAGTCAGAAGGAAAAAAAATGTTGTTTTGTGAAGAGAGGAATAAAATTAAACATGAAAGCAGAGTTCTGGTCAGAAAACAAAGCAAGCAACTAGACAAAGAAATACTACTATTCACTGATATACGACCATAAACTGTAAAGTACACTGAGGAAAATATAGGAAGAACAGTTCAAGATTTGGACCTCAAAGGGGACTTCAGTGATCTGATACCCTTGCAAAGGCAACAAAATAAAAACAAATGGGACTATATAAGGTTCAAGAGCTTCAGCATGGCAAAAACTAAACAAACAAAAAACCCCACAGGCTAACTAGAAGACAGTTAACTGAATGGGAAAAAGTATTGTGTTCAACACATCAGATAAATGTTTGATATCCAGGATTTTTAGAATACTCACAAAATTCAACAAAAAGAAATTCAAAAATCCTGGGTGGCACGGGAAGAAAAAAGATAAAAGAGCAGCAGGACTTGCAACAGCAGGACACGTGGGCAATCTCAGGATGGGGGCAATACTGGCGCGCTCTCCACTGAGATGCGACCCAGGTGGCCACACGTTTGTGCGGCCGCTCTGATGCTGATCAACCATGATCCAGAGGCCAGCAAGACTACTTTTGGTACCAGCAGCCACTTGCAGAAAAGTCTCTAGACTGTGAACTAAACCATAGCCCCATGCTGCCCCAGGAAGGAAAATGATGCAATTTCTAACATAAATCTCCCTGGACTTAGTTACTAAAGAAGAGACTTCTTATCTCTTCATTCTCAGCAATGGAAAACTAATTATCAAATGCTTCCTTGTCAGCAGGGCTGTTTTTTTGGGGGAAACCCCAACAACAATAGTGAGTTTTGTATTGAAATATGGAATATTATCAAGGTAAAGAGAAAGTGAAGTGAAATTTATCACCTACGCAGGCGGGGGTGGGGGGTGGGAGGGTGGGAGGTATACTGGGGTTTTTGGTGGTAGAATATGTGCACTGGTGAAGGGATGGGTGTTCGAGCATTGTATAACTGAGACATAAGCCTGAAAGCTTTGTAACTTTCCACATGGTGATTCAATAAAATAAATAAATTATAAAAAAAAGAAATTCAAAAATCCTATAAAAAATAGGGAAAGGAAATTAATAGACACTTCGCAGAGGAAGATGGCAGATGGCCAATGGATACATGAAAAAAAATGATCTGTATCACTTATCAACAGAGAAATCCAAATCAAGATGACAATGATATATCATCTCACACCAATGAGAATGGCACATATCAAAAATAGAAGGAATAATCTGTATTGGCAGGGATGTGGTGAAAAAAGAACTCTCATTCACTGTTGGTGGGAACGTTGTCTGATACAACCCCTTTGAAAGCCAGTATGGAGAATTCTCAGGAAACTTAGAATTGAATTGCCATATCACCCAGCAATTCCACTGTTGGGCATCCATACCCAGGACATTAAAACATTCTCTCAAAAGGACATATGCACACCATTATTCATTGCTGCACTCAACACAATAGTTAATGAAATCAACCTAGATGTCCAATGACAGCTAAATGGATTATGTACCATAGCATCATTTTCCTGTTGTTCATCAATTTGCTTGAGCAGGCACCAGTAACATCCCCATTGTGAGGCTTGTTGTTACTGTTTTTGGCATATTGAACACGCCATGGGTAGCTTGCCAGGCTCTGCCATGTGGGTGGGATACTCTTGGTAGCTTGCTGGTCTCTCCGAGAGGGATGAAGAAATCGAACCTGGGTCGGCCACATGCAAGGCAAATGCCCTACCCACTGTGCTATTGCTCCAGCTCAGGGAGCTGGGTATCACTCCAGGGTAATTTTTCAAAAATTAAAAATGTTATAAATTGTGACAGTTGGACAATATCAAGTGCTGCATATCCACTAGCTTCATTTTTATTGTCCTTCTTGCACAAGTTCCTCAAATAAGGCTCTATGTTAAAAGTTTCACTTGCCAAATGAAAACTACAACATTTGACTGCATTGTTTCTCTACATACAAAACAAACATCATTCAAAGCAATTTACCTTCCTTTTATCTCTTCTCTGATTCTTCAGCGTGCTTTAAGGCCACTTCCTCTGTTACAGTAATATAAGCATTTAAAAACTTTGTCTTCTTGATTAGAGCAGGGCATTTTTGACAGAGCTCAGTTGGGGTACTCTGGCCTTGTTTCAGAGCTGCAGATACTTTTCAGAGTCTGGACTGTCTGAGAAATGGATTATAAAGATGTGGTATATATACACAATGGAATATTATGCAGCTGCAAGGAACGGTGAAATCATACAATTTGCAGTAACATGGTTGGAACTGGAAGATATCATGTTGAGTGAAGTAAGCAGAAGAAGAAACCCAAACACAAGATGATCTCACTTATCTGTGGAATATAGAATACTGGATGAGGAAATATATTGTAGTCAAAGGGGAATGCTTAGATCATCCTTGATCCCAGCCAGTATTTAGAGAGGAGACAGATAGAGAGGAAATAAATCAAGGAGGAACAGCAAAGAACATGAAGTAATGGGCTTACAGGCATGAGGGCTTCAGTTATATCAGTGATAAGAGTGTGGGATACAGCCATCTATCCAAAACAGATTCAACAAAACTGAAAACATGAGATCTAAGTGGCAACCACTGAAACTTTGTAATGTGCTTGTCAGCTTGACAGGCCAGGGTGGAGTGGGTGTTGGGATGGGGAGGGACTCGGGGAACACTAGTGGAGGGAAGCTGACACTGGTGCAGGGGTTGGTGTTGAATTATTGTATGCCTAAACTGCAGCTATCAGTAACAATGTAAATCATGGCTCTTCAATAAAAATTTAAAAAAGAAACAGTTCTCAATTGACAGGAAGGAAAACAGCCTCGAATTTTTTATATATGGAAAAACCTCTTCCAGGAAACAAAAAGAATGGAAAAGAAATGCCTTTTAGGGCTGGAGAGTTAGTACAGAAGGGAGGGAACCTGCCTTGCATGCAGCTGACCCGGGTTTAATCTCTGACAACCCATATGGTCCCCTGAGCACCTGCTAGGAGTAATTCCTGAGTGAAGAGCCAGGAATAGGCCCTGGCTATTGCCACATGTGGCCCCAAACAACAACAACAACAAAAAAAAAAGGCAAAAAAATACTTTCTTAGAGACACAAAAATGGGATCAGAGAGATTGTACCAAAAACTTAAAAAATAAATACACAAAAATAAAAAGAATTGATACCTAGCAGAACTGTGCTATAAGGAATTGTTAAAACCCTTAAGGCAGAGGGGCTGGAGCGATAGTACAGCGGGTAGGGCGTTTGCCTTGCATGAGGCTGACCCGGGTTCGACTCCCAGCATGGTCCCCCGAGCACTGCCAGGAATGATTCCTGAGGGCAGAGCCAGGAGTCAGCCCTGAGCATTGCCTGGTGTGACCCAAAAAGCAACAAACAAACAAACAAACAAAAACCAACCAACTAACAAAAAAAACCGTAAGGCAGAAGGAAACTCTCAGCTCATTCGTCAACGTGGTTTGGCGCGAGCCTCAGGCAACCACAAGCTAACGTCTGAGCTCACAAAGGTGTGCAGAGATGTGATAAAGGAAGACCTCAAAGAGAGAAGAGCAGCAGTGTTGGCCAGCCGGGAATAGTATTCGCAATGCTCACCTGTTCTTCGCCAACTGCAAGACCAAGATGACTGCCCTCCGATGTCCCGATGGATCTATCACATCCTCCAGAAAGGCAATGGAGAGGATTATTTACGACTTCTACTCAGATCTCTTTGACAGTCATGTCCACCTGCCCACATACTAAATTCTGCAGGATGGATATGTCGTTCCCAGCGTTCTCCCTTCTGAAATCGGACACGCCATTTTGCTGGTAAAGACGCAAACAGCACCTGGTCCGGACAAGGTCAGACCCGAACACCTGAAGATTCAGCCACCAGTACTCATCAATACACTGGCCCGACTCTTCACACGCTACCTGTCTGAATGCAAGGTTCCGTCCCAGTGGAAAACCAGTAGATGGTGACTCCCAATAAAGTTGAGGGAACATGTGATGCTGGGACCTACCTACTGTCTCCTGGCCTCAAGAACTAAGAATTTATAAGAGGAGATAAATGTGGCCCTGTTACTACCAACCACCATCTTTTTAACCAGCAAGATTAGGTTATTTACATGGTTGCTTGCATAGTTGTTTATCATGCGTTTGTTATAGCCATTCAATATTCCAACCAGTCCCACCACCCACCCAAGTGACCTCCCATCCACCGCCATTGTCCCAAATTGCCAAACCACCCCCCAAAGCCTGCCCCCCTTAGCAGCCATAAAATAATTTATTTTATGTTACTTGTTATAATTAAATGGCTAATGGCATTATCAAAAAATATTTCAGTAAAAGAAAATTTTTGAAAATTGTTATAGCTCATCACGTGGCCATTCAGTCCTTGTTTGAGGGTTTACTAAGCTGTTGTTGCTAGTTGAGTTTTTTGTGCTAATGTGTTTGTTTATTGGGCTTAGTTGGCTTCTATGTTCCCATCTACTTTGGTCTGCTGCTACTGCGATGGCAGTATTACAGAATTTGAAAGTCTCACAAGGCTACAAATGCAGTCATACACTCCAGCAACTCCAGGATATTTAGCTGGGCCATCAGTTTACATGGCAGCAGTCATGGGATGTGGGTTTGGCTGCCAAGGCTCCTGAAAGTACAGGGGGATTGGAGGGGGCGGCTTCCCACCCTCACTCCTAGAAGACCCCAAAATTTGCAACCTGAAGACTGGTGTACCTGGAATTTTCAGCAGCTGGGCATTTCTGCAGAACTCAGTGGTGAGGCAGTGGCGTTGGTTCACTGGTGTGGTGGCAGCTGTGGAACGTGAGTGCAGCTGCTGGGCTCAGCCTGCTTCCCTCCTGAGGGCTCCCCAGAGTTCTGAGTGGGAGACCAGGTACCTGTGAAATTTTTGGTGTTGCAGATTTTAGAAGTGGTTATTACTCCCCTTCCTGAGAAGACTGAAATGGGAGGTCACTGCATTTTCTCTCTAGTGAGAGATTCTAAGAAAAATGTTTATAAAGATTGGGCTATGAATGGTTCCCTGGGTGGACATTTAATTAGGAGAAAGGTTTACCGATTGACCAGGACATCATATAGAGCAGAGAAAGAATAGGAGAAGGAAAAATGAGCAGAAAGAAGGAACTCGGTTTTCCAGGACCAGGTACAGCCCCCTGTGGTTCTAGAGATGCTACTTGGAGAGTAGCTGAATTTATTCCATTCCCATCCCGAGGTATATTCTACCCAGAATGGAGTTTGAGCTATTAAAAAAAAAAATCTAGGCATGTGATTGGGACTGGACAGACTTACCTGAGATACAGACCAGGTTGCTGCAAGGCTTTTTGTTGTTGTTAGGAGTTTTGTTTTGTTCTGGTTTTGAGTCACACCTTGACTGTGCTTAGGGCTTTCTCATGGCTCTGCATGTAGGGATCACTCCTGGCAGGCTCAGTGGACCATTTGGAGATTCTACCTGGGCAGGGTTCATGTGAGGCAAGCTCCTTACCTGCTGTACTGTCACCTGTCCCCCCTCATCCCCTAAAAAGTCTTTTTAAAGAACTCACAGTCTACCCCCAAAAAAGCCAGCATAGGATTGGTCACCAGCCACCTAGAGGGCATTGCCAGTACAGTCCGGGAAGCACTAGATTCCCACAGAGTTCTGTTGCCTCCAGATCAGTTGCCCTTCCAATCCTATCACTTAGCTCCAAACTCTAGAGGTACTTTAACTCTTAGTTCTGGAACATTAGGGCAGGCAGTTTTTCTAAATCAATCATCTAGGATCCAGGTCCCAAGTCCAAATTGCATAGTATGAAGAAGAGGACAGGAGAACAAAAGCAAGTTTGGAATTGATGTTTTAAATGGTCCAAATCAACATAACGGGAGAAGTGATCCATACAATTGAATTTGGGGGCAATTAGAAGCAGGGGTGTTGGAGTGCTTGGGGGGGGAGATATGTACATGGTGAGGGGGGTGGAATTAGAATGATGTACATGAGAAACTATTATTAATAGTATTGTAAATCAGAGACTCTCAATTAAAAAAATTTAGATGGGGCCAAGTTTTATTGGATTACTTTAACTCTTAGTTCTGGCACTGATCCAGAAGCTGCATTACTGGGGTCCTTCTGCCTTGTTTGCTGTCCTAAGGGCTGGGGGGACCAGCAGGCACCGTGAGAGAACCAGACGAGTACACTGTGTCCTTAAAGGCAACACCTTGCTTGCAATTCAACACCTTCTGCTTTAACAGGGGAAGATGTTTCCTGTGTTCTCACTGTTGCCGGTAGCTCAGAGAAGTGGGGGAGCAAGGGAGGTTGGCTGGAGAAAAGAATGTTTCTACCCCTCTGCTTGGCCCACCTCAGCCACCAGCGCTCAGGAAATGCCTGGCCAACTCAATCAGGTCAGTTCCAACCTCAGGACAGGGGTTCTGGGTCAGTCACCTTCTCTCACAGAAAACAATTTCAGGTGGAGGCAAAATGATGAAGCAAGATAGTTTTTTTGTTTGTTTGTTTTGCCTTTTTGGGTCACAACTGGCAATGCACAGGGGTTACTCCTGACTCTGCACTTGGGAATTACTCCTGATGGTGCTTGGGGGACCAGATGGGATACTGGGGATCAAACCCGGGTTGGCCACATGCAAGGCAATGCCCTACCCACTGTACTATCGCTCTGGCCCCAAGCAAGATAGTTTTTGTTGAAAGTTATTTAGAAAGATGTGAAGGGAGAGAAAAAGAGTAGTACATAGCTTGAGAGAGAATACAGGCTTTTCCAGAGTAGAAATAAGCAAGCAAAGAAACAGACAAGCAAGTGAGACATGTTCAAGGGAAAACACAGGCTTGAAGAGCAAGCCTCAATTTTAAAAAATCACTGTATAGGATGAACCAAGAGCCGAGGCACGAGAAGCAGAGCCTCCCGCCTACTGACTGTGATCCTGAGGTCTCCTAACCCATTTTGGCACCAGAGCAGATTCTTGCAGCCATGCACTTTGACTGCGAGCTGAACTACAACCTCGTGCAGCCCGGGGAGGGATTTTTTTCCCTCTCCACCCCATTTTTCTGAGCGAAAATGGCGGCAGCGGCAGCAGCCACGCGGTGAGAGCCACCCTCTAAGACCCCTACACCAGGAGGTAGGACTTTCTTTAGTGACGTAGCCTGTAGGTGATCCTGGGAGGGGAGGTGTTCCCGGCGCGCCTTCCGCCCAGAGATGAACCAAGAGCCGCGGCACGAGAAGCAGAGCCTCCCGCCTACTGACTGTGATCCTGAGGTCTCCTAACCCATTTTGGCACCAGAGCAGATTCTTGCAGCCATCCATTTTGACTGCGAACTGAGCTAAAATATTAGAAACCCAAAACCGCGCGAATTTATTAGATGATGCTTATTCAGCAGGCCTGATGTTGGGGAAAATTTCTAATCAACAGTAGTGAGTTCTGTATGGAAATATGAAATGTACTCAATATATAGAGAGAATAATGGGAATATCATCAGCTACTTAGATGGGGGGTGGGGTGGGAGGGGGGTTTATTGGGGTTCTTGGTGGTGGAACGGGTGCACTGGTGAAGGGATGGTGGTTTAATCAGTATTTGACTGTGACTTAAACCTGAAAGCTTTGTATTTTTTTTGTTTTCACGGTGGTTCAATAAAATATTTCTTTAAAAAAAAAATCACTGTATCACTGTCATCCTGATGTTCACTGATTTTCTCGAGCAGACGCCAGTAATGTCTTCATTCGTCCTAGCCCTGAGATTTTATCTGCCTCTCCTTACTCTCTTTTCCCAACTGTACCTCATTGGAGGCTCTTTCAGGGTCAGGGGAATGAAACCCATCATTGTTACTGTTTTTAGTATATCAAATACGCCACTGGGAGCTTGCCAGGCTTGGCCCTGCAGATAGGATACTCTCAGTAGGTTGCCGGGAGAACTAGACAATAAGAAGTCTGGAAGCCTTGAATGCATTGTGCTTCCGGGAGCTTTGTTTTATAGTCTCTGGATCTTGGCTGTTGATGGGATTACATGGCGCCAGGGGCAGTTTGTGGGTGTGACTGCCTAGCTACTGGGAGTCACAATTTAAAATTGTGAAATATCTAAAATATTTAAAATTTAATTTTTTTAAATTTAAAATCAATTTAAAATATTATAAATATATATATATATATATATACTGAGGTTCAAAACTTCTTTTATCTAAAAACTATAAATCTTAGGGGCTGGAGCAATAGCACAGTGGGTAGGGCATTTACCTTGCACGTGGCCAACCCGGGTTCAATTCCCAGCATCCCATATGATTCCCCAGCACCACCAGGAGTAATTCCTGAGTGCAGAGCCAAGAGTAACCACTGTGCATCACTGGTGTGACCCGAAAAGTAAACAACAACAACAACAACAAAACTATGACTCTTACTAAGATGGTAGTAGGTACTGCATTTCACCACACCATCATTTTAAAAAAAAACTGAGGGTGTGCAGGGGGTGCCACACTTGCTGTGCCCAGGGCTTACTTGTGTCAGGGCTCAGGGATAAATCTGAGCTGTGTGCAAAGCAAGCACCTTCACCCATGTACTATCCCTCTGACCCCTCATTGCAAGTTTTATGTCAATATTTTTGCTTTGGAAAAATGTGAGGTGTAGGCACTCAACAATTGCCTCCATGCTTCTGGCTGGAACCCGCTGCTTGGACGAGCCTCGTCCAGAAATTAATTTGTTGAAAAACTCAATATGTAGGTTTTGTGATTGAAATCTCCAGCCTCCAAGGGGTTTGGGATGGGCTTCTTCCTCCCAACTCCCTATACTTCTGGAAGCCTAGCAGTCATGCACATACCCCCAAGCTGTCAGTCAGTTAAGAATTTAACTCCAGCTGTATCACCCTGTTAGAAATTTTTGAACACCCTGGAGTGTGCAGCTGTGATTTTGGCAGTGTGACATCTCAAACTCTGTAACACTGATAAGACAAGAGTAGCACACCATATGGGATGGGATGTAATGTAGAAGACTATCAATCTTGGTTAACAAAATGTAAACACAGAAGTCTTAACCTGTAACAATCTCAGAATCTCTTATACAAGGGTTTAAGGACTCTATGGTGAGATACAACAATCTTCACTAACTTTATTTTAAGGAAACAATTTTTTGATCATTCTTTTAAAAATTATTTATAACAAATAATATAAAATGAATTATTGCAGGCCTGCTATGGGAACAGGCTTAAGGGTGGTTGGAAAAATTGGAAATAATGGTGATGGAAGGATACAATGGTGATGGACTGGTTTTGGAATATTGACTGTCTACAGCTAAACTAATGACTTAATAATTTTAAAAGAAGTGGGGCATAACCATTACATGTAGCTTTACAAAAACTAATGTGCAGGTATTCTATAAAAACAAAGTGCAAAAACAAACAACAGGGAGCAATGATTATGTGGTAAAATGATAGAAAAATACATTTGGGATATCTGTTTAAGAAAAATAAAATGTGGGCTGGAGAGATAGCATAGCAGTTAGGACATTTGCCTTGCACACATCAGACTCAATCCAATTCAATCCGATTTCCCGAGCACTGCTTGGAGTAATTCCTGAATACAGAGTCAGGAGTAACTCCCAAACATTGCTGAGTATTGCCTCAATCCCCCATCCCTTCCCCCAAAAGAAAATGCTTTCTGTATTAAAGGAAAAGAAAGACAATAATAATAATAATAATAACAAACAACAACAACAATAATATTAATAAACTTGTTGTCTTTCTTCCACCACCCCAGACCACAATTCCCTTTGTGAATCATCTTAGCATCTGGGTTCCAGCAGGCAGTGAGGTGCTAATGAGACCAAGAGAGACTCTGAGAAGCTCCACCTCTCCCTGCCTCTGTGAACCCCCAATTGCCTGCTCCTGGGTTCACAGGTTCAAAAAGCTCAGCAGCTCTTTCAAGTATGGTCTGACCTCTGGAAAGGAAGCAGGCACAATCCATGATGGGGGTCCAGCAAAGTTCCTTGGGGCCGTGTGTCCCTTTCAGCAGAGGAGGGTCTTGAGTGGGCAATCACTGGCAGTTGCTGTTTTGGTTGGTCCCACAGGAGGGCCACAGGTGCCTCAGGCTGAGGGTGGGGGCCTGGATGTGTCCTAGCTACCCCCTGGGAAGAGCCCCAGGTAACTGATTGGCAGCCCTGAACCTCACCCTGATTGAAGCCTTGGATATTTTGTTTCCTTTTTACACTACAACTGTCTATGTGCTTTGGCAGAACCAATTAGAATCCACACGTACATGCATGGATAAATAAATACCTCCGGTCATCTCACCCATACAGCCACTATTCGTAGTAGTTTTGTGTATTTCCTTTCAGATTAGGTGAGCATAGTCTATATGCAAACATAGAGTTTGTAGGTTATGTAAACATTATAACATGTTTACTTGGATTAATATTGTCTACACCTGTTATGAAACATTTATCTTGTTTATAATTCACTGTCATTTTAGATGACAACAGGTGCCCTCACAGGAACTCTCCATGAACATACCATATCATTGCCTTTCCAGAAATTGGGAAGGGAGCCAGCGTCCTGGTGGGAGGGCGGCCAGCCTTCAATCTTTTTTCCCAACTGCTTCCCTGTTCAATCCCTCCTCCCTTCCCTCTCAGGCACCCCTTTTTAATTTTCTCCTCATTCACCCTTCCATTCCTTCATTCTTTGACCCTATGCCCTACTGCACTCAGATTTTTGTCCTCAAACCTCACCTGAGAGCTGGGAGCTAGTACCACAGGTAAGGCTTGCTGAGTGGGTTCCATCCCCAGCACCCTGTGTGCTCCCTGAGCAGCACCAAGAGTGCTCCCTGAGCACAGAGTCAGGAGTAGTTCCTGGTGTAGGAAAGAAAAGGAAGGGAGAAAGAGAGAGAAAGAGAAGAAAAGGAGGAGAGAAAAGGAGTGGAGCGGAGGGGAGAAGAGAGAAGCCCGCTGCCTTGACTACTTCTCCCCCTCCAAGCACCCTGTGAGATACTGCAACACTTTTTTTTTTTATTTTATTGAATCACTGTGAGATAGTTACAAGCTTTCATGTTTGGGTTGCAATCACACAATGATTATATGCCCATCCCTCCACCAGTGCACATTCCCCACCACCAATATCCCCGGTATACCCCCCCTTTCCCACCCTCCCCCTGCCGGACAGTAGATACAAGGTCCAGGAGGATTCTTCTTTCATTTTCTTCTCTTCCTTCCTTCCTTCCTTCCTTCCTTCCTTCCTTCCTTCCTTCCTTCCTTCCTTCCTTCCTTCCTTCCTTCCTTCCTTCCTTTCTTTCTTTCTTTCTTTCTTTCTTTCTTTCTTTCTCTCTCTCTTTCTTTCTCTTTCTCTCTTTCTTTCTTTTTTCTTTCTTTCCCTCTTTCCCTCTTTCTCTTTCTCTCTTTCTTCCTTCCTTCCTTCCTTCCTTCCTTCCTTCCTTCCTTCCTTTCTTTCTTTCTTTCTTTCTTTCTTTCTTTCTTTCTTTCTTTCTTTCTTTCTTTCTTTCTTTTCTTTCTTTCTTCCTCCATTCCTTTCTTCTTCTTCTTCTTCTTCTTCTTCTTCTTCTTCTTCTTCTTCTTCTTCTTCTTCTTCTTCTTCTTCTTCTTCTTCTTCTTCTTCTTCTTCTTCTTCTTCCTCTTCTTCCTCTTCCTTTTCCTCTCCCCCTTCCCCTTCCCCTCCCCTTCTCCTTCCCCTTCTCCTCCTTCTCCTTCTTATCTTCCTCTTCCTCTCCTCCTCTTCCTCTTCCTCTTCCTCCTCCTCTTACTCCTTCTCCTCCTCTGCACTCAGGGATCACTCCTGGGAAATCATATTGCCAGGAGTGCCAGGGACATATTGCCAGGAGTGCCAGGGATTGAACCCAGGTCAGCTGTGTGCAAGTCAAGTGCCCTACCTGCTCTACTATCTTTCTAACCTTCCTGCCAATATTTACTTTTAATGGCACTTTTTCAGTGCCAGATGGTGAACTGAGTTCTTTACAGTATTTATTTCCTTGTTTTGTTTTTCTGTTGTTGATTGTGGGACCACACCCACTAAGGGATTACTTTTTTATCCCTGCTCAGAAATCACTTCTGGCTGGGCTCAGGGATGGAACCAGGGTTGACCATGTGCTTGGCAAGAACATTCCCTGCAGTACTGTCTCCCCAGCCCCCATATTCTCATTCTCATCTTTATAACAACTCCCACTGCACAGTGTGGAAATAGAGGCTGGTAGATGTTAAATATTGTTTTCTTTAGTCCGAATGGCTAAAAGATACATGAAAAAATGCTCTACATCACTAATCATAAGACAGATGCAGATTTAAACTACAATGAGATATAATTACACACCACAAAGACTGGCCCACATCCAAAAGAACAAAATCAACTGGTGTTGGCACAGATGTGAAGAGAAAGGGACTCTCCTTCACTGCTGGTGGGAATGCCAACTGGCTCAGTCCTTTTGGAAAACAATATGGATGATTCTCAAAAAATTAGAAATTGAGCTCCCATTTGACCCAGCAATACCACTCCTGGAAATATATCCTGGAGAGGCAAAAAGGTAGAGTAGAAATGGCATCTGCATCTGTATGTTCATTGCAGCACTGTTTACAATAGCCAAAATCTGGAAAACTCCGGAGTGCCCGAGAACAGATGACTGATTAAAGAAACTTTGGTACATCTACACAATGGAATATTATGCAGCTGTTAGAAAAGATGTAGTCATGAAATTTGCATATAAGTGGATCAACATGCAAAGTATCGTGTTAAGTGAAATAAGTCAGAAAGAGAAAGACAGACATAGAAAGATCACCCTCATCTGTGGAATATAAAGTAGTAGAATGGGAGACTAACACCCAAGAGTAGTAGAGATAAAGACCAGGAGTTCTGCGCCACAGCTTGGAAACTGGCCTCACATGCTGGGGAAAAAGGCAGCTGAGATAGAGAAGGGAACACCAAGTAGAGGATTTTGGGAGGACCCATTCGGGTTGAAAGATGGGTGAAAGAAAGTAGACTACAGACTGAACATGATGGCCACTCAATACCTCTATTGCAAACTACAATACCCAAAAGGAGAGAGAACAAAAGGGAATGCCCTGCTGCAGAGGTAGGGTGGGGTGGTGGGGTGTAGGTTGGTGGGAGAGATACTGGGAACATTGGAGGAGGAGAATGGGCACTGGTGGAGGGATGAGTAAACAATCACTGTATGACTGAAATGCAAACACGAAAGTTCATAAGTTTGTAACTGTACCTCACAGTGATTCACTAATAAAAAATTTTTTAAAAAGACTGTTTTCTTTGTGGCATGACAGGTAGCTCCGATCAAAGGATTAAAATTCAGGTTGCCTATTCCAAACTACATTTCTCTGCTAGAAAAGCATAAAATATCCTCTTCGCCTCCCCCAACACACACACACACACACACACACACACACACACACACACACACACACACCAGAGTATTTGGTTAAATTCCCTAGGACTTGTAGTGCTCAAAGCGCTTTTGCAACTTCAGAAGCTGCACTTCAATTGCTTTTGAATGTATCAGTGGCTGCTGGGACAGAAACTGCACTCCATGGAGATTTATGGAGAAATGATCCAAAAGATAAATGTGAAGTTGGGGATATGGAGCAAACAAAGAGGTAAAGCTACTTGGATCTTTTCTTTCAAATGGATCAAAGGATGGTGCACCTCGTCTTCCCCAAAGAACTCTTTCCTCCTGTGTGGCCCGGTTGGGACTGTATGCAATTTTCGGACAATATCCTAATACCATCTGGTGAGGTCAAGGGTGGGAATAAACTGCACAGAAAATAAGCACCCAGTGAAGGGACTTACAGCTTCTGCTCCTTGTGTCTCCAGTTCTTTCTGTAGGATGGCATTTTTTCCTTTTTTCTTTCTTCCTTGCACTGCATCATATTCTTGGTGCTGTAAGTTTCTCGAAATGCTGACACATGAGATTTTGGGTATGAAGGGTGTGAATGTTTGATTGCCATTCTTGCTGCAAGCAGAGTCCTTTTTACTGTTACAGAAATTCAGAGCAGAAAAGTCGATTCTTAGCCTGCCAGGTGAGTTACCAAGGACAGGTCTGACTTCTCAAAAGGGGGATGTTTCCAGGCCAACTTTGTGAATTCCATGAGCGAACAAAGCCCTGTTTGTAACTGTGGCAGGTAAGGGAAGTGGGCGGGGGGGCGGGGGGTAGCGGGGCTTACTTTCTATCTGGTACAGGGAGTCAGAAGTGGGGGATTTTGCTATGTGGAATTCGGCCATCTCCTCTTTAGTTAATAGATGCTATGTTGTTATGCCTAGTTTAACAGAAAGAAATCCTCTAGAAGATTCTGAAGCCCCTGTTTGGAGGGGGCACTGTAAGGAAGAAAGCCTGGAGGGAGGTCTGGCTGAGACAGGCTTTCTGCTCAAAGGATGGGAGCCTCTGACGGTGTGCGGTAAGCGGGGATCAGAACTGGGCTTTAGGGAGAACAATTTCTCTTTTTTTTATTTAGTGGTGGGGTGCACCGTGTATTCCCAAGGCCCCTCCCCACCTCTGTGCCCCTTTTCAAGTGGTCCCTTTTGTGAGACCCCTGTGTGTAGTGAGCCATCTCCATCCCCTGCACCCCCACCTGCTGCAGGAGGAAGAGCCTCTCCCCGGAGGAGCAAGAAGGGGGCATCGCTGTAAATGCTCGAGGACCAGAAAGACTGTGCCACACTCTGGAGCCCAGCTCCATCTCTTGCTTTTATGGCTACGTAAGAAACCTCTTTTTATTGAAAATGACACTTGGCAGGGCGCAGGGTCTTTTCCCCGGCTCTGTGTTCAAGAGCGACGCCCTGGTGGTGCTTGGGGGAACCATATGCAGCCATTGGGGTTTGAACCAGGCTTGGCTGTGCGCATGATTAAGTGCTCTGACTCCTCGCTCTCCTGTCCTTGGAAGCAGAACTCTTTAAATGAGCCCATTTGCCACTCCACTTCTCACAGGGTGGACCCATTTCAGCATTGTAAGACTAACAACGCAATTAAAAAATAAATCCCCCGCGCCCCCCCCCCAATATACTTTGCTGAAGAGAATCTAAGACCTTTGAATCTGTACCCTAGGGGGTTGCAGGGCAGGGCTCCAGCAGGCTGATGTCAGACTGGCTGTCCTGACGTGGGTGGCGGTTGCTAGAACAGGGACTGTTTCATTTCATGAACAGAGCAAAGCCTGCTGTTAGCAGGCAGGCACAGCCATGTGACAAGATATAACCGGAATCTGACTTGGAAATCTCAGGTCCCAGCCACAACAGAAAAAAAATCCCTTCCCCCACCCCCGTTTCGGGGTTTGCCAGGAGAAAGATGGTAAGAGGTGAGAAGAGTGCTCTTTGAGAAGAATTAGGTTGAAGTCCAGCTAATGTGTTTTGAAAATTATTCATCCTAAAACTACCCAGCGCAGTGTGGGTTGCAGAACAGAATCCACTGTCCAAAGGCATTATCTTGGACCAGAGATTTTCACATTTGAAGCACCTAAAGGATTCCCAGCATTGCCCGGGGGTAGGGGAAGCCTTCGGGTCCTGACACTCAAACTGTCTGAGCATGCTCTGCGCCCGGCTCAGCTCAAACCTAACTGGAATACAAAAGCATTCAGTGGGAGTCGATATATCTCAGAAGCAAACCTTTATTATAAGCCCCACCAATGCACAACCTCCATCCACAACTGGATTCAATTACCTTGTGGACAGAAAGGCATTTTCTCATAAACTCACTCCATTTCCGTGCCTGGCTGCGAGCTGGGTCAGCCGTGACAAAGACAAGTCTGTGCGTTTGTTTTTGGTTGTTTTTCTTTTCAGGCTCTCCCACTGGCACTGCCAGGCCCCGAGCTGTTTGGATCCATTCTGTGGGGGCCAGCATGCTTGTTTTTGCCTTTGGGCTCTGTGGTCCAGCACTGGGGCTCTGAGAGGAAGCTGGAGGCCCTGCTGTGGTCACACTGTGTCCACGTGGGCCCGAGAAGCTGTATTTGGGAGGAAGGTCATCTCCATAGAGGAAGCTGGGCACGGAAGAGCTGTAGAGAACTTGATAGGTGCCTAGCTTATGTGAGCCTGGTCATTACTGTTCTCAACAGCACCTAACATAGAGGGCTTTCTCTGCGTCCTCTTGTCCTAAGCACTTAATACATATCATTTACTTAGTCCTCTGAAACAGGTCTTTAGGGAGAAGGGGGAAATGGAGAGCTTTGCACTGTAGCACTGCAGCACTGTCATCCCACTGTTCATCGATTTGCTCGAGCGGGCACCAATAGCGTCTCCATTGTGAGACTTGTTGTTACTGTTTTTAGCATATTGAATATGCCATCGGTAGCTTGCCAGGCTCTGCCGTGCGGGCAGGATACTCTCAGTAGCTTGCCCGGCTCTCCAAGAAGGGCGGAAGAATTAAACCCGGGTCAGCCATGTGCAAGGCAAATGCCCTATCCGTTGTGCTATCCCTTCAGTCCAAGGGCTGGGGGGGACTTTGCAGATGGGAAAATTAACCATGTCATAAAAGACATATATTACCCATGGTAATATAGATAGAAGCTATATAGAGCTCATATTCTGCATCTGTTTAATTCAAGAAATTTTTACTTTACCTCTACCTGACGTGTAGCAGACTAGCTTCAGGTGGACAGTGTAATGATGTGACTTGTGTATATGTTGTCAAGGGAGATCCCCAAACAGAATTATAAAATTTCTTCTTGTGTCAAAAAGTTTTGCTATTTTTTCTTTTGGGGGGAAGTAACCTTCAAATGTATAAGATATGCAGTGCCAGGGATAAAACCTGGACTGGTTACATGCAAGGCAAACACCCTAACCCCTGTACTATCTCTCTACCCCCCACAGCACATTATTATTAACTATGATCACAATGCTGTATATTGCCTTCCTATGATGTAATTTATTTTAGAACAGGAAGTTTTTAACCTTCATTTTAATGCCCTCTTCCTCCACATCTGGCAGCCACCATTCTGTTCTTTGTACCTATCAATGAGCTCAATTTGCTGTTTTTAGGATTCCACATATAAATGAGATCAGATGGTATTTGTTGTCTCTCTCTGCTTCCTTTATTTTACTTATTACAAAGCTCTCAAGTTCTCTTCAATTTGCAAATGGCAAATTTTCTCTTTTTTATGAGTAATCTTTAAAAGTGTGTGAGTGTATCATATTTTCATTTTCCTTCATCTGTGAGTACTTAGGTCGCTTATTTATCTTTTTTTTTTACTTTTGGGGTCACACCTAGTGATGCTCAGGGGTTACTCGTGGCTCTGCGCTCAGGAATTACTACTGTCATTGCTTGGGGACCATATGGGATGCCAGGGATTGAACCCAAGTCAGCCACGTGCAAGGCAAATGCCTTACCCACTGTACTATCTATCATTCCAGCCCAGTTGCTTCTTTATCTTGATTATTTAGAGTAATGCTGCAATAAATATACAGTGGTCTAAATATTTCCAAGTTACTTTTATTTTCTTTGGATAAATATCCAGAAATGGAAATACTGAATCTCATGGTAGCTCTAATTTTTATTTTTGAGGGATTTTTAGTTTTACACTTTTCTAGAGCTTATTCTATTTTTTTTTTTTTTTTGGTGGGGTGGGGTTCTGGAGTCACATCAGTCTATGCTCAGGGCTTACTCCTGAATTTGTGTTCAAGTGTCACTCCTGATGCTGCTTAGGGGACCTGTGGTGCAGGGGTCAGTTGCATAAAAGGCAAGTGCCTTAATCCCTGTAGTAGCTATCTAACTCATTGTTTCTTATAATTTACTTAAAATATTAGCCATTCTAGCATCTATAAGGTGCTGCCTTATGGTATTTTAAGGAGAATGTTTAATTTGCAGTTCCATGATATTTCATGATCTTTGGCATTTTCAGTGATCTGTATGTCTTCTTTGGAAAAGAGTCTAATCAGATATTCTACCCATTTCTTTAATTGGATTTCTTTCTTTCTTTCTTTCTTTCTTTCTTTCTTTCTTTCTTTCTTTCTTTCTTTCTTTCTCTCTCTCTTTCTTTCGAGTTATATGAGTTTTTTATGTATTTCAGAGATCGACCGCTTATTTAGCTCTATGTTTTTCAACTATTTTCTTCCTATCCAGTGGTTTACATCAGATCCTGGGCTCTGGATATACCCAATAAGAATATACCAAATCAGCTAAATTCATCACCGTGATGATCAGCTTGTTGCTTCTCAATACTATACATTCATCCTCATCACCTGTGGTTGGGTCTAAGTCTTGTCAGCGAAGGGTCCTGTGGAGTAACACTGGGAGGGGAAGAGACTCCACATGGCTCAGCAGGCTTGCTTCACTCAGCTGATGAGCCCAGTATTTCTTGCAGTGCTCCGAGCCAGCAGTTCTGCTAACCTTCCCTGGCAGCATCCCTAGCCTCTCCCTGGATGTGTCTTCCTCTGGGACCCCCACAGGAGATGCCTACACTGCACTCCTCGCTGTGCCTGGCTTCCCTGGTACACTGTTGGGTAGTGCGGCAGCAAATTCTGGGGCATGGTGCCCACCCACTGCATGTTCCTCAGCACTCCAGAGTGGGTTTTTCTAGACATCTTTGCCTGTTTAAAACCATCTGACGTTTGGAGGCTGGAGCGATAGCACAGCGGGTAGGGCATTTGCCTGCACGCGGCTGACCAGGGTTCGATTCCCAGCATCCCATATGGTCCCCTGAGCACTGCCAGGGGTAATTCCTGAGTGCAGAGCCAGGAGTGACCCCTGTGCACCGCCAGGTGTGACCGAAAAAGCAAAAAAAAAAAAAAGAAAGAAAAAAGAAAAACAAACAAAGCAAAACAACAACAATCACCTGATGTTAATCCCACGATCCAGTGAGCCGTGACCGTATCACCTTCCATGAGGTCTCAGCCCTGGGTCGAGCTGGCCTCTTCCTGAATGTTCTGGTCTCAGTGCTGGGCGTGACAACCACTTTTATTTTTTTTTAGTGCTCTTTTAGCTGCTCATTAGCCGATTTCTTGTTATTGCTAGTCTCTGCTGATAACTCTTTACAGTTAACATTCCTTGTGAAACTTTCCGTGTCCTCTTTGGACTCTAAGAATCCATGGAAGCAAGAAAAACAACATTAAGACACTTTCACCATAAGTTTTCTAATAAGTAATGTATTTGCTAATATGTGGCTGGAGCAATAGCACAGCGGGTAGGGCGTTTGCCTTGCACTCGGCTGACTGGGGTTCGATTCCTCTGCTCCTCTTGGAGATCCTGGCAAGCTACCCTCACAACAGAGCCTGGCAAGTTACCTGTGGCATATTCGATATGCCAAAAACAGTAACAAGTCTCACAATGGAGAGGTTACTGATGCCCGCTTGAGCAAATTGATGAGCAAAGGGATGACAGTGATATAGTGACATTAGCTAATATGTTGAAAGACTCCATATCCTCTTTCAATGCTTAACTCTAAACTATACCTGCATGGCTCTTGTATAACTGTTATCTTGTGCAAAAAAAAGTCTGGGCTCCATTTGATACATTTGACATTAGTTTACATGTTTTGATGTAGCCCCATAATCTACATGTGTTCCCTAGCTATAGTTTCAAATCAATCTAATCTTGACAAAGTAAAATGCCACAGAAGTCCATTTGTTCATGTGCTCAAGATTCTTCAGCTAGTTGCTAATTGTTGGTTAGTTCCCCCTTTTCCACATTATAAAAAGCAAAGTTTAAAACATCCTTGATCAAGTTGCACCTTCTCACCTAGTCTTACTCTTGTCTCACCCTCTTTCTGAGTTCTCTGTCCCTGGGCTCACACAGGAAAGAAGAGGTTATAGGAAAAGAGCTGAGATGTTCAGGGGGACACGGGCCCAAGAAGGAGAAGGAAAAGGAAAAGGAAAAGGAAAAGGAAAAGGAAAAGGAAAGATGTTAAAAAGCAGGGAGTCCAGGGGACAGAAAGATAGTACAGGGATAAGATACTTGTACTTGCATACAATTGACCCCAGTTTGATCCCTGACACTACATGATCCCTAGACACTACTAGGTGTGGTTCAAACCCACCCCCCACCCCACCTCCCAAGGGACCATCACCTCAAAAAAGAAGGAATAGGGGAAGAAGGAGGAGAAGGAGGAAGCCCTACTCAGCAAGTGCTTCCTGTCTAGGGGAGATTAATTGTTGGAGGCAAGGGGTAATCATTGGCTGGTTGTAAGAGGACCAAGCATTGGGAAGAAAGTCATTCCAGAGACCAAAACAGTTTTCTTGAGTTTCTCACACTGTAACTCGTGACTAATGCATGAGTCATACAGTGCACGTGGAAACTTCACAATATATACTAGAAAAACATTTTAGTTCTCAAGAATAGTCTCCATATCAGACAATGCTTGAAGTAATTGAGAATGGGAAGCCCATTGTGATTACTGCTCTCTGACATTTTAAACCCCCAATGACCCAATTGTTTCCTGAATTCCCAGAGAGTTGGGGAACACGAAAAACCCTCTTTGTCACTCAGCTAAGTAAATGATAAGCTCATACTTAAATCATTTTTTCACACACACTGATAAAGAGTTCCTGGTAAGATGCCAAGAAAGAAGCTTAAGCTCCATATTATTCTTTTGTTGTGTTTCCTATCTAGGTAATGCTTGCAGGTTTCCCTCACGATCTGAAAGTAGAACATTTTTATTTGGTTTGATTTAATAGGTTTGGTTTCTGGTCTAGGACGGCTATTTTAAGAATGCATCCTGCCCTTTTTTATGTGTGCTTTCTGTGCTCATCAATTCTGAACATTGTAAGTCATTGCCTCGTTGAATATTGCCTTGTCAGCTGTTCTCTCTAATCTTCTCTGGGACTCTTATGATCAGTGAATCCATCTTCTCATTGTGTCCTCCATGTCTCAACTCCTCCTTCACATCTTCTATTATCCTGCCTTTCTATGCTGTATTATGGGCAATTTTTGAAAAAACACTAGTTCAACAGTTCTTTTCAACTCTGTCTGTTTACTATCTAACTTAGCCACTGATTCCTTAATTTCAACAATGATATATTTCACATATGACTGTTCTCTTTGGCTCTTTTTCACATTTACCTGGCCATATGTCATAGTCTCTTGGGACTTGAACACACTTACGATTTCCTCTTGGATTAATTTAAAATATTGCCTATATAGTAGTTAAAATCTTACAATTTTATAATTTCACTACTGATGTCACATGCAAATAAATATATCACTTGCTGTTTGTGCTTTCTCTTACAGATGGGAGCTGGTTTTCTTGAAGTTCTGTGATTTGCTTGATGCCGCTTCAAGGGTCAGGACTGAAAGCCAAAGACTTGAGTTTGTATTTGTGTTCTGCAGCAGGCACCGAGTTTGATTCTGTTATGCCCTGACCCCAACCCACCCCCAGCTTGGATTTCTTTCTTTCTTTCTTTCTTTCTTTCTTTCTTTCTTTCTTTCTTTCTTTCTTTCTTTCTTTCTTTCTTTCTTTCTTTCTTTCTTTCTTTCTTTCTTTCTTTCTTTCTTTCTTTCTTTCTTTCCTTTCTTTCTTTCTTTCTTTCTTTCTTTCCTTTCTTTCTTTCTTTCTTTCTTTCTTTCTTTCTTTCTTTCCTTCCTTTCTTTCTTTCTCCTCTCTCTCTCTCTCTCTCTCTCTTTCTCTTTCTTTCTTTCTTTCTTTCCTTCCTTTCTTTCTTTCTTTCTTTCTTTCTTTCTTTCTTTCTTTCTTTCTTTCTTTCTTTCTTTCTTTCTTTCTTTCTTTCTTTCTTTCTTTCTTTCTTTCTTTCTTTCTTTCTTTCCTTCCTTCCTTCCTTCCTTCCTTCCTTCCTTCCTTCCTTCCTTTCTTTTTTTTGGCTTTTTGGGTCACATCTGGCATTGCACAGGGGTTACTTCTGGCTCATGCACTCAGGAATTGCTCCTGCAGTGCTCGGGGGACCATATGGGATGCTGGGAATCGAACACAGTTCAGCCACGTGCAAGGCAAATACCCTACCCGTTGTGCTATCACTCCAGCCCCTCATTGTTCATTTCTTTGGAAGTTCCTTTGCTATTTCAAACCCCAGATCTATTAAAATGTTATTTTAGATCTTTCAGACGCATGGCAGGAGGTCCTTCAGAGGTGTAGCTCTGACGTGATGCTGGGAATGAACATCCTGGGCTTTTTTGGGGGTGGGGGGATCACACCCGGTGATGCACAGGGGTTACTCCTGACACTGCACTCAGGAATTACTCCTGGCTCTGCACTTAGGAATTATACTCCCACTCACCCCCATGAAAAACCTCAGTAAGAGAAGAAAACAAAGGTAAAAGAAATGATTAAAAAAATTGCACAACTTTTTTTGCTTCTTTAGAGACACATTTGTTTGTATGTATGTGTTTAGGGTTTTTTTTTTTCTTTCTTGAGGAGGGGGGAAGGGTTGGGTCACACCCTGTGGTGCTCAGGGGCTCTTTCTGGTTCTCTACTGAGGAGTGGCCCCTGGAAGTGCTCAAGGCACCACATGTGGCACCAGGGATCAAACCACAGTCAGCCACATGCAAGGCAAGTGTCTTATCCCTGTCCTGCCTCTCCAGCCCATGTGTTTATCTTCATATCTATATTTAAAAGGTTAGAGATGGGTGAAGAACTGATATTTGAAATAAGTAGGGGAATTTAAGTGGGCAAAGCTGGTATTCAGGGTGAGTGAATGGCATTAATAGAGGCAGGAGGGAATAAGTAAGGGCTTATCTTTGAGTTTCTGTTTATAGCCAAACTTGCCTCACTGTTAATTTCTCCCTCTGCCTTCATAATTACAGTGCTGCAGGTAGTCATTTTTCATACGGATATTACTTTGGAACGTCCTCTGTAATTTCCTTATTTACAAGATGGGTTATCATTAGTGTCTTCCTGTCTCCATCAAGTGGCTTTATACGTGGACAACAAATGAATTTATTCTTCCTGACGATCTTATAGTTTACAACATTGAATTCAGAACCTGGTACCAGAGAGGCACACCATGTTTCCCATTATTGCATGAAAAGGGTGTTCCCCCACTCATATCTGCTTGTTGAAGAAGAGTTTGACAATGCTTGTTTTGAGTTTGGTTTTTTTTTTTCATGCTAAAATCTTGTCTGATGTATAGGCACCCCACTCCCCTCCCCATGGCATCTTACCTCCTTCAGTCCAGATTGTAGAGTTCATCTAAACCAGTCAGATGCATCAGTCTTCAAAAGAAACCCCTCTCAAACTGATGCTAAAACCAGTGCACTGAGCCCTAGCCACAGTGGAAATAATATAAATTTTATTCTTAAATTTTTTTTTCTTTTCTCTAACCACATTGGGTTTAAAAAAAAAAAGGCACAGGCTGAAAAACAGCTCTTTTTAGCTGTTTGTGCAGTATTTTTTTTTTGTTTAAATGCTAAACAATAGCTGTTTTCTTCTCCACTTAGAAGAACACATTTTTTCTAGGGCCCTGTGAGTCCTCTCTCTCCGTGTTCACAAGTATTGGTATGTACCTCCTCTGTCTAGGCTTCTGAAGGAGGGTAAGAAATTCCCCCCCCCTTTCTTTAATTTACAGGCTTATTTGGTGTTTTTGTTAATCTTCAGTTTGTTTTGGTCTGAGGCACAGTCAGGTTTCTCAGAACAGATGGCTGAGTTTGCTATGATGTCAGAACCTTGCTGGCAATTTTCTGGGCCAGCTTGACACAGCTATGACACAGCCTTCCAGGGAAAGTGTCCACGGAGGTATTGATCACGTGAACAGAATTACGATGGGCCGAGGTCCGGGTCAGCTGTTGTGGGGCACTGAATAGTGATGGCTTCCTGTTTGACATTCAGAAGGTAATTCAACCCTCTGATCAACTACAAAGACACCCTTCATGGTCACTCACTGTCCAGAGCAAAGTAAAATCATCAGGGAAGTCTGCTAGGTGGAGGAAAATACACTCCAGAGACAACACAAGGACCAGTCCGAACATTTTCTCGCGTCTATAAAGCAATTCATATTCATACACAGGATAGCAGTAGTAATACCAACTGTGAATATAGGCTTTCTTGGGGTTTTACTTGTCCACAATATGCTTCCTTTGAATCAACTTAATTACTTTGAGGTCATCAATTTACATTGGTTTATATATGGGGGACCAAGCTTCTAGAAACAGAAATGGCATATATCTGTCCAAGAGTGCACAGCTGCTGGGCGTGTGACCCTGATATCAGACATTCAAAGTCTTCCTAGTGAGCGCTAAGCGGTGTCTACTCTTTCAGCACACCTTAGACCAGACTACCCTTAAGCCAGTCATCTTCAAACTTTTTACACCTTTTACACCAGTCTGTCTGCAGACGGGCAGTTAGACAAGGTGGTAGAACAACGGTTTCTAACTTTCCTGCACCAGTGGACCAGCACTATTCTATGGACTCGTGGTTGAGAATCACTGTTCTAAACCAGTTTCTAGAACTTGGGAATTCTTAAAAGGAGATACCTGAGAGAAATAAAGGTACAAGATTATTTTTGAGTCCATCCCTAATGGTGCTCAAACTTATTATTTTTTACTCACACATAATTTTTTTATTCGATTAGAAACACTACAGAGTGATTTTGTTGTTATTGTTCTTTAATTACTGATCGAAATGAGATGATTAGAAACACAAATCTCATGCATGGGATTCAGAATACAGTTCTGAATGATCTTATTTCAAGAATAGAGTTTGTGATAACATAATATCTGCCTTTGGAAGGCGCACATAATAAAGTCTCCTAGAGGTCCTATAGCAAAGAAACTTGGTTAAATTCTATTTTTACGTCTCTTAGCCTCTCAGAACAACCATTGAGGGGAGGGGGAAATGGTCCTGACCCCACGCGGTCCTTATTGAAACAGAGGCAGGAACCACAGAGAAGCACCTGTGACTTTGCCAGACCGGAAAGTAGACAGAGACTTTGATCCCTGAGCCACACCGCATAGCGGCCAGCTTATGACTGCAAAGCATCTGTTCTTCAGTCCTGTGAAGAGGAAGCTTTGTAAGACACAGAGCAAGGTTCTTCCCACGGGGTATCCAGGAGCAGAGCAAGCAGGGGGCAGGGGTGGGGGATTGGCATGTTCTGCCAGCAATTCTCTTGAGCAGGGGCCAGTGGAACTCCTCCAAGGAAGGCGGTTCTCACTTGTCGATAAACTCAGCCTGCATGTCTCACCCTTGCTATGCATGCCGTAAATTGCGTGTGGTTTGGGGGCAACAAGTTTATTTGATTGCGTTCATGCCCATACCCACTGTGCAGGCAGTGTCTTTGCAAAACAGATGATACACGCCTAGAAGTGGGTTGCATAGCAATCCTTAGTTTCATAGCTGAGTAAGCGATGTACAATGGTGCTTTTAGCTATTTTCTTACCAGTTTGCCCCCAGGAACAAGATGAAGCAGATAAAATGTTTATGGGCTAGTAAAATTTTTTCTGCTAGTTTGCAAGGCTATAATAAAACCTATGAACTTGATGGCCTACAGGAAACATAACAAGGACTGGGAATCAACTGTCATTTGGAGCCAAAAAGCCTCTTAAGACCCTACAGGAAATGACTCCCAGAAAGGAGATGAATCAGTTTTTGATTTATTTACCTTGGGGTTTTAGGGCTGTCCTGGCATTGCTTGGGAACTATTCCCAGCTCTGTGCTAGGGAAAACTTCCAGTGGATCTTGGGGGACCATGAGGTGCTGGATGGAGTAGAGTGCATGGGGGGGGGCAGACACATGCAAAGCAAATGCCTTAACCCCTGTATTTATCTTGCCAGCTCATAAATCAGTGTTTTAGTTTTTCATCTTTTTTTTTTTTGGGTGGGGGGCGGCAGGCACACTTAGTGGTGCTAGGGCTTACTCATGTACATCTCTCTGGCATTAATCAGTATTTTAATTACTTTATTATTATTATATATTAGTGAATCACTGTGAATTATAAAGTTACAAATATATATATATTGCGTTTTATGCACATATTTTTCCAACACAAATTCCTTCACCAATGCCCACCACCCTCCACCAAGGACCCCAGTTTCCCTCCCAGGCCCCAGCCTGCCTCTGTGGCAAGGACTTTTCCTTGCCCCATTGTGCTAGTGTTCTTTCCCAAGTTATTTCCTCCCCACACCCCTCAGCCCCAGAGGAATGTTGCAAAGTTTGTTCCTGACCAGTTGCCACTGCCTGATAAAAATTAATTCTATGGACCTGGAAGGATAGTACAGCAGGTAGCGAGCTCTCCTTATATGTGGCCGACTTAAGTTTGATCCTTAGCATCCCATATGGTCCCCCAACACGCCAGGAGTAATTCTTGAGGGCAGAGCCAGGAATAACCTCTGAGTATTGCTGGGTGTAGCCCCAAAGCAAGAAAACAAACCAAAACAAAATTTCATTTTGAGGAAAACAGTAGAAATTTCATGCTTTCATTGATTTTTGCTTTAAAGAATAAAATCAGTACAAGTATGCAGAAATCACTTTAAGCAAAAAAATCAGAGAAGCATCTTTTTTTAAAAAAGCCCTTTCTTAATTGAATCACTGGGAGATAGACCTTTACAACGCTATTTATGATTAGATTTCAGTAATACAATATTCCAGTATCCATCCCTCTACCAGGGTACATTTTCCACCAGTGTCCCTAGGTTTGCTCCCAACACACCACCCCACTTGCAGCAGCTCTTCTTGTCCTCCTCCTCATTCTCCTCCTAATTCTCCTCCTCCTCGTCCTCCTCATCCTCCTTCTCCTCCTCGACCTCCTCCTCCTCCTCCCCCCTCTCTTCCTCTCCTCCTCCCTCTCTCCTCCTCTCCTCCTCCCCCCCCTTCCTTCTCCTCTGCTTCTTCCTTCTCCTCCCCCTTCTGTCTTTGTGATGGCATTGTGCTTTGCAATATTGATACTGAAAGGTTATCAAGAATATCCCATAACCTACTTTTAACCCCAGCACGATCATTCCAAGTTATTATTGTCATACTGGTCTCTTCTCTGTCTTACCTACCCTTAACCCCACACACATTTGTGGTTAGTTCCAACCATTGACCAGTCCTCAAAACCCCTGATTTCCCTGGTCATAGATATTAGCCTTCTAATATATATATGTATATGTATATATATAAGATATATTAATATATATCACATATATTAGATATATGTGATATATATGATATATATATATCACAAATGAATGCAGTCATTCTATTCACAGGAGCATCTTAAGTTGGCTTTAGGAATGGTGGTTTTGCATAGTATCACAGTCACATTGCGCCCTCTACTGTCAAAAATATTAGTTACCAGTTAGAATTCCGTACCTTCTGATGGATTTGAAATGTGACATTCTTTTGGAAAAGGAACTGCAGATATGGAGAGAACTTACAGTTAAAACCTTTGGCTTCAGTTTCCCTAAAATACTCATCTTTTGAGATCAAATGTTATGTGTTTAACTGTCTGACAGTCACTAGATAACTGAAATCACTATTATAGTTGTGGATCCCTCTGAGATATGACATATGAGCAAGTTTTCATACTAAACTCACAATTCAAGTTCTAGTTTTCTATCATAGCTACTTTTTTTGCATCAGTGAGAACATCAGGATTTCTTCTGACTACCTCTCCTGCTGTGTTAGATTAGCCCCAGACACGGGCTCCTGCAAAAAGATGCTCCGGCAACTGGCCTTGGCCAACCTCTGCTGCAAACCAGCTTTCCACGAAAGGTGTTTTCCTCACATGCATTTGGTCAAGGAGACCGGGCCTGGTCATCCTTTGCAAACTGTGTGGACTATAAGCAGGCATTGTTTTAAACCACAAAGTTGGTGGTGATCTGAGAAAAATAAGTACTGTCATATTTTAGAATTTTAGCTATTACATTTAGGTCTTTGGTTTTTTCAAGTTAAATTTGGGGGTGGGAGTATAGGAGGGTTTAGGTCGTACTTGGCCATTGCTCTGAGGACCATAGGCATTGCCAGAACTGGGGTTCGTCACATGCAAGGCAAGTGACTTAACCCCTGCACCGTCTCTCAGGAACCACAAACAAATTTTTTTTTCAAGTTAATTTTTTACGTGGTATGAGGTAAAGATTGGGATCTTTTTTTTTTAATCTAGTTTTGGTTTGGGGGCCTTAGCCAGAAGTAGTCAGCTTGGTGCTTGGGGGTTATTCTTTATGGTGCTGGGGGACTATGCAGTGCTCTAACAAACGTGGGTCCTGTACGCACAGGATATGCTCAGGCTCTCTCTCTCTCTCTCTCTCTCTCTCTCTGCTTATTTTCTTATTTCCAATCTCTCCCTAAATCAATACAGCAATCCAATTATATCAGTGCTAATTGTTGAAAAATACCCTTTGCTTATTGAATTGCTTCCTGATCTTTGTCAAAAGACAATCCATGAGTACAATTATGGACTTTATTGAAATGCATGTCAGTGTACACTATCTCACTTACTATACCTTCTCTTTATTTTGGCTTTTTGGGTCATACCTGGTGATGTACTGGGGTTACTCCTGGCTCTGCACTCAGGAATTACTCCTGGTGGTGCATGGGCGCCCATATGGGATATAGGGACCCCTATATCCATATGGGAATAGAACTTGGGTCAGCCATGTGCAAGGGAAATGCTTTTACTGACTGTACTATCACTTCAGCCCCTTCTATAGTTTTTAACTCTTGTTTTTATTGGATTTTGTTTGGTTTGGGGGCTCAGGGACTACTTGTGGCTCAGTGCTCAAGGACCACTTCTGGTGCTACTCAGGAAACTGTGTGGTGCTGGGGGGTGATATCCAGACCTCTTGCAGGTTTGCATGCGAAGCATGTGCTCAGCCCACAGAGCACAAAATTAATTACATAATTAATCTAGCCCCAGGTTTTCAATTGGAATTAGAATTTAATTGGAATCAGATATCACAAGTCCCCCAACTCTCATTTTTTTCTGACAGTTGTTTGCTTCTTGCTTCATTTTTTTGCCCACTCCAGGAGTGCTCAGGGACTGCACAGCACTGGAAAGTGCTCAGGGATCACTCCTTGAGATGCTTGGGGGGCACCATGGGGTGCCAGGGATTCCCCCAAGTCTCCTACATGCAGAATACACATGGCAGTCCGTGGAGCTGTCTCTCTGGCACTGACAAAGGGTTTTAACATTCTAGGTTCTTCGCTCTTCCACAAAAAGTTTAGAATGCAGGGGGCTGGAGCGATAGCACAGCGGGTAGGGCGTTTGCCTTGCACGCGGCCGACCCGGGTTCGAATCCCAGCATCCCATATGGTCCCCTGAGCACCGCCAGGAGTAATTCCTGAGTGTAGAACCAGGAGTAACTCCTGTGCATCGCCGGGTGTGACCCAAAAAGCAAAAAAAAAAAAAAAAAAAAAAAGTTTAGAATGCAGAGTCCTTACAAGGCAAGACTGCCCACTCTGCTTTCTGCCCTGATGCCCCAGGCCAAAACCATGAAGCCCATCCTCAGCCTTTTCATCCTCGAATCACCTCTCCTCAGGATATCACAATTTCAGGGAGTAGAGGTCAAGCTGTGTAGGAGTTGGAGGCTCTCATTCTAGGCCATGGGCCAGTTGCTGGGGTGCAGAAAAGTAGCAAACTGCATCTCTCTAATTGCCGGTTCTCCTCGGACCTATGCTCAGACAGCTGCTGTTGGTGGGTGTGAAAGGTCAAAGAATGCTGATCTAGGTAGTTAACACAATTGGTCACTTAAAATCTCCCCTACCTTGGGGCTGGAGTAATTGCACAGCGGATAGGGTGTTTGCCTTGCACACGGCTGACCAGGGTTTGATTCCCAGCAACCCATATAGTTTTCTGAGCACTGTCAGGAGTGATTCCTGAGTGTAAAGCCAGGAGTAATACCTGAGCATCTCAAGGTGTGACCCTTTAAAGCCAAAAAAAAAAAAATCTCCCCTACCAGTAGGGCCAGAGAGATAGTACAGCGAACAGGTAAAGTGTTTGCCTTGCATGTGGCTAATCCAGGATTGATCCTCTGCATTCTTTATGGTCCCCTGAGCCTGTCAGGAGAAATTTTTGAGCACTGAGCCAGGAGTAGCCCCTGAGCACCACCAGCTGAGCATCACCAGATGTGGTCAAAAACTAGAAGAAAAGAAGGAGGAGGAAAAGGAGAAGAAGAAGGAGAAAAAGAAGGAGGAGGAGGAGAAAGAGAGGAAAGGAGAAGGAGGAAGAGGAGGAAGAGAAGGAGAAGGAGGAGGAGTCAGTTATGTATTAGAAATGGGGCAGAGATGGTAACATTTACAAGAGGAGCACAAGTCACGCAGCTTCCCCGTGGACCCCTCAGCCATGCCTGGGCAGATGGCAGAAAGGCAGTTCCCACCCACATCCACACTGATAGGAAAACAAAGCCAAAGGGACAATGATCAGTGACCTCCCTTTCTGCCCCCACCTAGAGGGGCAAGAACACAGAAGGGGACAGGAAAAGTGACACTAACCTACTGGATGCAAAGAGAGAGGCCTGGACCTGGGTGGAAGGTGGACCTGGAACTACCCACTTAAACTGTATAACAAGGAAACTTTAACATGAACATTGGGAGGTTTGCGTGCATACATCCTGCACTCAAGGAATCACACTGGAACCAGACCAATTTCACACTAACAGTTTCATCTGGACTTTTCAGTTATCTCATAGAGGGAGGATTTGTTCAGACAGTCAAGTCTGCAAGGACCAGAAAGAGGAGTCTGCAATTACTTTGTAGTCCGTGAGGGCGTTTCCCTTTCTGTCACACCATTATAGTTGTAGACCATTTGCACGGGCTATACAAATTGTTTCTCTGCTTTGCAACTGCAGCAGAATCTGAGAAGAGAACTTGCCTGTTTGGAGAGGCAAGAATCTTGCCACGAGTGGTGGTGGTGGTGGGGAGGGCAGCTAGGACAGAGAAGGGACCACTCTGACAATGATAGTTAGAAACGACCACTCTGGACAAGGACTGCATGCTGAAAGGAGGTAAAGGGACAAAGATGGTAACCTTTCAGTGGCTGTATTGCAAACCATAATGCCCCAAAGGGGGGGAAGAGGGAAGGGAGGGAGGGAGGGAGGGAGGGAGAGAGAGAGAGAGAGAGAGAGAGAGAGAGAGAGAGAGAGAGAGAGAGAGAGAGAGAGAGAGAGAGAGATTGGAAAAGTGCCTGTCATAGAGGTAGATGGCGGCGGGAGGGAAACTGGGGATATTGGTGATGGGAAATGTACACTAGTGAAAGGATGGGTGTTGGATTATATGACTGAAACCCAATCACGAATAGCTTTGTAACTGTGTATTTCAGCGTGATCTGATTTTTAAAAATCAATTGATTTTTTAAAAGGAGAGAGATACAGGAAAACCTTTTTGCCCTCTGCATGTGCCATAGGGAAAAGAGGTGCCGTGAACTCACTTAAACCTGACTTTTCCCATGGGTGGCTCCATTCTTGCACGCAGCTCTGGTGAACACAAGCCCTCTGCCAGCTGGGGAGTGTTGCGCGGCTGCATTGAGAGGGGAGCTGAGCAATCTCAACCCCACGCTGGCTCCAAGGCGGTTTCCTGGAGAATGACTACATAAATCCAGGTGAGTGCTTGTTAAACACACAATTACACACCCACAGAGCTGGACTAAAAGCACGGAGCAGGCAATAAGCCTGGTGGGTACAGAATTAATAACATGCCTATAAAAAACAGAGTCTGTCTCTGACTTCCTTAAGGGAAGAAGCCAATATGGTGCCAGGAATCGAACCTGGGTATGCCATGTGTCCAGATATCATTCCAGTTTGGGAGATATTTTTATTACAATTTTTTTACTAAAACAAATGCATTATTGATATGATGTATTGACAATATGTACCTTGATTTTTGTTCTCCACATCCTCCCTCACCCACTTTTAGAAAATAATATGATAGCATAAACCTGAGAGGAAACTTATTTTAGGCCTCCCAACCAGTGCTAGATGACTTGGGGGCCATTCATGGCTATTCTCAGACAATGGGGTTGATGGTGAACCAGAATTCTGTGGCCTTTTCCTCTCTTTCTTGCCCCCAGAGGGTTTTCTTGGATTTTTTTTTTTTTACACGAAAACCTGCTCAGTGGGGCTGGAGAAAAAGTGCAGGGGTAGGACTCTTGCCTTGCACACAAATGACCCAGGTTCGATCCCTGCCACCACCTATGGTCCCCTGAGCCTGTCAGGGGTGTTCCCTGACCAACACGTGGTGTGCCCCAAAACACCAAACAAACAAAAGGCCTGCTGAGAGCTGGCCAGAGAGTGTTTGCCTTATACTCAGCTGACTCTGGTTTAATCCCAGCACAGCAGGTTTTCTGCTGATCTCGACCAGAACTGATCCCAGAGCACGCAGCCAAGAGTTAGACCTGAGAATTGCTTGATATGGCTCAAAAACTATGCTCAGGGTGGAGAGGTAATATGGGCATTTAGGTGCATATCTCAAATGTGACTGACCTTGGTTTGATCCCCTGCACCACCAGATTCTTCTCTAAATGCTGTTGATTATACACAGCTATATAAATTAAAAGAAAAGACATTCTCTCCTTCACCTAACCACCATATATTCCGACCCCCCTCTGAAGAAACCAATTAATCAGTTTCTTATATAGCCTTTCAAAAATACTGTGTATATATTTAAGCATAGAAACCTTTTATTAAAAGAAATTTTTACTAGACAACAAGGATTGTTCTATTTACTTTTAATAATGTACTTTAAACATATTTCTATTCCAAACATTCAATATTACTATTTAATCACTATCATTATGCAGTTGTATCATACTTTCCTTGACCAATTTTATTAATTTTTTTAATATAGCAATATGTTTTTGAGATCTTCCTGCATCTTCCATATGGTTCTGTGACACTTCCCCCCGTTACATGATATTCCACTATAGGAATAGGCTACAACTTATTATCCCTTGATGGGTTTTTTACAAATTTCCTCTCTTGTAAATACAATTTCTAGTAAAGGGTTTCTTGTGAGAGTTCCCATAAGGTAGCAGTCTCATATTTTCATATTCCTCCTTAAGCTCAGCTACAGAATCTTTGCAGTTGGCTGCTATCAGTTTGTTATCAATGAGTGCAGGAACTGACAATGTAGAACTCATTGATGTAGCTAGACTTAAGAGAATTGGAGAATTGAAGACTGATTATTATGCTTAGGCCCGTTTTTATTTCTTTTTTAATCGAATCACTGTGAGATACTTTCCTGTTTGAGTTTCAGTCATACAATGATTGAACATCCAACCCTCCACCAGAGCACATCTTCTACCACCAATGTCCCCAGTATCCTCCCCCCCCCCCCGCTCCTACAACTCCAACCCTCCCCCTGTCTCTATGGCAGACAATCTCCCCCATACTCTCTTTGTATTGCTTGCTATGAACAGCAAAAGATGTTACTGTTTTGGGCATATTGAATACGCCATGGGTAGCTTGTCAGGTTATGAGGTTATGCCGGGCGGGTGGGATATTCTCAGTAGCTTCCCAGGCTCTCTGAGAGGGACAGATGAATCGAACCTGGTCAGCCATGTGCAAGGAAAACGCCCTACCCGCTGTGCTATCTTGAAGGTGTTAACAGGACCATGGCTGCAGACCTTAAGTAAAGTGATCCTGATGAAACAGTATTTGTTTGGAAATATTTCCTTGGGCAGGTAATAAATGGTTTTGATTGATACAGAATTGTGGTGTATCATATTATAATATGATGGAGAAGCACTATAAAGATCACACCTTCTACAAGGTCATTGTCGGTGATTTTAATAGCAAGATAGGACCAAGAAGGTCACCCAAAGAACTCCACATCGGGACCCATGGCCTAGAATGGAACAAACAGGATGAGAGACTGAGTTCATCATGTTGACCAAGACCATCCATGGTAACTCACAGTACCAGAAGGCTGAATTTAAATGTTGGACATGGGACTCTCCACAACGAAATTGCCACATCAGATTCAATCGAAGGTTTTGCCTGACCGATGTCACTGTTGTCCCAAAATTCCAAACGGGATCAGACCACGATCTCCCTCATGCAAAATTCTACTTCACAGATCGGGGAGAAAGGACTGCAAAGGTTAAGTTTAAGAAGAGAACTCCCAGAATGACCACAAACTGGGAGCTTTTTGGCACTTTTGCGGCAACATGGGAAGATGCCATCGTTGATAACATCAATGAGGAATATGATCGACTGGTTTAGCACCTCCATGATTGCGCAAAAAATGCTGAGAGTAGGAAAGCCACAAACAGACGCCTGTTTTTGGAAACTCTCGAGCTCATTTGCCAATGAGTGGTTTACACGAGCCTCAGACAACAATAAGCTAACGTCCAAGTTCGCAAAGCTGTGCAGAGATGCGATAAAGGAAGACCTCAAAGAGAGAAGAGCAGCAGTGTTGGCCGATGAGACAGAAGCTGGGAAAAGTATTTGCAACGCTCGCCTGTCCTTTGCCAACTACAAGACCAAGATGACTGCCCTCTGGTGTCCTGATGGATCTATCACATCTTCCAGAAGGGCAATGCAGAGGATTATTCACGACTTCTACTCCGATCTCTTCAACACCAACGTCCACCTGCCCACATATCAAATTCCGCAGGATGGATATGTCATTCCCAATGTCCTCCCTTCCGAAATCCAACATGCCATTTCATTGGTAAAGATGCGTACAGCACCTGGTCCAGACAAGGTCAGACCCAAACACCTGAAGAATCTGCCTCCAGTACTCATCAATACACTGGCTCAGCTCTTCACATGCTACCTGTCCGAATGCAAGGTTCCGTCCCAATGGAAAACCAGCAGGACTGTTCTGTTGTATAAGAAGGGAGACATCTAACATCAGCAACTATCGCCTAATCTGCCTATTATCCATCGTCTACAAGTTGTTCACTCAAGTCATCCTGAATAGAATAGGCAGAACACTAGATGAAGGACAATCATGCAAGTGAGCCGGGTTCCAAAAAGGATTCAGCACGATTGACCATATCCACACAGTGACCAAACTCATTGAAGTTTCGTGAGAGTTCAAGATGCCGCTCTGTCTAATGTTCATCGACTTAAAGAAGGCCTTCGATTCTGTTGAGACTGAAGCAGTCATCGAAGCTCTAGCCAAACAGGGCGTTCAAACTCAGTACACCAAGATCCTCCTCGAGCTGTATTATGGATTCACCACCAGGATCTTACCATTCTACAAGGAAGTGATTATTGACATAAAGAGAGGGGTTCGGCAGGGTGATACCATTTCACCGAAACTGTTCAGTGCCACCCTCGAGAACGTCATGCGCTGACTGGAATAAGAAGGAATGGGAGTGAAGATAGACAGTCGGCAACTACACCACCTCCGCTTTGCTGATGACATCATTCTCATAACGCCAAACATTAGCCAAGTGGCACAAATGCTGGCTGACTTTAACTGTGAGTATGGAAAGGTCAGACTGCAGCTGAATCTCAACAAAACAATGTTTATGAAAAACTAGTCTCTGACACTCCATTTGCTCTCAATGGACGAACATCTCCGAATGTAGCAGTTATGTGTACCTGGGCCGAGAACTCAACATGAGGAACGACTTGGCACCAAAACTGTGCAGGAGGAAGAGAGCTGCGTGGAACGCCTTCAAGAGCGTCAAAGAAGTGGTTAAGAGGACGAAGAACCTCCAGCTCTGGGCACATCTTTTCGACTCCACCATTCTTCTTGCACTAACATACGCCACAGAGACCTGGGCCCTATGAAAACAGGATGAAAACGCTATTCGGGTATCCCAAAGAGGAATCGAAAGAGCCATGCTAGGAGTACCACGTTTCACTCAAGTGAGAGAAGGAATCTGAAGTTCCGACCTCCACCGATGGTCAAGAATCAGGGATGCTGTCTCGTTTGCCAAGGCGTCAAAAATCAGATGGACCGGACACATAATGTGATTCAGAGACAACCGCTGGACTAGAGCTGTTACCTACTGGTTTCTACAGGCTGTCAAAAGACTGCGTGGCCGCCCACCAATGAGATGGACAAGACTTCTTCGTCAAAACCCTGAATGAACGATTTGAGGCTCTTCCTCTTCTTGGAGTGAGCAGATATCATTGGGCTACAGTAGCATGTGACAGGGACAAATGGAGAAGTTACTGGTGCCTGCTCGAGCAAATCTAAGATCAACAGGATGACAAGTGACAAGTGGCAAGAATTTCCCTGTTTATTTCTGAAGAGGATAGCAATTATCAAACTTGTATACTGGGGATTGAACTCAGGGCCTCATACTCATGCAAGCCAAATGCACTATTTCTGAGCTACATCAGCAAATCCTTCCACTTTCATAGTTTACAAACTGGGATAATTCCTTAAGTGCTTTTGTTTATGAGCCCATCTATCCTGAAGGCTTATTAAATTTGTTTCTTTTTGGGTCACACCCAGTGATGCTCAGGGGTTACTCCTGGCTCTGCGCTCAGGAACTACTTCTGGTAGTGCTTGGGGGATCATATGGGAAGCTGGGGATCAAACTTGGGTCAGCTGCATGCAAGGCAAATGCCCTACCCACTGTAATATTGCTCCAGCCTTTATTGAAAGTTTTACATATGGGGACCAGAACAATAGTAAAACGTGTAGGGAGCTTTCCTTGTATGCTGCTAACCCCGCAGGTTTGATCCACTCCTGCACTCCATAGGCTCCCCTAAACCCTACTTGGAGTGATCCCTGAGAACAAAGCCAGAAGTAATCCCTGAGCACCTCAGGGTATGGCCTACGCCCCAGATAGTTACAGATAACTTTGTATGAATTAAGTGTCCTATGTGTAACTAACTCCAAAGTAACCTGAAAAATAAAGATGAACATTGACTTATGTAACAGAAAAGTTAAGAAATGATGAACTTTGGTTAAGGTTTAAGCAAGAAAACTATAATCCAGGAGAAAAATATTATAGTGTCAGAATATTCAGTAAAAAAAGATTAGTTTTCAAGACAGTGGTATCTTTTTTATTTTGTTATATTTATTCCTAAAAACTTTAAAGGCATTGGTTTTAAAGTTAAAGGCATGGATTTTAAGGCCTTGGTTAACTTTTAAATTTTTATAATGTATTGTTTTCTATTTTTATTTATTTATTTATTTTGCTTTTTGGGTCACACCTGGTGATGCTCAGGGGTTACTCCTGGCTCTGCACTCAGGAATTACCCCTGGCGGTGCTCAGGGGACCATATGGGATGCTGGGAATTGAACCCGGGTTGGCCGCGTGCAAGGCAAACACCCTACCCGCTGTGCTATTGCTCCAGCGCCTGTATTGTGTTTTTTAAAACTATGATTAATAAATTTTGTCTTTTAAAATGGTTTGTGTAATTTATATAAACTTCACCTTCACAAAACTTGGATTTGTTTTAGATAAAAACAAGGTAGATGATTGCTCCCTAAAGAAGCTATTTTATGAACATAAGGGTTAAAGGACACCAAATGGCAAAAACAAGACATTAGCACTAATATTGTTTTTATTTTTTAAATGTTTTGAACTTTCTTTGTATTCAATTCTGAGTTAGATCAATGTTTTACATTAGCAATAAACTTATTTATTTTTAATGAAACAGGTTTCTCTCTCTATATGTGTATATATATATATATATATATATATATATGTACATACATTGGCTTTTGGGCCATACCTGGTGATGCTCTGAGCTTAATCCTGGCTCTGCACATAGAAATTGCTCCTAGTGGTGCTCAGGGCACTATACAGGGATGCTGGGCATGGAACTCGGGTCAGTTGTGTGCAAAAAAATGCTGTGTCTGCTGTACTATTGTTCTGGTCCTGATTATTGTATTTTTTAAGAATTTTAAATTGTTAGAACGTCCTGACCCTGTGCCACACTCTCTTCACTGGGGCAACTTGGAGGGGGCAGGTTGAGTTTCCCTGCCTGCCCCAGCAAAACCATCCAGCCGAAAACTTCCAGAACCCAACTGTGCAGCCATGCTCAAGGTCACTCTCCACAGGCTTGGACCAACCTCACCTATCAGGAAACCTGCAGAAAACCCCAGGTATGTGGGACCCATGACTGAGATCTCCAAGCTCACTCGGAATGGGACTGGATCTCTTGCCCCAGCTCCCCAGTTTTCCAGTAATTTGGCAGTCAAACACACAAACTGCCCCTGGAGCCATATAATCTCAAAGGCCAAGATCCAGAGACTATGAAATAAAGCTCCCAGAAGAGGGCAACACAGAACATCCTGGAGTTTGTGGCCGCGTGACGCCTTATACTCTAGCCCACTGATGTACCAAAGGTAGTTGTTTGGGTTTAACATACAAGCTTGTAATCTCTTATATAAGGGCTTAAATGGCTCCAGCATGAAATACAACAATCTTCACACACTTTCCTCTTATGGTGGTGGAAAGGTGCATGGTGCTAGGATTGGTGTTTGAATATAATCTGTAATGAACTATTGTGAACAACTTTACAAAAATAAAATTAAATTAAAAGAAGAATTTTGAATTATTTTTATATTTATAGAATAAGTTCTAGATTAGTAAAAATAATTCTCACAATTTCACCCAAAAGTGCTAAATGTTGGGCTGGAGCAATAGCACAGCGGGTAGGGCATTTGCCTTGCATGTGGCTGACCTGGGTTTAATTTCCAGCATCCCATATGGTCCCCTGAGCACTGCCAGGAGTGATTCCTGAGTGTAGAGCCAGGAGTAACCTCTGTGCATCTCCAGGTGTGACCCAAAAAGCAATAAAAAAATTAACAATAAACTGTTGTGACTATGTTCATGAAGTATTTTATGTCATTTCCCTCTGATTTGCCTAATATGTGGACAAGGTAGACCCATAGCACAAATTGAAAGGAATTCTCACTGCTCTTTTATTGTTTTTCTTTTGATGGTATTTGTGCAGGATTAGTATTTTTTCTTTCCTTAAATGTTTGGGCCTTGACTTTTCAAACTATACACTCCATTACATATCCTATTTCTGGTTTTCTTTTTTCTTCCTCTTGAGTAGGTATTGGTAATTTGCATCTTTCAAGGAATTTATTTGGCCTATGTTGTGGCATTACTGATATAACTCGAACAACAGATGAAAGTTCCAAAATTCTCCATTTCTTTTTCAGACAACTCTCCCTGTGGAGAATTCTCCCTTCAGGAACGTTACATCTGGTCAGTTTCCTCCCCATGGTGGCCACTTGTCCTCCTAAGCCTAAAACTAGGCCAACGTCACTCCTAGGCCCTCTAACCACGCCTGCCCTAATTTTTCATTTTTCTTTTCTTTCTAAAAAAGACATCCCAAGTAGTTTATCACCGAATGGATTAATCATTCCAGAGTATCTGTATTTCAAAAGAAAAATGAAAATCATGCCTGTGAAGCTTGTCCATTTTCAATGGTGTTATTTCAGGATGTGCCAGAAGCTGTGAGGGAAGGAGTCTGGGCGAGGAACCTGCTTCCCTCTTCCAAATCCTGTTGGCGGACACACTTGTCACACTGTGCAGAATAGTGTCTCTGTGCCCAAAATTTCCTTTGCTCTTGGTAAATGTGAAATCTTGCCCAGGAGGCTGATCCGGACAGGTCTCAAGGTCATCAAAATTCTCCTCTCCTCTCCCTTCTCCCCTTTCTTCTCTATCCTCCTCCTCCTCCTCCTCCTCCTCCTCCTCCTCCTCCTCCTCCTCCTCCTCCTCCTCCTCCTCCTCCTCCTCCTCCTCCTCCTCCTCCTCCTCCTCCTCCTCCTCCTCCTCCTCCTCCTCCTCCTCCTCCTCCTCCTCCTCCTCCTCCTCCTCCTCCTCCTCCTCCTCCTCCTCCTCCTCCTCCTCCTCCTCCTCCTCCTCCTCCTCCTCCCCCCACTCCCCCCCCTCCTCCCCTCTCCTTCCTTCTCCGACCCCCCTCCCCGCCCCCCCATGCACACCTGGCAGTGCTGGGTGGGGAGGTTCCCTTCCTGGGGTGCTTGAAGGGAAGCAAGTGGTGCAGGGATACAAAAACGGGGCCCTGGGGCTGGAGTGATAGCACAGTGGGTAGGGTGTTTGCCTTGCACGCGGCCAACCCAAGTTCGATCCCCAGCACTCCATATGGTCCCCTGAGCACGCCAGGAGTAATTCCTGAGTGCAGAGCCAGTAACCCTTGAGCATTGCCAGGTGTGACCCAAAAAGCAAAAAAAAAAAAAAAAACAACAAACCACGGGGCCCTCCCGCCTGCCTGCAGAGAACACATGCTCAACCCTTTGAACTATCTCTGGGCTCTGAGAATTCACTCTTTCTGCTCTGCTCTGCTCTTGTCTCTTGTGGCCCCCTGAGCCTGGCTCTAAACCTGCCGGACTGTTGGCGAGAAAACCATCACCGTGCTCCTCAAGTCCCACGCGTGGCTCTGCACCCCTCAACCCTCCCCCTGGGTGGGAGAAAAAAGGTAAGAGGTGGCTCCCTTGCACGCAGGGGGCCCTGTTCCACCGCCCCGCACCAGCAGCAGCAGCAGAGCTAAAAGACCCCTTCACCCCCAGATTCAACTCAACGCGCTCCCAAGTACAGAACAGGCCCCGGCCTAGGTGCCTGGGCAGCCAAAGGGCAGGTAGGTGGCCGCGAGGGCGTTGTGACCCCGCATTCTGGGCCCGCCCCCACTAGGGGCCACTGGGCAGTTCTGCTGGTGGGCGGGCGCGCGCGGAGAGGGGCGCATCCCAGAGAGGCGGCAGCTGGACGGGGCTGGACGCTGCTGGGCGCGGCCGAGCCATGGCCGAGATCGCCGAGGTGGCCGAGCGCTGGGGCCGGGAGCGCCCTGAAAGCAAGCTAGGAGGCGCAAGGACCCCGCGCAGCTCCGTTCCCAGCGCGTTTCCCGAGCGCCCGGGCCAGTTGCGCCAGTCGCAGGCCAGGTTTGGTTCCTGGTTGTCGCCGTACGGGGATTTCCCGAGCTGGGACCCCGGCGACCAGCAGCAGTCAGGCGCCGAGCAGGCCGCTTCTGATCCCGGCCCCACAGCACCTCGGGACTCGAGGCGCACTTCGATCCCCGACGCCCCCAAGGACGTCCCGCGCACCCCAAATGTGGAGTTGATCTTTGACCACGTGGGCCACTTCGGACGGTAAGGGAGTTGGTACGCCGGCGGGCGCGTGCGCGCCGGTGCCCGTTGCCGGCCGCCTCTCCTCGCGCCCGGCCGCTGGGTGAGGGGGTGCAGGGAGCCCCGCGTCCGCGCGTCTGGCCCAGTGCTGGGGTGGTGCCCTCCGACAGATGCCGGCGACTTGGACCTCCCTCCCACGGGCAGAGGGCGTCCCGGGCCGCCTCTTGCTCACCCCGGGCGTCCCCGGGGCTGGGCCGGTCCGTCCGCACGATCCACTCTCAGACAGACATGGTCCAGGAAAGGAGTGTCTGTCCCTGGGCTACACGTTTCTCTATTCCTGCCCACTGGCTCCTTAAAAAACAAAAACAAAAAACCTCCCCCGGTGTTGGAATATTGAGTGGCTATAACAAATTATCATGACCCACTTTGTAAACTACCGTGTTTAAATAAAGTGTAGGGGGGAAGAACCCCCGCCCCCACCTCCCCCAACCAGGGTGGCAGCCACGTCCCACTCCTCTGAGCTGCAGAGTGCCCCGGGTTGGTATGGTCCCAGGAGTAACCGTTAGTTTGATGTCATTTCTGAAAAGGGCCATGAAGAGCTGGTGTTGAGGCACCATACTTCATTCGACGCCCCCAATAATATTACAAAGACATATTTGAGGTCTTTGGACTCCTTAACAGCCTTAATGACTGGGAAAGGAAACAGATCCCCCTCCCTCCCCGCCAAGGCTCCACAGCTACAAACTGGGTGGGACTGCAATAGAATCATTGTACACCTGCACCCTCTTTTGCTTTGTTAAATTTTGAATTGTTGAATCGTGCGTGTAGGCGTTCACATACGGAGAAAGGCCTCCTGGCCCAGAGTGTATGGGGCAGAGTTGGCTGGGTGAGGGTGCCTAATATCTTTCTTTCTTTCTTTTTTATTGTATCACCGTAAGATACAGTTTATCTTACATAAGATAAGCTTTTATGATTGAGTTTCAGTCATACAATGATCCAGCACCCATCCCTCCACCAGTGCACATTTTCCACCACCAGTGTCCCCAGTATCCCTTCTGCCACCCCTACCCCATTCAACTCCCTGCCTCTGTGGCAGGCACCTTTATTCTTACTCTCTTTCTCTACTTTGGGCATCATGATTTGATGTGTGTCAGGTTCTGTGGTGTAAGATGATATCTCATTGTTGTTTTGATTTGAATCTCCCTGATAATTAGTGATACAGAGCATTTTATTGCGTGCCTTTTGGCCAGTTGCAATTCTTTTTTAAGGAAGTTTCTGTTCATTTCTTCTCCCCATTTTTTGATGGGGTTGGAGGACTTTTTCTTGTAAAGTTCTTACAGTTTCTTATATATCCTGGATATTAACCCCTTATCTGATGGGTATTGGGTAAATAATTCTTCTCATTCAGTGGGTTCTCTCTGTATTTTGATCACTGTTTCTTTTGAAGTGCAGAAGCTTCTTAGTTTAATGTAGTCCCATTTGTTTATCTTTGTTTCCACTTGTTTGGTCAGTAGTATTTCATCCTTAAGGATACCTTTAGCTTCAATATCATGGAGGATTCTGCCTGAATTTTCCTCCATGTACCTTATAGATTCAGGACTGATATTTTGGTCTTTAATCCATTTTTTTTTCACTTTCGTGCTTGGCGTTAGACAGAGTACTGAGTTCATTTTTTAAAATTAATTTTTAATTTTTAATTTTTACATTTTTTATTGAATCACCATGAAAAAAGTTACAAAGCTTTCAGGTTTAAGTCTCAGCCATACAATGATCAAATCTCTATCTTTTTACCAGTGCACATGTTCCACTACCAAGAACACCAGTATACCTCCCATCCCCCCACACCTGTGTGGCTAATGATCTTCACTTTACCCTCTCTATACTTTGATTACATTCAATATTTCAACAGAAAACTCACTATCATTATTTAGAATTTTCCCCCAACAATCAAACCTGCTGAAAAGGCATCATTTGATAATTTGTTTTCCGTTGCTGAGAATGAAGAGTATATGAGATTTTGGATTTCTGATATTTTAGTAATTACGTCCAGAGAAATTTCTGCCAGAAGTTGCATCACTACAAGCTCGTACCTCCGGTTACTGGGTTCTATAAGATGGCGGTTGCCATGCGGCCACCACCATCGCCTCCGCAGAAAGGAAAGGCTGAGAGAGAAAAACCTTCCCCCTCCTGGGGCGGTGTGGGGTCAGTAGCTCAATTCAGAGTCTAGAGGTATTTCTATAGGAAGCCTCTGGGTGCCGAAAGTAGTTAGTAGGCCTCCGGGATCATGGTCTTTTAGGAGCAGAGGAGCCGTTCATGACTGAGTTCATTTTTTTTTTGCATGTAGCTATCCAGTTTTCCCAGCAGAGGGTGCCTTATATCTTATTGAGATTTGAAGCTTAGTCCATTTGGACCTGTCTCCCTTCTTCCCCTGCCAGGTCTGAACACCTTCATTCTTTTTTCTTTTTCTTTTTTTAATTGGATCACCATGAGATACACCATTGCAAAGCTGTTCATGATTGGGTTTCAGTCATACAATGTTCCATCACTAGTAACTTTATTAGTGTACATTTCCAACCACTAATGTCCCCAGTTTTCCTTCCACCACCCGTCCCAACCTGCTCTGCCTGCCTCAATGGTAGACTTCTCCTCTCTCTCTCTCTCTCTCTCTCTCTCACACACACACACACACACACACACACACACGCACACACCTGTGTTGTTTTGATGGGCTCTGCCATAAGAGATTCGGGTGCTATCTCTGTTGATATTCACTGCAGCCCTGACAGTACAGTGGTGCCATTCCTTTCACAGAGAGAAAGCAGAGGTCGAGCATGTGGACTTCAAGGTTGCTGGGTACCCTGTGATGCCATTCCTGCCCTGACTTGACTTCCTTTGTCCTGTGGGCACAAGTGCTGTATTCTCTCAGGAGAGCACAATTAGGAACCAATACTAGCACTCAGCTAGACCACTGATAACCTGTGTCTGCTGGCAGAATAGCATGGGGAACAGCTGGACTTGGATGCTGCAGTTCTAGTCATGGCTTGTCGAGCCTCACAGTATTTATATCACCCCTGCTTTCTTGTCTTTAAAACAGGGGTAATGGTAAAATTAAAGACTCCACATGAAGCCTCTCATCTTCACATTAACCCTGTGAGGTAGCACTGTAGCACTGCCATCCCATTGTTCATCAGTTTGCTCGAGCAGGCATCAGTAACGTCTCCATTGTGAGACTTGTCGTTACTGTTTTTGGCATATCGAATACACCACGGGTAGCTTGCCAGGCTCTTCTGTGCGAGCAGGATACTCTTGGTAGCTTGCTGGGCTCTGCGACAGTGATGGAGGAATCGAACTTGGGTCAGCTGTGTGCAAGGCAAATACCCTACCCACTGTGCTATTGCTCCAGCCCTGTGAGGTAGGAGGCAATAATAACATTCCTCCTCCAGCATGGATTTCCATGATTGACTGAGGTCGACAGAGGTGGTCGGTTGGCCTAGACTAGGCACCTCTTTACAGGGTTGTTAGCTATATATGCCTGTTGTCCCTTCCCTGGAAGTTTGTTCCTCTTCAACTACAGTTCAGGGTCAGTTCTGCTTAATGGTGAGAGTATCCACGAACCAGGGGGATGAGACAACCTTACTATCCATAGCTTGGGACTTCCTTCCTGTGCTTGGTACAGTTGCTTCCTTGTCCTTAGCCACATGGCCAAATGTAGCCAACTGTAGCCCACCTAGGTGGATGAAAGGGAGAATAGAATTGGGGAGACAGCTCATTTTGACATAATATCTGCAAAAGTCGTTCTTCTCTCTCTGTCTTTCTGTCTCTCTCTTTTTCTCTTTGTCTCTCTTGGTTTTTGTTTTTGGGCAACACCTGGTGAGACTTAGGGGTTACTTCTGGTTCTGCATTCAAGAATTGCTCCTAGTAGTGCTCGGGGGACCACATGGGATGCCAGGGATTGAATCCGGGTTGTCTGTTTGCACGGCAAATGCCCTACCCTCATACTATTACTCTCACCCCAAAAGTCTTATTATTCAGTACATTTTCAGTAAAATATGGCAACTTTAGTGGGTTCCCACCTCAGCTGTGTGTGCTCCATGTGAGAGCAGCTTGGAGGAAAGCCACAGGTAACGAGCCAGCGCTTATAAGTGGAAATGGTGTGATCCTAGCAAAATCTTCTGGAGTTTCACTGGTATTTGCTTGGTCGCCTCTCTGTGTTTGTAAATAGAGGGGAGTATGAAGTATTGCTTAGATTTAAGAAAATCTTGTGAAAATATTAAAGAGAGAATCCTAATTATTATTTCTCACTTCCCAATAGTCATTCTAGGCAAGGAAACACTATCCTAATTTAAGAGAGAAAAACAGAGCAATGCTGAGGATTCAGGCTTGGTCTTTGCTGCTGGGGGACGGGACGCTCACTGGTGTCAGTTGCCAGGTTTGAGTGGAAGTTGCCAAACTGCTGAGCTGCATGAATGCCAGTCCTGATAACCCCATGACTGCGTAGAAGCTCCATAGACATACTAGGGTTGATGCAGGAAAGATGTCATCTTTCTCGAGGTCCATCCCCAAAGCCATCTTCTTCATTTTATTATTAAAACTTTGCCCCCTTTTGGGACACATTTAGCACGGGATACAAATGTCCTTTCCCTTTTTTATTGAGGGCCAAACCCCAGCAGTGCTCAGGGCTCTCTCCTGGCTTTGCATTCAGAATCACTCCTAGCTGGGCTCAAGGGACAATATAGGGTACTGGGGATTGAACTCAGGTTAGCCGTGTGTGAGTAAAATGCCCTATCCTCTGTGCTATTGCTCAGAGGCCCCTTCCTTTTCCTTCCTTTCTCTTTTCTTCTTCTTCTTTTTTTTTTAATAAATACTCAGATCTATCCATAGTTCATTCCCCAGATTTTTTTGTCAATCAAATTTTTTTCAAGTTGCTGACCTGAAAGATCAATGGCTGCCACTCATGAATAGGCATATATAATCACATGTCTCAGGATTTCTCCCGCCAATCAAGGGGCACAACCAGGTACCCCGCACAAGGAGGGCATCTACCATTATCCTTCAGAGTGTCCCAGAAGGAGACTGAAGGGCTGCAGGGCTCTTGCTTTTGCCTGTGCTTTTGCATATTATACAGGACATGGCTGGAGTTTTCCCTCTGCCTACTGATTATAGGGAACTCCCAGGGGGCTATTGGTAAGGCTGAAGTAGGTGATAAGAATGCAGTAGAAGATACTCACAAATCTCGAGAGAGATCAACAAGCTGCAGAGATGCTTCAGACCCCACATCAGGCTGAACCTCATATTCAGGGCACCCTAGAGGGAGGTGAGTCTCCCCACTTGCCGTAACAGAGTCCCAGCAGCCAAAAACCTCCAGAACCCAATTGCTGCTATGCTCCAGAGGCTTGGGACAAGCCTCATCCATGAATGAATCCGTTGAAAACCTCAGGTATGTGGGTCTTGTGAATGAAATCTCCAGGCTCTTATGGAGTCAGGGATGAGCGACCTTCCCCACCATCACCCTGTTCTTCAGGAACCTGGCAGTCACCCCAAGAACTACCTTTGGCACCAGATAAGCTCCTTAACTGGCCATGATCCAGAGACTCATAAATAAATCACAGAAGAATCAGCAAGCTGCAGAGATGCCTCAGGTCCCAAAGTCACCACCCAGTTAAAAGTTTAACTCCAGTTGTGTCTCCTTATCTAAAATTTTAGAATTCTTGGAGCGACATCTCATACTCTATATCACTGAAGTACCAGGAGTAATACACATTGGGTAGGATTCAAGGTAGAAGTCAACCAATCTCAATTAGAACACAAGGCTCAGCCTATAATAGCATGTTAACAATCTCTTACACAAGGGCTCAATAGCTCTAGGGTGAGATACAACAAACTTCACACTCTTTGTTCTAAGGAACCTTTTTTGATCATTTTTAGAGATTTACTCATAACAAGAAATATAAAATAAATTATTTAGGGCCTGCTATTGGAGCAGGATTGGGTGGTGGTTGGGAAAATTCATAATAGTGGATAAGGTGTAATGGTGGTGGGACTGGTGTTGGAATGTTGAATAGAATAAATTATTGTGAACAACCTGATAAAAATAAAATAAAAATGCAAAATGCAAAAAAAGAATGTAGTGGGGAAGATTTAAATTGAGCCCTGAAACTATAAAAGTCTAAATATCAAAAGAGGGCAAAGCTTCATGACGCTGATCTTAGTAATGAGTTCTTGAATAATAGTACACCAAAAGTGTAGGCACCATGCTCCAAAGTAAACAAGTAGAACTGCACAGTCCAAACTAAAAAGCATTTCCACAGCAAGGAATCAATAGAGTGAAATGATAACTTATGAGAGAGGAGAAAATATTTGGGAACATACATCTAAAAGGGGCCATTCAAAATTGAAGGGGAGCATATAAGTCAATAGCAATCTAATAACCAGATTAAAAATGAGTTGATGTTTTGTTTTTTGTTTGGGGAGGCACACCCAGAAATGCTCAGCTAGGGGTTAGTTACTCCTAGCTCTACACTTAGGAATTACTACTGGAAGGGTTTGGGGGACCATATAGGGTTCCAGAGATCGAACTCTGATGGGCCACATGCAAGGCAAATGCCTTACCCCCTATATTATCACTCCAGCCTATGAGTTGATGGTTAAATGGGCATTTCTACAAAGAAAATATACAAATGGTCCTTGGATGTGTGAAAAATATTATTCATCACTAATTTTCAGGAAAATGCAAATCTAAACCACAATCAGGTATCACCTTCCACCTATCAGGATGGTTGCTGCCCAAAACACACATGACAATGTATTTGTGAAAAAGCAGAGAAATTGGGACACTTACTTTCTGTTGGGGTGGGACTCGGAATGTGATTTAAGTGGTCGAGCACATGACCTGTATGCCTGAGGCCCTGGATTTGATGCTGCATACTGCCCCCCACCCCACCGGGTGTGGCGCTCTGCCTGGTGTGCCAGCCACCAAATTCTCTTCCTTAGAAATCTTTCTTGAGACAGAAAAAAAAATCTGTATTCATCAGGGTTCTCTAGAGACAACCAATTTGAAATAGTGTATGTATACACATGTGTATATATCATTTAGACATTTATTATATATACATATAGTGAATGTTTATAATAGCACTAGGAATTAGTACACATGGTTGTGGAAGCTGAGAAGAGCCACACAGAGACATTGAGGACCTGGAGATGCAGGAAGGCTGGTGGTGGACATGGAAGGTCCATACCTGAAGGAGAATTGGGGCACTGGTAGTGCTCTAAGTCCAAAAGCCTAAGAGCTAGGAGTGCCCAGGCTCAAAGGCGGGGTCAGGTGGGTGTTTCTGCCAAGGCAGGGAGCTCCAATTTGCCTTTCCTTCCCTTATTCTACTCCAGCCCTCAATAGGGTAGATGCTGTGCAACCCCACTGGAGGGACATAGTCACCTGTACCCTCACAGATCATGTTTTCCCAGCTAGATGGGCCTTTTTTTTAACCCAGAGTAGCTAGCACATAAAATGGACCATCACAGAATAAACCCATATCTTTATTTTATACATTGGGATATACAGTACTATTCATTTTCTTCCAATTGTCACAACTTTGAACTTTGGGGTTCTTTCATATTGAGTCCTTTGGTATGCCCTCATCTTTTGGCATTTTTAAATATTCCTGGCTTTGCTACGCTCCAAGATGCTTCAGACAGGTTTTGTGTTCTTGTTTTGGTCTTAGATCAGCCATTGTTCCTTGCTTCCTTATACTGGAGAATATTTAGAAGGCAGAAATACAAGATCTGCGCATGCCTGTTGATGCATAGGATGCCGTCACTTTTAAGTCTTTTCACATGCACACATAAACACACTAACCTACATGTAAAAACACATTCATAATTATTTATGTACTTATTTCATTCTCTATTAACCTAAACATGATAGTAACTGGAGCCATAGCATAGCGGGTAGGGCACTTTCCTTGCATGTGGCTAACACGAGTTCAATCTTCATGTCCTCCAAGTACCGCCAGGAGTAATTCCTGAGTGCAGAGTAAGCCCTGAGCACTGCTGGGTCTGGTCCAAAACCCAAAACTAAATAATAAATTTAATGATAGAGATCCAACATCTTGTTTCCAGCTTATAGGACCCCATGTATTAACTAACTTTTCTTCCTTTTGCAGATTCCAGAAAGTCCTCTATTTCATATGTGCCTTCCAGAACACCTCTTGTGGTATCCATTTGTTGGCTTCTGTGTTCATCGTATCAACCCCTTCAAGGTTTATCTGCAAACCTCCAGGAAACGTGTCTCGGATTCTTTTCCAAAATACTTCTGGTGACATATTGCAGAACATATTCTCACAAACCAGAGACGACTTCATAATAGTGCAGCTACAGAACGGTGAAATCTGGGAGCTCTCCAATTGTGGGAGGGTTCATAGGTCTGACTTGGAGTTGAATATATCGTTTTCTCGTAGAGACGCTAAGAATAGTCTAGCTTGCCCGAATGGCTATTTCTACAACCAGTCCAAATTCTCTCTAGTGACTGAATGGAATCTGGTGTGTGATCGAAAACATTTAGCACTAATGATTCAGCCCATATTTATATGTGGAGCCATGGTAGGATCAATGATATTTGGCTACCTTGCTGACAGGTGAGATGAAATATTTATGACTGTTACTTTTGCGATGTTACTTTTGTGTGGATGTTCTTTTTACCTCTTTGATGTTTTCTTTCTTTTTGTGGAGGCTTGGAGGTAGGGGTTGGGCCACACCCAGTGATGCTCAGGGCTTACTCCTGGCTCTGCTCTCAGAGATCACTCTTGGCAGTGCTCAGGGGACCATATCAGGTGCCAGGGATCAAATCCAGGTTGGTTATGTGCAAGGCAGGTGTCCTACCTGCTTTACTGTTGCTCTGTTCCCTTTGATAATGTTTTTTTACTTAGGGGACATGGAATTGTGTTCAAAACCTTAGCCATTTCACACCTCCTATTGAGATACATGTGTCTTTGAAGATCTGTTATATAGGAACACAAAATAACCCAGGGGTAAGAAAATGGGCCCTGAAGACAGTTTGCCTTCTTAATGCTATGTGAGTTTATTTTTGGGGAAGGGGGTAAAGAGAGACATCAAACAGTGTTTAGGGCCCATGGCTGTGTGCTCAGGAGTCACTCCTGACAGTGTTTGGGGGATCATATGTAGTGTTGGTGAAGGAATCAGTGTCCACTTCCTGGTTACATGCAAGACAAGTGTCTTAACCTTAGTCCCTGTGTTTCTCTCCCTCTCTCTCTGTCTCTCTCTCTCCATTTATGTGGTTTTGTGGGGGTTATTTTTGCTTTTTTCTTTTTTGGTCACACACAGTGATGCTCAGAGCTTACTCCTGGCTCTGCACTCCGGAATTACTCCTAATAGTGTTCAGGCATAGAACCCGGGTTGATCTTGTGCAAGTCAAATGCCCTCCCCAATGTACTATCGTTCCATCTCCTCATGTGTTTCTTATGTTTCAGATTGGGGAGACGACCTATTCTGTGGCCCACAAGCATAGCCATGATTCTATTTGGTATATTGACTGCTTTCTCAGTGGACATTATCAGCTTCTTTATCGTGTACTTTTTTCTTGCTATGGTAAGTTGTGTTTTTTACATTTTTGTTTTGTGGGAGGGCTTACTCTTGTCTCCGTGCCCAGGGATCACTACAGATATGGCTTGGGGACCATATGCAAGGCAAGCACTCTATTCACTCTACTATACTATTGCTACAGCCTCCCTTTTCTTAAATATTTTTAATTTGACTGCAATATTTACATATAAAATATTCTCTAATATTCATTTTTCTTATTGAGGCACTACTGAGATATCAAGCACTAAATCCTATTCATCCTACTCCAGAAGTCTTTCTGCAGACTACTGGTGTCTATATTGAAGAATGGAACTCATTACGTTGAAAAATCATTACTTACTAGGCAGAACCTGTTTTCAGTTCACTCTGTGCACATGGCCCAGTTACTCAAAGAATATTGTGTTTCTGAGCAGTTGTATTGGTATCCTGAGGCCCTACATGTAAATAGACCTGGCTATTGTGTCAGCTTTGTTTTATCTTGTCTTCTTAGCTGTGTGACCATGGGCAAATATGTTGTCCTCTTCGAACTTCAGTTTCTAATGTGCAAACCACAGGAAAGAATCCCCACCTGGTTGCTTGCCAGTAGGACTCAGCAGTGACAGTGAACATCACCAGTGGAGTGCCTGGCACGGAACGGGCACTCTCCCAGCTCATGGGTCGGGGGTGGACTGGCCAGTGAGGAAGCTCTTTCCACCTCCAGGCCGGTGCCAAGTCCCTGGTAGCAGCAGTGTGATTCTGTTTGGAGCTCTTTCATCAAGGGTGATAGAGAAAGGATTTGGTTTTTTATCTGTGGGCAGAACTGCTGGTATTGCTGAGTGCAAGGCAGGGCCTGTATCCCTCTCGCCCCTCTCCCAGGCCCAGAGAGGTTAGTCGCAGCAGAGACCTTTGTGCTCTCAGAGAGCAAGGAAGTGTGCTCCTTTGTGGAATCTCCATTGATGGTTAGAGGAGAATTTCTGGGAGGTCACACCCATGGCCAAGGATGCTCATAGAACATTTTGGAAAAAAGAACTGAGGTGATTGCACCTAAAAAAGAAGAGAGAGAGAGGGAGAGAGAGAGAGGGAGAAAGAGAGAGAGAGAGAAGTAAATGATGTGTATAGGATATAGCCCTGTGTGCATTTCAGAAAGGAAAAGTTTTCTTTTTTGTTTTGTTTGGGGGGCCACAACTAGCGGTGCTCAGGGATTACTCCTGGCAGTGCTCAGGGGGCCATATGTGGGGCCAGGGATTGAACCCAGGCTAGCCATATATAAGGCAAGTGCCCTACCAGTTGTGCTATCTTTCTAGCTCAAGAATGTAAAAGATTTTTAATACAAAACAGGACCAGAAATGTTGGCTCCACCGAGAAGATTTGGCTCTGCAATTGGAGAATGAGGTTTAATGAGATTAAAAAAAAAAAAACCCACCCTGAAAAGCCCCTGACGGTGCAATCAGTGGTTTAATAGGTACCAAGAGAGCATGAAGGTCCTCTTTTGGAAGGCTTAAGAGAGTTCTGAAAATATGTTTTAGTTTTGCAAACTAACCTCTGTCAGGTTTCAGAAGCAAGAAAATGAGGCATGGAATACATTTGTAAAGTGTGGCCTTAGGTTTCTGTGACACTTTTCTGTGTTTCCCCTGGAAATGTTATGTGTGGTGCTCTGTGTCTGGAAGATTTCAAAGGAGGCAGATTTGTACATTCAGCACATTTACTGCTTTGCCCTTGTGGGGCAGAGTAAATCAGGTTGGCTGAGAAAGCCAAGTAAATCAGCCTAGACCGTTTGAATAGTTCTATAGTGTGTGGGAAGGCAAGACATTGATTGGTTGTCTGCAAAAATCCGTACAATATTTATAACAGAGGCAGAATAATGAAGGGCAGATCTCAATAGTCAGGGGTTTTTCCATTTTGAGGGACACAATAAGAGAATATTCCAGCTGGAGGGAGCAATGTGAAGGCTCTGAGGTGAGAAAGAATCAAAGGACCAGATATCAAAAGCCTGGAGGGGAGGTAAAATATATGGATAAGACTCAGGGGCAGACGGTGATTCTGGAAAACTTGGTAGGATGATAAAGACATTGCTTGATTTTTTTTTTTTTTTGCCTTTTGGGTAACACCTAGCGATGTTCAGGGGTTATTCCTGGCTCTGCACTCAGGAATTACTCCTGGCGGTGCTTGGGGGACCATATGGGATGCCAGGAATTGAACTCGGGTCGGCCACATGCAAGGCAAACACCCTACCCGCTGTACTATCACTCGAGCCCCTTTGCTTGATGTTTTAAAGACAGTGGAATCCATCAAAATGATCATTTTGACAGCTCTATGGGAGTTACAAGTGTGATGGTTTCAAGAAGCTATTTGAAATTATTTAGGCAATTGTCTTTGGATTGTCTGAACTCAATTCTAAAACTAAGTAATAGAAAGTGAGAGTAGACTCAGAATTAGCGTTAGAAAAAAACATGACAGGGACTGATGTTTCAACCTTATCTAGTGGGAAATTTATGGTATTTTAAGGTTAACCTAATCTGTTTTGCTGTAACAGCAGCAAATATTTACCAAATAACTAGATTCTTTTTTTCAGGATTTCTCATGATCCAGGTTCATTATCTGAATCTTGCAATTACAAGGTTGTGTAGGGAAATAAAAGCTGTTGTCACAAAAATGTTAAACTGGTGATTCGTATAGTCACCTCCAAAGCATATCCTCACTTGCTATTGTGTCAGTTCTCTCTTATCATGGCAATTTCCTTACTGGCCACCCTCTTTGTGAATCTCAGAGACAAGGTGAAACTTAGATCTTATAGAAAGTGCTTGATTGTATTAAAGAAAAAATGTCTTTGGGTAGTGGGAGAGAAGGAATACCTGAATTCTACATGGGAACAATTGTCCAGTGGCAGAAATAGGTCAGTTTACTCTAGAAGATATTAGCATTCACCCACAAGGATAAAAACATGATGGGCTTTCAACAAAGTTTGATTTAATTGCCAAAGGATTTAGAGAGAAAATTTAGATTTTAGGGCACCTCTGGGAAAATCAGTGGTGCCCTAAAATATTTTTGCAAGAAAAAAAAACAAACAAAACTTTATGATTTGTGTTATACAAGTCAAATGTGAGATTATTATGTAGGAATAAGTCTGATCATTTCACTGTCCCCCATCACTATCATTGAATTATTTCTTTGTTTATTCCAAGAATGATCACATATTTTTATAATCTAATTTTTTTAAAAGGCTAATTTTCAAAATGAAATTTTCTCCCAAAAATGTTGATAAATACACATACTATAGAATTAAAATTTGTAAGCATGAGTTCAATGAGACTGGTTCCATTCATGTTTGGGTGTAACCGCTACCACCATACATTTCCAGAATGGAAACTTCTTACTCATCAAATATTCTCTTTCCATTCTCTCTTACCTATAGCTCCTAGTAAAACCCCTGTTATACTTACTATGATTTTGATAATTCTGTATGGCATGTAAGTGAATCCTGTCATCCAGTATTTCTTTTTGGGATTAATTTATTTCACTTAGCACAATGTCCTCAAAGTTTATCCCTGTGGTGGTCTGTGTCAGACTCTCCTTCCTTTTTAAAGGCTGACTATTCTTCCATCGTATGTTTATATTATGGTTTGCCTTTTTTCCTGATCTGTCTACTGTTGGATGCTTGAGTTGCTTCCACATTTTAGCTGTTGTGAACATGGATGTACCATTGTCTCATTAAGACTTTTAAATTTTTGGGGGGTATGGTGCCGCCAGCAGGTCAACCTGTACCTGTAGGGCAAGTGCATCATCAGTCTGATGATGCCTTCAGACTTTCAGATACCCCCAAATTGCTTCTGTGCCTTTGGCCAGACCCCAACAACTTGGGACCAAGTTTACCAAGAATTAAATGCCAAAAGTTAGATATGTGGGAGACACACCCACAAACCACTTCTGACTCAGCTATATAAGCTCATTTATTGATCTTATTTCAGAGACCCATAAATCTTGAAAGAGATCAAAAGATGCAGTTAGGACCTGTAGCTCAGAGGTAGGCAGGAACCCATGACTGAGAACCCCAGGTTTGCTTGGATCAAGACTTGGCCTCCTCCTCCCAGGTCCCCAGTTTTCCAGTAGCTTGGCAGTCACACCTACAAACTGCCCCTGATGCCATGTAATCTCACCAATGGCCAAGGCCCAGAGACTATAAACTAAAATCCCAGAAGAGAACGCCGCAGAATGCCCTGCTCCACACCAGGCTGTCTTCACCGGGGCACCTCGGAGGGGGGGCGGGTTGAGTTTCCTTCCCTGCCCCAAGCAGAACCTCAGCAGCCAAAAACTTCCAAAACCCAACCACCACCATGTCCAACGCCACTCTCCACATGCTCAGATGAACCTCACCCAAAACAGGATGAACTTCACCAGAGAGCGGATCGGCAGGAAAACCCAGATATGAGGGAACCCATGACTGAGATCTCTGAGCCCACTTGGATCAGGACTGGGCCTCCTCCCCACAGGTCCCCAGTTTTCCAGTAGCTAGGCAGTCACACCCATAAACTGCCCCTGGCACCATGTAATCTCATCAGTGGCCAAGACCCAGAGACTATAAGGTAAAGCTCCCAGAGGAGAATGACACAGAATTTCCTGGAAATTATATTCTATCCAAAACAAGCAATATAAAACAAATCGTCTAACGTTGCCTTTCTGGCAGGTTTGAGTGGTGGTGAGACTAGTGTTGAAATATCAAATGTAACCAAAGCAAAGAGAGAGTTTGGGGGAAATTGTCTGCCACACAGGCAGGAGAAGGGTAGGAATGGGGGTCGGGGGGAATACTTGGGATTTTGGTGGTGGAAAGTATGGGTGAAGGGATGGGTGTTTGAAGATTATATGACCGAAACTCAAACATGAAAGCTTTGTAGCTGTATCTCATGGTGAATAAAAAAAAAGGTGTGGGGGGGATAATAATAAAATAATAAAAATTAACATTCAGAATAGAATAAAAAAAGTAATGTGGAGTTCATGTCCAATTCTTAATCAATGGCTGAATAAATAGCAGTACTCCTACATTATTAAAAAAAAAAAAAGACTTTTCAGTTCTTTAGGGTGTTTGGCCAGAGGAGGATATTTGGAGCTTGTGGTAGTTATGTTTTTAGTTTTGGTGAGGAATCCCCACTTGCCCCACTGACACTGCACACAGGATCCAATTTCTCTACAGCCTTCTCAGCACTTGTTTTCTGGGTTTGAGAATATATATTTTTGTTGGTGGTCCCCCTCAATGATTCACTGCCAGGATCTCACCAGGATCTCACTATTCTACAAGGAAGTGATCATTGATATAAAGACAGGGTGATACCATTTCACCGAAACTGTTCAGTGCCACCCTTGAGAACGTCATACGACTGGAGTGGGAGTGAAGATAGACATTCGGCAACTACACCATCTCTGCTTCACTGATGACATCGTTCTCATAGCACCAAACATTAGCCAAGTGGCATGAATGCTGGCCGACTTCAGCTGTGAGTGTGGAAAGGTCGGACTGCAGCTGAATCTGATCAAGACAATGTCCATGAGAAACGAACTAGTTCCTGATGTTCCATTTGCTTTCAACGGAACGAACATCTCTGAATGCAGCAATTATATGTACTGAGGTCGAGAATCAACATGACAAATGACCTGGCACCTGAGCTGCGCAGGAGGAAGAGAGCGGCGTGGAACACCTTCAAGAGCATTGAAGAAGTGGTTAAGAGGACGAAGAACCTCTGGCTCCAGACACATCTTTTGGACTCCACCGTTCTTTCTGCACTAACATAGGCCTCAGAGACCTGGGCCCTATGAAAACAGGATAAGAACGCTATTCGGGTCTCCCAAAGAGGAATCAAAAGAGCTATGCTTGGAATATCACATTTCGTTCAAGTGAGAGAAGAAATCCAGAGTTCCAACCTCCATCAATGATTGAGAATCAGGGACACTGTCTCGTTTGCCAAGGCATCAAAAATCAGATAGGCCGGACACGTAATGCGATTTGGAGATGACCGCTGGACCAAAGCTGTTACTGACTGGATTCCATGGAACGTCAAAAGAATGCATAGCCTCCCACCTACGAGATGATCAGACTTCTTCGTCAAGACCCTGAACACACAGTTTGAGGCTCTTCGAGTTCTTGGAACGAACAGACACCATTGGGCTACACTAGCATGCGAGAGGGACAAATAGAGATGTTACTGGTGCCCACTCGAGCAAATTGATGAGCAACAGGATGACAAGTGATACAAGTGGTGTTAGTCATCGTCTACAGTCAGTTTATTTGTCTTTGGTAGTTGCTGTCCGAAGATTGTGAGGAAGTAACCCATTATTTTTACTGACATTTTTTCTGGTGAATTTGATGAGTGTTTTACTGTGTGCTATTGGCTCTTTGTATTCTTTGGAAAAATCCAATACTTTTGCTTATTGCATTGTTCTGCAGCCAAGTTTTAAAAATTGTCTATGTATTCTGGAATTAAACTCACCAGATTTTCTATATGTGAATGTCTCATGCCATAGGCTTCGTGTTCATTCCTGGTAGTTTACTGAATGCACAGAATCTAAAAAAAAAAATCATTTTAAAATCCAACATGTCTATCTTTTTTCTTTATTTCCTACTAAAATTAAGTTTTTAAAAAAATTAAAAATAAGGATTTATTTTTCCATTGATTTGCAGTGCTATAGAATGTCAGAGTATACTTTTATATCTCTATATGCTTATGTCTTCCTACACCTACCATAGAGTTCTCTTGCCACAATATGATCAAAACAATCCTCTGCCCAGTTCTCCTACTCCCATGCCCTTTCCCTTTGGTAACCATAATAGTTTTCAGGGTCTAAAAGTTACTTCCGTATGTAAAATGAAGTTTTACTCAAAATTGCTTTTTCTTCTAATTACTTTTAAAAGAAATGGGAAACACTTGTTTCCATCTAACCATTATGGATTTAATGAGGACATTCTATAATTAATATGGAGAATTGCAAAGAACTAAGACATGAATTTCCACTAAGAAGGGCATATAAGCAAAACAAAGGACAAAAGTCTAATACTTTATAATCTTCCAGTGTTTCCCATGGGGCGAAGGCTGGGAAAGATCAAAGGATTTGTTATTTACTCTTTTTTTAATGGGGTAGTGTGGGGTTGAGGCCACATTATGGTGCTCAGGGGCTACCTGTAGCTCTGTGGTTAGAAGTGACCCCTGGCAGTGCTCAAGAGACTGTATGTGGTGCTGGAGTTTTGAATGGGGTCGATGGGATGCAAGGCTAGCACTTTAATCTTTGTACTAGTCTCTTGGGCCCTAAGGATGATAGGGGTTTGAGGGAACAACTCTACCACTTCCTCTCAGGCCTCGGTGTGCTGTCTAGGGATATGAGGCCCCTCAGGAGTTAGAAATATGACTTTAACCCTGGCCCACTCTCCTGCTCTGTCTCTCAGGTTACTGGTGGCTTTATTATAGTGGTCTTCATCTATGTGGTGGAGATCATTGGCATGAAGTACCGAACCACAGCAGCCATCTTCCTGCACTCTTCCTTTGCACTGGGGATCATGATTGTGGCTTTGGTTGGCTACCTGGCGAAGACTTTGTGGGTCTATCAGATGATCCTGACCTTGGTGACATCTCCCTTCATCCTGTGCTGTTGGATCCTCCCAGAGACACCCTTCTGGCTTCTCTCAGAGGGAAAATACAAAGAAGCACAAGAAGTAGTTGATAAAATTGCAAAGTGGAATGGAAAACCCTCCTGTCAACTGTCAGAAGTGTTTTTACAGGATCTAAATAATACCATTGATTATAGCTTCACTAAGAAGAAGACTCACAGTATTCTGTATATGTTTTATGGCTGGAATGTGGGACTAATGACAACGGTTACTTGGTTGATTTGGTTCACAGCGTCTTTGGGATTCTACTCCTTCTCCTTGTTAAGTCTTAGTTTAAGCAAGAATAAATATTTATTTTTATTCCTTACAGGTAAGTTAAAAAATTCTATGTAAGTGTTGCAATGAAGTAAAATTCTGCCATGTTTTAATTATATTTATTTTAATTTGGGGGGGTTGATATTTATTGGGAGCACAGAATCTAGGTGGGAATGTCTTGGGAAATTGTCCATTTTAAAATTTATGGGATTAAGTTGGAACATTTTATTTTTCTTGGAGCCACTGCTGTTCTGGCTGTCTATAACGTCTTTGATGTCACTGTGGAGTGCTACTCCAACTGAAGGAGAAAGTTCTTTTCTTTTCTATTCTTTTTTTTTTTTTTGACTCTTCTTTGGGTCCTATCTTTCTGTGTTGTACATTGGTTCTTCTTAAGAGGAAGATTGCTTCCTCTTGGGAAGACTTACACTGGTCTGGCCTGCCTTCTCTTCAGTTTCACCACTAACTGGCTCTTTCCTAGCTCATCACTAATTAGCTTTTACTAAAAAAATGTCTTCTTTTCTTCTTTTCTAAGTTTGGAGTGATAGCAGGGTCTTCCAATTCTTTCTCCTGATGTGCCTTCTGGGGTTTTGCAATCTCTTCCATTTGTCCTTGTTTCTGACACACCTCTGGAGCATCCTTACTGTTCTCTGGAGGGACCAGGGCAATGACAGCCAGGTGTTGCTGTCCCTACTGCAAATGTTTTTTCTCCTGTTCTTCCAGTTGCCTAGAAATCTTCCTTTGCCTGAACAACTGCTTTCTTCTTGATAATCAGATTCTTTACAGAGAGTATCTCTAGGGCACTTCTCCTGGACTTGTTCTTAAAGTGTCTGCCCCAAATGTACTTGTGGGAGATCCAGTTTTTTGTTTGCCAGGCATCAGGAGATGTGGTCTTTGTTTCAACTACAGCTGCTTGACCAATGAAGGTGGAGTGGAACGTGAGACCATATTTTTTGTCACAAACCCCTTGGCTTCAGGAATCTGGATGCTTAGTCCTTTTGAGAGGCCCTGGGAAGCACTCAGATGCTAACACTAGGCATTCTTCCATATTACTATTGTTAATAATCTTTTCATTATTAGTAGTATGCTGGGACACACATGGCAGCCCTGAGGGGCTACTCCAGATTCTGCACTTGTCAGGAGTTGCTCCTGGTGGTACTCAGGGAATCAAGTGGTGCCAGCATCCTGTATGTAAGCCCTGGGTTTCAGCCTGGCAGCAATGTTCCTGGCCCTCTATCATGGTTTGAAGGTGATTTTATTTTTTTTTTCTGTCAGGAATAATATGATTATGGTCTCTTTTAGTGGTAGTATGTGGTCATGCATGTGTGCGTTTACTTTAGAAAAAAAACAGAATAATTTTGGTTTTCCTTCCCTCTTTTGGCTTCTTTTTCTTCCTCACTTATTTCTTTTTAGTCCACCATCATCTGAGACGTCTTTGAGAAGCATGACTTCTATAAGGTTTAGCGCGTATGCTGCCAGATCCTTTTCTTTGCATTTCCTTCATTTGTGTAGATAAACACTTTATAATTTAACATAAAAGAGGCTACACAGGTCATATTTTTTTCTAAGTTTATTTCTTTTCTTTTAAAATGTAGAATTTTAAAAGACTTTAAATTGTTTTACTTAAGGTCAGAGTTTCGAAGTTAATAACATTGAATCTTTCTTACCTTTCTAGGTTAGTAACTTAGAAATTTTTATTTTTATTTTTTTTGCCTTTGCTAGCTTATTTCTGAACAGCTGTAGCTGAGTTGAAATTTTGATGCTCTACTGAAAATATTATTTTCTCAGAAAACACTTATTTATCACTGAGATGTATTCCAGAAGTTCAGGGAGACCTGTTGACCAGGCTTGCCTCAGCAGGTGTATGTTTTATTCAGCCATCCCCGGGTAGAAGGGAGGAAAATGCCCTTTTCTTAGCAGGTGAGGTGGGCAGTGTCTTGTAGCTGGGCCAGCTACAGCAAGAGGATGGAACATAAGTCACAATTGGTGGAGATTTGGACTGACCAAAGCTTCCCAGAGGACACTGTAGACTTTGCTGAGTGTGGCTGAGATCCTCTGACTTACTCCCTGTCTGTTTCTGGCTGATAGAAAGCCCCATGTTCCAGACCTATGGTTCCACTTTCGGTTCTTCAAGGGTAGGACTTCTAAGTTCTTCTAATTCCTGGAGTTGCTGTTTTGCTTTTTACTGGGGTGGGGGTTAGGGGGAGGCAGGTAAAAAGAGGTGCAAGGCAGGATTTAGATTGGTTTTAAAATGTTGATCTGTGGGTTTAAAGCCTCCTCAAGCAACTGTCATTTGTTTCCTTGAGTTTCCAAGGTGGAAGCCCTGGATATAAAGATTTCGCCCTGTTTTGTCAGGTGTATGAAACCAAATTCAGAAATGACCAACGTCATCTCCTAGGTTACCTGTTTGTGGGTTCCACAGTCAGCCTGTCATCCAGACACCATGTTGCATCCTGGAGCTCTCGAGCCTGCTCAGAGCCGAGGGTCCTAGCACAGCAATGGGTGGGGGTGAGGGTGGGGATGAGAGGATGGAGGGGCGTAAATGCAGACTGGATTATCTGCGCATTAGTGCCTTTCACAGCAAATGTCCTCCTCACCTCTGTGTGGCTTCCAAGTGGTAGGACTTGCTCCTTCTCAGGCAGTCCTTAGCTTTCTTAAAGGTCCCGGAAAGGAGGGAGAAGGCTGCTCATTCCTTTGGGGATTGGGTTTGAAGATGTACAAAATTTGATGCCATGGCTTACTGAGCATTCTTTTGCTCAATAACAGGTATTATGGAAATACTTGCCTACGTCCTCGTGGCCCTGGGGATACGGACTATGGGGGCAAAAAAACTTATGTTTCTTTTGCTCTGGTTAAATTCAGTGGCATGTGGTATACTGGTCATCCCCATGGTGAGTTACTTTATGTTTTATTTGTGATCAGAGAATTCTTAGGTTATTTCTGTTTGAATTCAAGATCAATTAAGACATATGAACAGAAGATATGCATAATACTTTTAAAGTGCCAGAAACAGAGTCAGGGTTAAATCCCTTGTCTTGTAACTGCTGCTAGTTCCCCAGCACCACATATGTTCTCTCCTGAGCACAAAGCTAGGAGAAGCCCCTGAGTATCACTGTTTGTGGCCAACCCCTGTCAAGTAAATAGAAACTCTAGACAATTTTTTGGGCTTGTTTTTTGACCATCCCAGTAGTTCTGGGAGATTTGTGGTGCTGGGGATTGAACCCATGTCTCCAACCTGTTGAGCTGTCTCCTTGGCCCCAAAAATAAAAATAATTTTTGTTGTTGTTTTTGTTAATTTTCAGAAAATAGAAAAGTCTATTGGAGAGTAGAAGGGAAAGGAAAAGAAAAACTCCCCAGCTGGAGAGGAACTTCGTACAGGACTAAATTCAGAAAGAATGCTTTTAGCACCTGAGAACAACTGGTTAGAGAAACTATAGTGCACCTACATAATAAAATACTATGCAGCTGTTAGAAAAAAAATGAAGTCATGAAATTCACTCATAAATGGATGGACATGGAGAATACCCTGAGTGAAATATGAGTGAAATATTCACTCAGCATATTTCAAACATGCTGAGTGAAATAAGTTAGGAGAGGGACATATATAAAATGACTCCACTCATGTTGGATATGAAATAAAAAAACATAGCATGAGACTAACACCCAAGGAGAGTAGAAACGAAACAAGGGCCAGGACAATTGGTCCATGGTTGGAGGCCTGCCTCAAGGCCTGGGGGAGAGGGCAGTTGGGATAGAGAAGGGACCATTATAACAATGATGGTTGAAAGGGATTACTCTGGATGGGAGATGTGTGCTGAAAGTGGATAAAGGACCAGACATGATGGCCTCTCAGTATCTATGTTGCAAGCCATAATGCCCCAAAAAGAGCAGGGGAGGGATAGGGAGAGATGGAGGATGGGGGGAGAGAGGAGACAGAGACAGAGAGACAGAGAGGAAGAGAGACAGAGAGAGAGAAGTAAAGGAGGGGGGAAAATCCCATACTCTTAACTTCTTGGAGATAGTCACTGTTGGATTGTACAAACACACCAGATTTTGAGTCTGGGAAGCATATTACACAGCCAGAGATGAGGACAGCAGTGCTCAAGCAAACAACACTCTGCCAACTGCTGGGCTGTGCCAGATGCTGTGTACTAAAAACACCCCACAAATCAGGTTTCTTTAAGTGAGAGACTGAAGGAGACATGGCTGTAGGAAAGACAGAGACTCACTGGCTCTCTGGTTTGGGGGTGTGGGGAGCATTTTATCTGGGGTGACTGAGGATGGTGTGCCTCTCAGAGAAGGGGGATGTTTGGTCAGAAACCTGAAGGAGGGAGGCATTCATGGCATCATTTTCTGCAGATGGTTTATAAACCAGGAGATTATTGCTGCAGAGGTCACAGTGTTTCATGGTTTTGTTTGTTTCTTGGGGTCACATCTGGTGGTGCTCAGGGGCTATTTCTGGTGGTGGTTGGGAAACCACTTTAAACGCCAGGATTGAGCCACGCTTACCTGCATGCAAGGCAAGCACCTGAACCCCTGAACTGTCTTTCTCTGGAAAAGGCATGGCATCTTCCAGTAAGTCTTGAGGGGGTTCTGCTAGATCACTTCCAGAAAAAAAAGGTGGATCAAGTGGAGGAGTCAGTGCCCTCTGACTGCATCTCACTGCAAAATGGCCCTTAAAAATTCATTTTCTTACTTGGTAGTTTGAGGCCCCCAGGGCTGGGATGAAGAGGCATAATGTAATGTACCTCTAAATTTTCTAAGGAGGCAGAGTGTCCGCAGACCATGAGAAGAGCTTACACAAAAATGCAAACTGAAAAAATAATCTTTATTGTTTAGAAAAGTACTGGAGAGTCAAAGTATTAGACGATAATTTTTAGAGATTTTTATTTTATTTACTTTGGTTTTTGCTTTTTGGGTCACACCCGGCAATGCACAGGCCTTAACTCCTGGCTCTGCACTCAGGAATAACTCCTGGTGGTGCTTGGGGGACCATGTGGGATGCTGGGAATCGAGCCCAGGTCGTCGGTGTGCAAGGCAAACGCCCTACCTGCTATTCTATTGTTCCAGCTCCGAGATGTTTATTTTAAAATACTCATTGTAATGTTGATTTGCTATTATATTTTTTCCAGGGCAACTATTATACTAAAATGGCGATAGTTTGGGCCGCTAAAATGTCTATATCGGCAGTTTTTAACCTCATTTTCATTCATACTGCTAACTTGTATCCAACCACTATAAGGTAAGAGTGACTTGTTTTTCTGTTGTTTTCTATCACTTCTGCATGATTTCATTACATCAGGTCTTTGAGTATAAATTCTTTCCTCCAATCAATGCTACATTGGGCTCTGAAACAAAGGAAGTTGAATTTTGAATTCTGAATCTGAGACTTTGGCTCTAGTGAGGATATTAAAGAAATTTCTTTGAAAGAACACTCTATTATCTGAAAGCGGTTTACAATCTCAGATACAATTAACTTACGCTGATTCTCCATAGAACTCACAGGCCGATCTTCTCAGGCTTGATTCTGATTTCAGTTTGTTAGGATTCCTAACACAGAATCCCAAAGTTAGGGTACCTCAAGCCACGGAAATAGACTTTCTCACTACCCTGGTCTGATTTTTCCTGGAGTCTCTCTCTCTCTCCCTCTCCGTCTCCCTCTCTTCCTCTTTCTCTGGCTTCCTGGCTCCCTGGCTCCATCTCCATTGCCTGCTTTTTCCTGCACTTTTCCTCTCTCTCTCTCTCTCACTCACTCTCTCTCTCTCCCCTTTCTCTCTCTCTCCCCTTTCTCTCTCTCCTCTCTCCCTCTCTCTTTCTCTCCCCCCCACCACAAGATGCTTAGTCTCCAAAGTAAGCACATTCTTTCCTGACTATTAGACATGCTATAAGGTTTCTTTAACTTTGAAAGAAAAAGCATATTAAAGTATTGCTTGACTTTCCCAAATTCCCATTCAAGAACACTGATGCTATTTTTAACATCAGAGTCTTGCACAGAAGGGCCTTGTCTGCATAGCCATGGAGGCACAGTGACCCAGCACTCCTCGTTAAAAAAAAATACATAATAATAATAATCTTCATGCTGGTCTATATCCCCTGTTTCATAGTATGTGAGTGTGAACACAAGTGATTCTTGAACTAATGGAGATTATTTCCAACTATGTTAAGGAGAGTCTACATCACTTGTCCTCTGGCGGGAGGCTGGGCAAGTTCTATGTTGCTCTTCAGAGCTGGTTGCCTTTATCCTCCTCGGTCTCATCCTTCCTTCTCTCCAGGGCGCTGGCTTTGGGCAGCGGCACCATGGTGAGCCGCCTGGGAAGCCTAGTAGCTCCGTTCTACGATATTATTTCCAACTTTTGGCTGTCTATACCACAGGTAAAAATCAGTTTCTAGAACCTTGTGGAACTAGTGGAGGGAAAGATCAGCTCATTACTTCCTCTCTGTTTTCCTATATTGAGAGCCAATTTAGAATTCAGTTTTTATGTATTTAATTTTTTTTCCTGTTTGCTTTGGGGCCATCCTGGCTGTGCTCAGGGCTTACTCCTGTCTTCATGCTCAAGGATGACTCCTAGAGGGGCTCAGGGGACCCTATGGGATGCCAGGAATCAAACCCTGGTCAGCAAAGCAAATGCCTCACCCACTGTGCTGTCTCTCTGGCCCTAGAATTCAGCCTTTTTCCATTTTGTTCTGTTTTTGAGACCACATCCAGCCTTTCAACACTTGGCATTGCCCGAAGCAGTCCTATTGGTGAACTCAAGGGTAAGTGCTAGTGATTTGTCTTTCTCCAATACAAGAGAGCATCTCAGAAGGAATAAAGGTAGCAATGCCTGGTATGCCTCAAAATCCCGACACACAGATGCGGCATGCATTTGCTCTCTGGGACTCATTCACCCAGATGGCCCCAGGAATGGCCACTCAGCGCATTTGCTTCTTGTGGGTATGGGGGTCCCCGCTTCTTCCACAGATAAACTCTGAGGTTGAGATACGGGGCATGGAAGGAAAGTGGAGAAATCCCACGGGGACGTGGGAGAAGCACGGCCTGTAGTAGGCGTCCTGTGGAGCGTTCTCTTCCTCAGCATCACTGTCCCGAAAAGAGGCCGAACAGACTAATGACAGACTAGCCCTGCTGGGACAGATGTGCCCTCTGAAAAATTCGTTTCTGGAAAATGCATGTCTTGTTTATGGCTGTCTCCCTTTTAGGGATACCTGATAAGTAGACTTCTAAGTCCTATACGTTATGTATTGCTGAACTAACCTTGTTAGGTGCTAGGCAAGCAGCACCTTCTGGAGAGGAAAGCGGGTTGGTTTCTTCCCCTCTCCCCAGTCTGCTGGTAAGGCACAAGTGCAGCGGGTGAGAACTCCGGAGGGGATACCGAGTTACAGGGTGAGGCACTATCCAGCGGGGAGCTTCTGGAGGAGAGGGGGTTCAACAGGGAAGTGGAGGTGAATAGAAGGGAATTGCAGGTGGAGAGTGGAGAAAGACAGGGAAAGGCCAGTTTGGGTCCAGGAGCCGCATTATTGCTGCCACCCAGGTGGGCTGTGGGAATCCAGAGATAAGACCGGAAGATGGGGGCAGAGTCTCAAGGCAGGAGAGAATAGCAGAGGAACGGGACTGAAGGTGGGCTGATGGCCAAGTGGGGGTTGGTGAGAGCTGGGTGCAGGAGGGTTGCAGTTGCTAGAGGGTTAGGGTGGAAACACAGCATAGGGTTCAGCCAAGTCTTCCCTATGGCCAACCCCCATCTGGTCCCCAGCATCACCTGGTTTCCCAAGCATCACTAGACTGCTACTTCCAGGCTGGGCGCAAGAAATCCCAGCTCCTCAGAGCCTAAGCAGCATCATAGCCTCAGGCTCCCACGTTGAGCCATGGACCAGGTTGGCCAAGAATCACCAGGTTGTCTGGTGGTTGCTACAAAGCTGGAGGGAAACCCAGGTGTGGGGTGGTGGGATGGAGATGAGGAAGGACAGTGTGCTTGGAATTGTGTGGGAAGGATTTAGGATGGCCTGTAAGAGTAGGGGAGTAGGAAGGAGTGGGGGGAGGAGAGCATGGAGGAGGTGGATGCCTTCAGGGGTCTGGGCCCAGGGGAGAGCACACACGCAGTGAGGGAAGGTTCAGGAAGAAGAAAAGTGTGAGGGAGGTTGAAGTGCAGAATCCCGGGAGAAGCAGCATGTAAGGGGGTAGAAGGAGGAGCTGGGGCAGGACGAGACCCATTGGGTCCGGCAGAAGAACCCGTGGGCTGGAAAAGAGCAAGGCAGCAGCAGTGACTGCCAAAGCAGAGGCAAAGCAGAAGCTGGTGTGTGTGTGTGTGTGTGTGTGTGTGTGTGTGTGTGTGTGTGTGTGTGTGTGTAGGGGGGGTGCCTGACACCTGGGCCAGGGGCCAGGTGCACATGGGCTCCTCTTTGGCCTGTTTCAAAGCTCTAATGAAGCTGAGGATGTGGCTTCATGATAAAGATCATGCTGCATACATGCGCGAGCTCCGGGTTCCCTCCCTGACGCTGCCCCAAAAGAAGGTAGGAATGAATGACAAGATCAGACAGTGGTCTGATTGCAGACAGGGGCTGGTGTCTGTGTTCTTCACCGTGCAGGGCAGTGCCTCCTTCCAAGTCCCCGGAGACAGGCACTGTCAGTGTTTGCTCCAGAGAGATAAAGTACCGTCAAGGCCGCACAAAGAGCCACAGCCAGTTCCCGGGCAAAGCAGAGATGCTGCAGCAGGGAATGACAGGGAAGGGGCACAGTAGGGAGGAGGGGACTCTCCCAGGTGCCAGGACTGCAGCGAGAAGTCAGAGAGAAGGGTTGTGGGTTTATTTCCTGCCTCATGGGGCTTCTCGCTACCTACCACAGTAAAACGAATAACAGGACTGTCCATTTCATTCTCCTTCACCTCGAGACTTAGTCAGACCCTGCATTGGGGACTCTTTTTTTTCTTTTTGGGTCACACCTGGGGATGCACAGGGGTTACTCCTGGCTCATACACTCAGGAATTACTCCTGGCAGTGCTCAGGGGACCATGTGGGATACTAGAAGTCAAACTTGAGTCGGCCATGTGCAGGGCAAATGCCCTACCCGCCCTGCTATCGCTTCAGCCTCTGGGGACCCTTCTGGGGTCTCCACGTGAGTGGATTGACAGCAAGTTTCCAGGAGCCTGAAAAGGTCTCTCTACATCCTCAGGAATGTCACTTTAAATTCGGCAGCTGCTTCTAGGTCTGCCCATAGACTTCTAAATAATAGGTTCTTGGCCACCTACAAAGCAAAAAGAAAAAAAAAAAACACCCCTGCCTTCCTGTCATGTTTTTCCTTGATGTGACCTCACCTCATCTTCCACTTGCTCTGTGTTTGTTTCATGGTGCTCATTCTCAGAAGCTAAAACATACCAAGTTTCTATGGCCCAGAGAGTTAGGACAGTGGACAGGATTTGCCTCGCATGCTGTCGACCTGAGTTCAACCCCCAGGTACTGTCAGGAGTGATCCCTGAGTTCAGAACCAGGAGTGAGCCTTGAGCACCAACAGGTATGGCCCCAAAATCAAAACAAAAATGCAAGATCTCTAGACTCTACCATGAAATCACACCTTTATAGATTTTTTTTTTTTTTTTGCTTTTTGGGTCACACCTGGCGATGCACAGGGGTCATTCCTGGCTCTGCACTCAGAAATTACCCCTGGCGGTGCTTAGGGGACCATATGGGATGCTGGGAATCAAACCCAAGTTGGCCGCGTGCAAGGCAAACGCCCTACCCGCTGTGCTATCACTCCAGCCCTCCTTCATTGATTTTTTTTTAGGTGTTTTTTCAGGCAGTGGTTGCGTGTCATTTTGGGTTTTGTTTTTTTGTGATAGAATTCAAATTAAGTGAAGAGAGAGTATATTCTTTGACATTATGAGGAGATTTAAATCTAAAATCCACCTGATAGTTCTGGAAAACAGTTACTTAAGACTTTCACTTTTTAAGTGATTTGCATTATTAAAGGCAGACACTTTGGTGGTTGTCAAAAGAGTTGGCTTTAAGGTGTCAAAATATGGAAAGTAAGAGAAGTCCTGACTTTTTATAGGTAATCAGATGGGCTCCCTCTTCCCAAAGCAGATATTAGTTTTCATCTAGTATGTTTGTTTTTATGTATTTTTTTTATGTATGTTTCCCCCTAAATTCTGTTGCTTTGGGTTCATCGAGGCACTGGTTAGTAGGTCCCTGTCCAAGGCACAATTCCTCCAGAATCCCAGGCTGGGAGGGTCTTTGTGTGCCGGTAGCTCTGAAGACAGCAGGGACTACAGGAAGTCACTGGGATTTATATAGAAGGTTCTCAGTAGCAGTTCATGACAGAATGAATGAGTGACCAGATTAAACCTCAACTATGAACTCAAGAACTCCCAATCTAGTGTAAGTAATCAAAAGTCACACTGAGGAATAAAAGTAACAGCAGTTGGGGCCAGAGAGATGGCTCGATAGGCTGAGCTCAGCTGTGCCCTTTCTGGGTTTGATCCCCAGAAATGGATGATGGCCTAAGCGCCACAGGGAGCCATCCATGAGCACTGAGCTGGGAGTAGCCCCTGAATGCTGTCAAGTGTGGCTCAAAAACCAAAAAAACATTACAAAACAGGTCAAACTCAGTGGTACTAAGTATCTTTCACTGGGGCATATTTATCTGGTATGTCACTTACTGTTTTTTAACCTTCCTTATAGTTCTTAGTGATGGTCTTGGCCTTACTCAGTGGAGTACTATCACTCGTGCTTCCAGAAACCTTCAACATGCCTCTGGCAAATACTTGGGAGGATTCTTTCGCACTGAAGAAAGAACAGAAAACCAGCTCAAAGGATTTCCTTCCCCCCACCAGTAATCCTCTGTCGGAAGAGAGAGATAATCAGTTAGAGCATCCTGGGGCTCATGAATAAATATGCCCTATGTGCTACCTGGCACCTCAGATATTGTTCATTTTCATGCTTATTTATTATTCTCATCTACTGCATGTTATATTTATGTATATTTTAAAAAATTTTTGGAATAAAATTTTGGAGCAATTGCTTTATAAAAGTAAATGAAATAAAAACCCAGATGAGAATTCTTATATTTATCTGATTTCTTATTGCTGCAAAATATGTTTCTCTGTCATGTCAATGTTTCTCAGCCATTACCTGCATCATGAAAGCCTAAGGGACAACCACATTCAGAGGACCTTAGCTATGCGCCCCTTCCCCAAGTGAATGTCTGCTGGGGTTTGGTTGTAAGTGGCGAGTTATTTCTTTTCACAGCCCTTTGAAGATACTCCTTCCTCTCTTAGGAGAATCAACACTCTCAATAGGGCATTTCCAAATCCAGTCTCATTTGGAAATGCCCTGTTAAAAAGAGTTAGTCGCTATAATTGAATCATAAAAAACTAGTGCTGCAAAAAGATATTATTTTCCAGCACCCTTAGGACTTGACTGTACAGAGACTCAGAAAGAATATCAAAAGAGGATCAGAAGCTACTTCAAGCTTTTCCCCTTGGCAGCATCCCTAGCTAAGGACTGACTTGGGGTGGGAAAGTTTTGGAAAACTGTATAAAACTAACCTGAAAGAGGAAAAGGTGCCCCTGACTTGCATCTTCCCGAGATGTGGATTTTCTTACCTTTGGGTGCAGGTCCCCATTCTGGGGAAAATGGCCCTGAATGAGGCATTTTTATTCATGAATCTCGGGGTGTTGTAATTGATCAGATGTAGACTTGGGCACTTTCTCTTCTGGAGAAGCCTGTGTTCTCTTGACCACTTTTTCCTTCCCTTTAGTTACAAAAAGACTGTTTTACTGCAGGAGGAAAGAAGGAAGGAAGGAAGGAAGGAAGGAAGGAAGGAAGGAAGGAAGGAAGGAAGGAAGGAAGGAAGGAAGGAAGGAAGGAAGGAAGGAAGGGAGGGAGGGAGGGAGGGAGGGAGGGAGGGAGGGAGGGAGGGAGGGAAGGAAGAGACTATTGAGAGAAACACTGGACTTTTTTCAAGATCACATGAAGGAAGCCAAACAATTTGTTATCCCAACATATCTCTACTTTTTTGGGTGAGGGAGGGGCACCCCCAGTTGTGCTAAGGACACTGCTCCTGGTTCAGTACTCAAGGGAAGGCTTATGGCAGTGTTTTAAGGACCAAAGATTCTGGGAATCAAACCCAGGGCCTCATACATGACAGGCAAGTGTTAACCACCGAGCCACATTTTCACCCCAATGCTACTGAATTGTTGGGGTTTTTGTTGCTGTTTTGGGGGGACTACATTTGCTGTACTTGGGGACTGCTTCTGGTTCTGTGCATGGGAATCCACTCCTGGCAGTGCTTAGGGGACCATGAACCCCAGCCTTCAGAATGCAGAGCATGTCCTCAGCCCACTTAACTCTCTTTTTAGCCCTCCTCTAGCACGACTTTCTTTACTTTCATTACTGTGAGGCAGCTGCTAACTCTGGGCAGCGGAAGACAGAAAACAGGTCTTTGCTTTTGGAATTTGCTGGAAGTCAAACATTTGCCAATGATCGTCACATCACCCAATCAGCTGGAGAAAGCCCAGCCCAGTAGAGAATGAGGCTGGTTGTTTAGAGAGGCGAGAGCCGCTCTGGGTGCTGGCAGGAAGCTGCCCTTTGCAACAAGGGCAGTGGCTCCATTCTCCAGGGGACGGAACAACAGCCGCAGGCTTGCGGGCCAATGGGGAGGAAGCTTAGAAGGAAAGGCCGCCTCGAATTCCCCAATGGGAAGCAGCTTTGCTCTCTCTGCCTCTCAGGGCACTGCACCAGCCAGTCGGTCTCTGGGAAAACAAGTGGCCGAGTCAGCGCCTGGTGAGGCTTCCACTGCTGTTGTTTCAGAGGCAGGTACTGAATCCTCCGGCTTGCAGCTCCTGGACTTCCTCTGGGAGTTTAGAGTGTATCTTCATGGAAGCAGCTGACAGTGCTCATAGGTTCCCCGGGATCAGACTGTGCCCACTGGGCCTTCTCACTCCTAGAGCTGGTTATCCTTAACCACCGCTTACTTTCCTTCTCTCCTTTCTTGGGGAGAGTCTGAAGAAAGCTGTTGGGCAGGGGAGGCTGATGGGAAACTGAAGAGGGGACCGGTGCCTGCCTTCCTTCCCTTCAGGAGGCCCTCAGACTTGCCCTCTGGAGCTGATGCATCCCTTCCCTCTGCCCTGCTCAGCTAGCCAGTGGCAACAGAGCAAGCAGAGGAACTAAAGGATGAGGAAAGACACAGGCTGCTTGAGAAACAGAAAGTCTGCAGATTCTTTGTTTTTTTTTTTTTTGTTGGGGAGGGGGCCTCACCTGACAGTGCTCAGGCAAGCTCAGGGGACCATATAGGGGGCCAGGCATCGAACCCGGGTTAGCCGTGCAAGGCACACACTCTACCTGCTGTACTCTGACTTTGGCCCCAACACCCAGATTATTGTCTCAGCAGGATGTGTGGGTGGCTATGATTGTGCCCCATGTCCCTGCACACATTCTGTTGCTCATCACCCAGGGAGGGCCAGTGTGCCAAGAGCAGATTAACATTGTGCCCCAGATATGTCTAGACCCATGACCAAAGGGTTAACTGCCCTCCTCTTTCTCTGAAGTGTCAGCATGAGACCTGAAAAGAGAGAGAGAGAGAGAGAGAGAGAGAGAGAGAGAGAGAGAGAGAGAGATAAGGTGCAGGAGGAGTGGACATGCTGCAGGGGTGCCACCAAGGACAGGGACACCGACCATGTAGCTGGGACTCCTGCTGTTCAGTAGGCCTCATCCCTGCCCTGGGAGCCAGCCTAATGGGTATCTGCTTCTGGCAATCCCACAGAATTCTTGGCAAGAGCATCCTTTTGGAGACTACCTCGGGGAGAGAGGGGGGAGGGGGCGGGGTCTCTCCATCAAAACCGACCTACTAATGACGAAATTGAGGCTTGCAGATTCCAGGCAATTTTCCAGGTTAGAGTATTAGTACCTGATGCGGCCACAAAGGAATCCAGGTCCCTCCGTCCCTGCTCTGGGAGGAGCACTGTCTCAGATGCATGGTTGTGTAGTGTGTATGTCAGGGGGAGTGGGGCTGGCAGGTGCATAGCTGAGAGGGAAAGCAAAGCTGGGGACGCAAAGCTGGTTTCCAATTAGAGTGAGAAAGGAGAGTGAGATTAAATTCAGTCCTTCAAACTTTCTGTGACTTTCTGTAGTAAAAGAGTTATCATTAATTTTTTTCATTAATTTGCCTGGTATGACACAAAACCAAAAAAATTAATTTAAAAAGAAAAATTTTTACATTGACCGTTAGTTTACAGAAGTTCAGTGCTCTGGTTTAATACCACCGACTGGGGCTAGGGTGCACTGTACCCACCATCAGAGTTTCAGTGCCATCCCACCACCAAGGGACTCCTCTATACATTGCGCCCTGCCACCTCCCTCCCTTTTGCTTAGGGCCACCTCCAGAATTTTCATTGAGCTTAGGTGTTAGTCTTTTGCCAATTCATGTGCTTTTGTCACCTTGTAATTAAAAACCAGTTTATAGGGCCAGAGAGGGAGTATATCAGGTAAAGGGCTTGACTTCTACTCAGCCAACCCTTGTTCAATTCCCATTTCCCAGAGCTTCATCAAGGGTAATTCTGGAGCTCAGAGACAGGAGTAAGCCTGAGCTTACTCCTTGTCAGGTGTGGCTGAAAAACAAAACCTAAACCCATACACCTGTCTGTCACAGACGGAGCCGAGCTCTCAATTCCCTACAGGGTCTCTCAAGGGCTACCTCTGAGGTGGTTTCTAGGAGCCAAAATGGGGTTCCCTTACCTGCCTTGTGGACCTTCCCTAGGTGATGGCCACAGTTAAGATGGCTTTGCAAAAGGGATGCCATAGTAGAAATTGCCCCCCAAAATATTGTGTATTCTAAAAGCAACCCCAGGGGCCAAAGAGATAGTACTGTGGGTAGGCACTTTCCTTGCATATGGTCATCCTGGGTGCAATTTCAACAGCACCACAGTTGGTCTCCTGAGCCTGGCTAGAAGTGACTCCTGAGCACTGCCAAATGTGACCCAGAACAAAAACACCAAATACACAATAAATAAAAATAAAAGCAGCTCCAGTCCAGTATTGTGCTGCGGTCTAAAACTCCCTCAAATGTGTCACCCACATCTCAACTCATTGCTGGCATCCCAACAATTGGAAAAGTCTTGGGATTTTCTGGGGTGTGGTGTGGGGACACAGCCAGTGGTACTCTTGGCTTCCTCCTGGCTCTGTGCTCAGGGATCACCACTTGTGGTGGGGCTTGGGGGATAATAGGTGGTGCCAGGGTGGACCATACAAAAGTATCCTACCCACAGTACTATCATTGTGGCTCCAGGAAAGGTCTTGTTTTGAGAGGCTGGGGGCCTTAGGAGAGAATGCCAAGATCTAGCTCTGTGCTGTCTGGACCAATCGCACACAAGGCTCACCTCCCCCCCCCCCCGCCCTTTCCCTCCACACAGGTGCATGGAGACAGTACGGATTGCAGTGGTGGGCGCTGGCGTGGTGGGGCTCTCCACAGCACTGTGCATTTCCAGGTTGGTTCCACGATGCTCCATCACGGTCATTTCAGACAAGTTCACTCCCCACACCACGAGCGACGTCGCCGCTGGAATGCTCATTCCTCATGCCTACCCAGGTGAGAGAGGGGTAGCTGCTTGCGGCCAGCTGGCACGGACGCTGGACATAATGATGCTGCTGCGCCAAGCCTGACAGCTGGGTGGGTGATTAGCATGGGGTGCAGACCTCACATCCCATTAGTGTATCTAAGAAAGGGCCGCTTATGCCATGGGACACTTTTAAAACTAAGGTTTGTTTCTTGCATGCATTATAGATTGATTGAGCATCAATGAGTGTTCTACTAGTCACCCAGTGTAGTCGGGAATATCATTAAGCATGCCTAGAGAAAGGGGAGCTTGGAGGGTTTACTGATACAATGAAAAACACTAGCTAAGAAACCATATCTGGGGCTGGAGCAATAGTACAGTGGGTAGGGTGTTTGACTTGCACTCGGCCAACCCAGGTTCGAGTTCCAGCATTCCATATGGTCCCCTGAGCACTGCCAAGAGTAATTCCTGAGTGCAAAGCCAGAAGTAACCCCTGTGCATTGCTGGGTGTGACCCAAAAAGCAATAAATAAATAAATAAATAAATAAATAAATAAATAAATAAAAACCCCACATTCATCACTTCAGACCACAGCTCATTGGCCAGAACTGGTCTCATGGTCCCACCCCTCAGAAGAAGCCAGAAGTGCCTTTCTACAAGGAGGTTGATAGCCTGAAGAATTTGGTGAAACAGCACCAATAGCTACCAAAATTGGTGACTGTAAGTCTTTACATGGATATTAGTAAGAGCAGAGTTAAGTAAGAAATCATTTGTAATGGGGTTGAAATTATATTCTAAACCAGTATATATGTAGGTAGGCCTGAAAAATACATTGGTTGTTGTTATTATTAGGGCCGGGCACACCGAAGTGCTCAGGGGCTATTCCTAGCTCTGTGCTCAGGGAACCATAAAGTTCTAGAGAGTAGACTTGAAAAGCCTCCAGCCCTTTAAACTTTCACCCCAGCCCACTCTTTTTTTTTTTTTTAAATTTTAACATGACTCTGCATCCTTTTCATTCTGTAGTCACATGAAATGGGTGGAGTAACTAGAAACTCAGGCTACTTGGCAGTTACTTAAGTTTGTCTCTACCACCTCCGTTCATTAACCCTCTCATTTTCCCCATTTTAGTGTTTACTGAGTCATCAAAGTTGTATGTGCACTTAAAAAGTCAAACAGACGCAAGATTTATTATAAACCTCAGCAGTCTGGCCTGAGAGAATTGCCTAGCTCTCTAATCCATAGCCTGCATTCTTCTCCTAAGCAGCCTGAGAGCAGCTCAGGGGTCGATGCTCCTTTTCAAGTCTCTGAAAAAAAGCAGCTCTTTCTGGAAGTGCTATTAATTAGGCTGGGCCTCTGGAACTTGCCCACCAAATCCTTTAGCCTTTTCCAACCCTTCCTACTGTGCTTTCTTTCTCTCTCTTCCTTTCTCCCTCCCTCCCTCCCTCCCTCCCTCCCTCTCTCTCTCTCTCTCTCTCTCTCTCTCTTAATTTCTCGGAAATTTCTCCATCTTGTCTTTCACCTTATAACATTTTCTTTTCGCATCTAAAAGTGTGAAATGCTTAAAATGATAAAAAAATAATAATAATAGCATGTAGACTGTTCCAAAAGCTCTTTTTTTCTAACTGAATTTTCCTTTGTTATCATGATTATGTCCTGCAGTTGCAATGGCTTTTCTTATCTTTCTGAAAGTGACTGATGATAGTTTTTGGGTCTCTGCTCTCCTCTCTCCAGCAGTTTCTGTTGTCTCCCAGTTGGTTTTGGGACTGATGTTTTAATTTCCCTCGGTTTTCTTTGGCCATGTGTAGGACCAGGGGGAACAGCTGGTGGGAATTTCTGAATGCTGAAGCAGGGCTTGTTGATTTGAACTCACCAAAGTTTATTTAGTTAGGGAGCCTCTAATGTTATGTTTGAGTTTTGGGCCGTTATGTTCTTCCTGATTCCAGTTCCTGGCCATTGACCTGGTGGGTAACATTCTAAACCTTGGGGGCCAGAGGTCTGGGGCCTTAGTATTTTGTTTGTTTCTTAAATCCTCTTGTGTTCAGAAAGGTATCCCTGTCTCTGCCTGGGTGGTATTTCCCAGTCCAGGCCCCACTGTTTCTTTTCTTCTTGGTTTTGGGCCACATCCAATGTTTCTCAGGGCTAACTCCTATCTCTGCACTCAGGGATCACGCCTGGCAGGGCTTGGGGGAAGTGTACAATGCTAGGATGGAGTCCCTTTAGCCATGTGCAGGTCTTACTTGCTGTACTAGCTTCCCAACCTCCAGAACACTCCTGTTTTGTCTTTTTGCTGGGATGCGAAAGACAATGGCTATGGCATTCTGGAACCAGGAACTTGGCCTTGCCAGCACTCGGGGTGCCAGCTGACCACCTGGGAGAGGTTTGATAAGTATAGAAGCCCAGTACTGTTGCAGAACACTGACTCGCATGGGTCTCTGGGTTTTTGTCCTACCTCAAAGAAAAACTTCATGGGGAGACACAGTCAAATAAAAACAGATTTTATCTGAAGGCTTTAGCAAGGGGAAAGAGGGAGAGAAAGTGAGAGTAATATACTCAAGAGAAAACACGGGCTTTTCCAAGGACGGAAAGAGCCCCAGTAGACATCTCAAGAAGAGAGATGCGGGCAGGTGCCACATGTGCTGTAGGTGGACCCCATGGGTGGCTTATATGAAGTGGAGAGGAGAGAGAAAACCACTTTCTCTCGATCCACCTCTGCCACCCGGGACCCCGGGTTACTGGGTTCTTATCTCACCTTGCAGAAAAGAATTTCAGGAGTAGATGAGCAGTTAAGTAAAATAGATTTCCTTTGGAGGTTTTTGAAAGGGAGGAGAGAGAGAAAAGTGGGAGAGAGAATATCGTGCTCAAGAGAGAATCCAGGCTTTCCCAAGGCTGGAGAGAGCCCTACACACATCCTAGCATTAGACATGAAAGGATGGAAAAACACGCCTAAAGAGGGGAGGTGTGGGTGACACATGGGCTGAGGTACCACATGTGCTCATGCACACTCTTCCTTTATTCAAGATGGCTTTTATAGGGTTTTCCCAAACTGCCCCCAAGTGGGCCTTCTACCTAGGTAACTTTAGGTCTATTACTTCCCAGGAATTTCATTGTAAATTCTGGTAGCCTTCTTCTCTGGAAGTTTCATTGCTGTGGGGCCCTTCCCTGTCTATCTGCCTGCCTACATCACAAGCAGCACTTGAGCTGGGGCAGCATATGCTCCATTGTTCACTGTGGCTTTTATAGAGTTTCTCTCAAGCAGCCCCAGTGTGGGGGAGGGAGGGGCTTCTAGCTAGATAAATGTCCATTGCTAGGACAGTTGCCAAAGGGGTAGTTGGGAGTGGTCCATGGTTCTCTTTGAAATTCCTTTCCTGAACTTTGTTCCTGCTGAAAGGATGGTCCAGCTCCTTGGGTCTGTTGACTCAGATGAAGTCTTATCAGGCCTTAGTTCCTATACTCACTGGTGGTCTTTTTGCAGCCTCCAGGGCTATTATTCCCCAGGAATTCCATTGCCATGGGGGACTCTTCCAATGGTAACAAGCATAAAGACAATAATACAAACCCAGGACAAGAATGGCCTTTTGACACAGAAACTTAATTTTGGGAAGCCTACCTGCCTACATCATCAGGCTATTGAGGCCTGAGGCCTGCTGGGCCAGCTTCTGGGGGGTTGGGGTCTCTCTGGTGCTGCTAGTCTGTCCCTGGGTTTCTTTCATAGATCAGCCCCATGGCAGATATCTTCTGTGCTTATACATGGCCATTCTTCATTCATTAGGGGTGTGGTGAGGACTAATGTGAAATATTTAGAAGTACCTAGGACATAAGAGGTACTTCTGCTATTGTTATCTTAATGCTGCCCAGCTACATTTTTCTTTTACTATCACTTGAATATACATTAGGTTTGCTCAGCCCACTGTGAATTGGCATGTTCTATTCTTTTGAGATGACTTCTGCATTGTGTAAGTATCAGCACCCATTTTTGTTTTTTTCCTTTTTAAAATTTTTTAAAGGGGTAAATGGAGTCTCATCCCCTAGATGTGCTGGGGTGGGAGCTGTGGCTTTCAAAGCATGCTCTTAATCCATTGAGTTATCCCTCTGCCTCCACATCTGCTTTGTGTTTGATGTCTGACATACCAATAGTATGATGTATTTAATCTGGTCCTGCATATATGACCTAGACTGTTGGGGGGTATTATCCATATAAAGTGTATTTTGTTTTGTTTGGGGGCCAAACTGGCAGGCTCTGCACTCAGAAATTTCTCCTGGTGATGCTTGAGGGGACCATATGGAATGCTGGGGATCCAATTGAGTCAACTGCATGCACCCCAAATACCCTAACAAATACACTGTTGTTCCAGAACCTGAAGTCAATTTTTTATCTCTTTTGCTGCAACTTGCTACTGAGTTCTTTATCTAAACCACTGGCCTCAGCTTGCAATTTCAGAATACAATGTTGGGTTCACAATGGTACAGGCATAAAGACTACAGCACTAACCCATGACATACACACAAAAAAAATCTAGGGAGTATGGTGCTACCAGCAGGTCAACCTATACCTATGGGACGAGTGCATCAGCAGCCTAATGGTGCCTTCAGACTTCCAGATATCCCAAAATTGCTGCTGTACCTTGGGACCAAGTTTACCAAGAAGTTAAATGGCCAAAAGTTAGGTATGTGGAAGGCACACCAAAAAACCACCTCCAGCTCAACTGTATAAGCTCATTTATTGGCCGTATTTCAGAGACCCATAAATCTAGAAAGAGATCAAAAGACACAGTTAGGGCAGAGGTAAGCAGGAACCCAAGACTGAGACCTCCAAGCCTGCTTGGATCGGGACTGGGCCTCCTCCCCCCAGGCCCCCAGTTTTCCAGTAGCGTGGCAGTCACACCCACAAACTGTTCCCACCGCCATGTAATCTCATCAACAGCCAAAACTCAGAGACTATAAACTAAAGCTCCTGGAAGAGAGCATCACAGAATATCCTGATCCTTTGCCAGGCTGTCTTTACCGGAGCACCTCAGAGGGAGGTGGGTTGAGTTTCCCTCCCACCCTAAGTAGAGCCCCAGCAGCCAAAAACCTCCAGAACCCAATTGCCACCATGCGCAAGGTCACTCTCCACACCCTTGGATGATCCTCACCCAAGACGGGATGAACCTCACCAGAGAGTGGACTGGCAGGAAAACCCAGGTACATGGGAACTCGTAACTCAGATCTCTAAGCCCGCTTTGATTGGGAATGGGCCTCTTCCCTCCAGGCCCCCAGTTTCCAGTAGCTTGGCAGTCACACCCACAAATTGCCCACAGCGCCATGTAATCTAATCAATCGCTAAGACCCAGGGACTAAAACTAAACTAAAACTCCTGGAAGAGAACAATAATAATAATAATGTAGCACTGTAGCACTGTTGTCCTATTGTTCATCGATTTGCTGGAGTGGGAACCAGTAACGACTCCATTGTGAGACTTCTTGTTACTGTTTTTGGCATATCGAATATGCCATGGGTAGCTTGCCAGGCTCTGCCATGCGGGCGGGATACTTGCCAGATAGTTTGCCAGGCTCTCCAAGAGGGATGGAGGAATCGAACCCAGGTTGGCCATGTGCAAGGCAAATGCCCTACCCGCTGTGCATAATAATAATAATAATAATAATAATAATAAAATTAACATTCTGAATTAAAAAAATAATGTGGAGTTCATGCCCAATTAAATCAGCTTAATAAGTGGCTGATTAAATAGCAGTAATCCTACATTATATAAAGAGAGAGAGAGAAACATCTATTGGCTCTTTAAGGAGAGCATTGTTTTAAAAGCCCTGTTACTAGAATGGCCTTCTTGACACAGAAACTTGACTTTGGGAAGTAGGATGCCTCCACAGCCCTTTCCTCTGGACTGTGAATTCCAGGGATATGCCCACACACTAAGCTGACCATTGTCCTCTCTGTCTCTGGTCCTTGTCTCCTCTGTGGCTTCCCCAGTAGAAGCCTCTCAGGGTCACTGTTCCCCAGACCCTCACCTGACCCTGGAATCTCCTTCTTGACCCTCCAACAGGGATCAGTTGTCCAGATCCTTCACTCACTCACTGTTGGATTTGTCTGTGCCAAGATGTGAGTCATACTTGTGTCTGTGTTATCCTAAATACTTAGGGGGCATGGGGACTTGAATTTTGTCGTTTCCTCCCTGACAAACCTTCTGGAAGCTGTGTTCAGGTGCTGTCTTTTGTGCTCTGGTAGGGATGCCTGGGGAAATAGGAACCTTGATAAACTGGACTGACAGGGAGTGATGCTAGGGTGCTGCCCCACCACAACATCAATGTAGGCTGGCCTTTGACTACATGGAGTGGAGGGAAAGGGAATAATGGTATACTCAGTTGGCAAGTGCTGCTAGGGGCACCTTTGGGGAAGCAGGAGGGTTGATATCATCTCCTTAATGCAGTCCATGCTTCTTTGACACAGGAGGCTGAACCCCTGTACCCCCCATTGACGTGCATTGTAATGTCTTTCCTGGTTGGCCTGGGTTTGCTTATTGCCCATGCCACTCTTCATGTTTTCAGTCCCTAGGGAAGAGACGGAGGGTCCTTTCTCCTGTCGTATGTGACTAGCTGCACTCCTCAACTCCTGCCAGTTTCTGCTCAGATTGGTCATGGACCCTTCAAGATCTGCGGAATATGCTCGGTGCCTGAGACCCCTTGCTGGCAGCTCGCTCCCATGCCAGATTTTTCTCAGTAGGTGGCTTTCTCTGTGGATGAACCATTCTGTGAACAGCAGCATGCAACAGCGTCCAAAACTCTGGTCACCGATGGACCCTCTGGCATGGGGTGGACATTCTCTCATTGTTCTTCCTGGTATCCTTTTGGTCCCCCTGGCTCCCAGAATGAAGCTGACTGGAAGCTCAGTGACTGTCATTAATTCCCTTTATGTCTCACTTTGCTTTTCTTCATGATTACAGACATCCCCGTGCCCAAGCAGAAGCAGTGGTTCAGAGAGACCTTTGATCACTTGTTTGCAATTGCCTGTTCTGCAGAAGCTGGAGATGCTGGCGTTCATCTGGTGTCCGGGTAAGAGCAGAGACTGCGTTATTTGAGAATTTAGAGCTCTCATCACAGGCTTCTGCGTTCTGCATAAAATATTCTTGAGTGATTGCTGAGAGAAAAGAGCTGACTAGAGGCAGGAGCATTTAGAGGTACCCCCAAGAGAACTCAAAAATACATGTTATAATATACATTTGACTTTAGGACATTATTTCTTTTTAAAAATAGGTGCCACCCTTATCAGTGGCTCCCCATCAGTTTCTGCCCACCCCCATCAATGCTTGCCCCATCAGTGTGTAAGTTTTTCACCTATTTTGGATGTTGTTTTGATTTGGGGGTCCTCTCAAGGGGTGATAAGTAGACCCTTTAGGCCCCTTACAGCAATTCTTGGCCAACTGGACCAGGGATGCCGGGGTGGGCTGCATTCAAGGCAAATGCCTTAACCCCTCAACTATCTCTCCTACTTCTGAGCTACGCTTTCCAGAAATACTTTTCCCAAAGGGCACTTCAAAAGATAACTTTAGAGACCTATACAATTTGCTTTTCTTGACCAGCTCATTCACCAAGGTAAATTAATTACCCCTCGACCTGGGAGCTCTAATCAGGCCAAGACCTTTTGTTATCCATCAACCAAATCATACCTGCTTCAGCTGTTCTGGGTTTTTGTTTGCTGGGTTTTTTTGAGGTGAGGGGGGGACCACTTCCAAAAATTCTCAGCCAACCAAGTAGGTCCCTCAGTGCGAGGGTCTGAGAATGCCATGCTGCTTGGAGCCTTGGTGCCAACCCCTGTTAGTGACTGCCCATACCCAGTAGTAACTGCCACCCCCATTAGTTAAAAACTTACACACTTCTATTTGAAGCTTAATGTTCTATTTTATTTCAGGAGAAATGCATCAGTAAGCTAAGGAATTTGGAGTAAATGATAGCAATACCTCAGGCTTGTGGCGAAGATCAAGTGTAATATCTGATTTTGTCAATTGAAAATAAATCCTACATGGCATTTATAACATAAATTTGTACATAAGCTATGACAATAATTTCTATCTTCTTAAACATAGATTACTAACTATCCTATCACTCTTAACTTATGCCTTTATCATTAGATGTCATCATTTGACATAATACATGTTGACAGCGTTATCTGTTTGATAGCACAGTTATGCCCGACAACCCTTTAGAGAGTAGAGAGGTGTTTGTCTTTTTTAAGTTCTCAAATCCACCATTTTGGTTATTGTTTTTAAAAAAATGTTTTTGCTAGTTTTTATTCTATTTGTTTATTTTTTAGTTTTGGGGTCACACCCTGTGGCACTTAGGGGCAACTCCTGTCAGTGCTCAGAAAACTATTGGGATCAGGGATCAAACCCCAGGTTTCCTACATGCAAAGCATGCACTCCAACCCTTTGGGCTCCTTTCCATCCATTTTTACTCTTTTTTTTCTTTTTGCCTTTTTGGCTCACACCCAGCATTGCTCAGGGGTTACTCCTGGCTCTGCACTTAGGAATTACTCCTGGCACTGCTTGGGGGACCATATGGGATGCCGGAGATCGAACTCAGGTCAGCCGCATGCAAGGCAAATGCCTTAACTGCTGTAGTATCACCCTGGCCCCATATCTTTACTTAAAAAAAAAAAAAACAGTTGTTTCTAGAGGTCACACTTGCTGGTGCTTGGAGGCCACCAAGGTTATTCCTGGTGTGCTGTAGAGAGGGAGAGGGCTGGGGGTGTGGGGTGAATGCAGGGCCTCACACATGCGTGTGCTCTACTACATGAACTATGTCCCTGTCTCTCACCCCCATCCCCGCCCTCCCGTCAACTCTATCTATTGAGAGTTGATGAACTGCATAGATAAATCGATCTTATTGACCTATATGGATGTACTTGGATTTTGTTCAAATCCAACATGACTCACTCTAATTCACTGTCTTTGGTTCTGAAACATATTTGGAAACAGCTGTGTCTGAAATTCAAATGTCTCTTCAATAGTAAGGCTTTGCCATCATTGAGTTGAGAAAGACTATGAACTTTAAGCTATTCTAAAAGAGAGTTATTTATTTTCCTCATGTAAATAATTTTTAATCTCACCTGGTTCCAAGAAGGATTTGAATCTGTCAAGCAAAGACAAGGGCATGAAATCTTGTGAATCTTTAATATGCATCTTTAGGCTCAGTCATTAGTCACTGGTTCATTCTTCCAAAATAATGTAAGTGCAGTCATTAGTATAGGTATTAAGGGCCTCAGTATTAAGAGCCTAGGAATGAGCAGTTTAATGCATACAAACTGACATACAGCGAATACACTATAAATACTTGTAAAGTGATTTTTGTTCCCTTTGTTGCAATTAGGGGCTGTTTATCGCCAGAATCACACAATGTGGTGGTGGGTTGGGGTACTGGGATCAAACCTGAGGCCTGAAAGAAAGATCTGTAAATTTCTCCTTCTTTTTACAACACACGCTTTATTTAAACACCATGATTTACAAAGTTGTTCATGGTGATTTGTTACAGGCATTCAGTATTCCAACACTGATACTACCACAGCTGTCACTTTCCATCAACCACTGTCTCCATTTTCCCAATCCCCACTCCATCCTGCCTGCATAGCAGGTGCACAATAATTCATTTTATATTGTTTCTACCATGAAGCATCTGCTGGAATTAAGACCTGTAATTGAGACACATCCCTAGGTCTGTTGAGTGAATTTTCAAGAAAGCCAGACATAGTTCTGTCTTCATGTAACTTATGGTCTGTGGGGAATGCCTTAAATTCAATGCCTTAAATCCAACACAAGACACGAGTTATCAAGAGAGAAGTACAGTTGTATCTATTTAGAAGGTAAACTTACTCTGAGAATTCATGAGCAGCCATACAGAGACAAAAAGTGATTCTCATAGAGACCTGTAAGATGGGTGTAGGCCTACTCCAGATGGAATCCCAGTGACCAAGAGCTTCCACAAGCAAGCCCCTGCTCCCCTTCCTCCCACCCCGTATTCAGGTTCCAGGACTAGATCTCCAGGCCACATGTCAGAAGAGGACCAGCTGTCCCTCCCCGGGTCCCTACCCACCCAGCTGACTGACAGTTACACCCACAATTTGTTTGCCTCCAAGTGCCATCTTAGTGCACCAACAGCCCTGGCCTGGAGATTCTCAATTAAATCCCAAAATGGATTAGTGCCATACAGAGATGTCTCTGGAACCCAACCATCTACAATCTAGAAATTTACATTTGCAAATGCGACTGCGCAAGCTCTCATGATATTCAAAATGAGCAATGGAAAATAAATTATCTAGCATCCGCCCCTGGCAGGTAGGCTTGAATGGTGGTGGGAAAATTTGAGCAAAATATAATGCCCCAAATTAGAGAGAGAGTATTGGGGAAATTGTCTGCCAATAGAGGCAGGGTTAGGAATGGGATGTGGAGGAGAGGGGAGAATACGAGGGACATTGGTGGTGGGAAATGTGCACTGGTGGAGGGATTGGTGTTCCATCATTATATAGCTAAATCTCAAACATGATAGCTTTGTAACTCTATCTCACCGTGATACAAAAAAATTTTTAAAAAAAAGTAATGTGGAGTTCATGCCCAATTCAATCAGCTTAATCAATGACTGAATGAATAGCAGTACTCCTACATTTTTTTTTTAAAGAAAGGTGGGTGTAGGCTTAACTGGTGAAGGAGGCCTGGGCTGGGGTGAGGACACGATACCTGAGGCGAGGGCAATTGTGTGGAAGGAAGGGCTAGAAACGGTTCAGAAGGATGGAAAACTCTCGAACTTTTACACAATTCACCAGTAAATTAGCTGATCACATGTATATTTCGCAAATATTTGTTGGTTACAATAACAGACTTATTTGGACTGAAGAGGGTGGGCCAAATTAGTGTTGATTGTAGGGTTAGAGAGCAGATGGACTTAAATGCTAAGAACATTTGATAGTTGATGGCTTCTAGAAGATAAGGGATGAGAGAAAGTCCAGCAATTGTGAGGTTTGGGGGGAGAGCCCTTGGTGGAGGAGGGACAATTATTTTCAGAGTTGGATAAGGTTGGTGGAAAGGTTGAGGAGGGAAGAATTTGAGGGTTTGTGTATAACCCACAGAGGGAGAGATACCTGTGAGGATTAGGGGTCACGCTTCTGAATCTGGCTTTGAAGCTCAGGAGCAAGAAGAGAACTGGGAATGAGTCTTTCCGAGTGGTCGGCAGATGATGTTGAGGCTCTGGGAGAGGGCAGGCTCGTCCAAGGAGTGACCTTTCACAGAACGAGAGGGTTCTGCAGTAAATGGCACCAATGCATTTCACAGGATTGAGTGGATTACTTGAACGTATACTTTCTGGCACATAATGACCACATCATTGGCAGATCATGTGTAGCACTCAAATGATTTCATTTTTTAACCTAAAGCAGTCATTATTTACAATATTATTTCCTATTGATAAGAATAATACAATACTTATAGATTAGCAGCACTATCACAGGCTTGTTGGGCTGGAGAGATAGCACAGTGGGTAGGGCATTTGCCTTGCACGCGGCTGACCCGGGTTGCATAGTCAAGTGTGACCCAAAAAGCAAAAAAAAAAAAAAAAAAAGATTTCATAGTCAAAGGAAGTGGGTACACTGGTGATCGGTGTGCTGTTAGAATTATATATAGGGAAACCATCATTAACAGTATTGAAAATTAGAACTCAACAAAAAAAGTTTTTAACTTTCATAGCCATGGGCCACAAGAGATAGTACAGGGCTTAAGGTATTTAGCTTACATATAGCTAACTAGGGTTCAATCCCCAGACCCCAGTATGATCCCCCCGAAGCCCCACCAGGAATGATCCATGAGCATAGAACCAGGAGTAAACCCTGAGCACAGCTTGGTGTGGCCCAAAAACAAAAACCAGAATTTCACTATCTTAAGTAAGGGAAATCTGGCAAAGAGCTCTTTAGAAAAAGTGAATTAAATTCACTTTTAAAAGATACACTGCTTTTTTTTTCCACTTTTTATTTATTTTATTTTATTTTATTTTTTAATAAATTTATTTATTTTTAATTAATGAATCACCATGAGGGTACAGTTACGGATTTATACACATCTGTGCTTATGCTTCCCCCATACAAAGTTCGGGAACCCATCCCTTCACCAGTGCCCATACTCCACCACCAGTAAACCCAGCATCCCTCCCATCCTCCCCAATCCCATCTCCCCCCACCCCACCCTGTCACTGTGGCAGGGCATTCCCTTCTGTTCTCTCCCTCTAATTAGCTATTGTGGTTTGCAATAAAGGTGTTGAGTGGCCACTGTGCTCAGTCTCTAGCCCTCATTCAGTCCGCAACTCCCTTCTCCCACATGGCCTTCGACTACATTATAGTTGGTGATCCCTTCTCTGAGTTGCCCTTTCCCCAGAATGTGAGGCCAGCCTCCAAACCATGGAGTCAACCTCCTGGTACTTATTTCTACAATTCTTGGGTGTTAGTCTCCCACTCTGTTATTCTATATACCCTAGATGAGTGCAATCTTTCTATGTCTGTCTCTCTCTTTCTGACTCATTTCACTTAGCATGAAACTTTTCATGCCGATCCACTTAAATAAAAAATTTGTGACCTCCTTTTTTCTAACAGCTGCATAGTATTCCATTGTATAGATGTACCAAAGTTTCCTCAACCAGTCATCCGTTCTAGGGCATTCGGGTTTTTTCCAGATTCTGGCTATTGTAAACAGAAGATACACTGCTTTTTAAGTGTCTTGTCTTTCCATGATGATGATGATTGGGAATTTAGCTACTATATATCTGATCCCAAGGGAATAAAAGAATAGATCTTTATGGGATATTTAATAGCCAAAAAAATGCTTTCCAGGACTGGGAGATGGTTCAGTGGTTAGGTGTAAATACTTTGCATGTGCAGGGACTGGAGTTCAGATCTGGGTCTTGCATGGCCTTACAGCATCACCAAGGGTGGCCCTGGTGACCCTTAGGTGCCACCAATTGTAAGCCCAGTGGTCCCCAGCACAGCAGGATCTGAGCAAAACTGCATCCTCGGGCCCTCCTATTGCACTGCTGGTGTGGTAGGCTGAGTAGTGCCAGGAGCGGCCCCTGGGAGCCACTCTCAGTCTAAACATGCTTTCCAGATTATTGTGTAGAAGTTTCTAGGAACTTGCTGTTTCATGACATTTTAGGAAATTTTTCCATCAAATGTGTTTGAGTTGGCAGATATTTCAGAGCATTCCTGCTGAAGAAGTGCCATTCTGGGCAGACGTGGTGCTGGGTTTCCGGAAGATGAGCAAGGCTGAGCTGAAGAAATTTCCCCAACACGTGTTTGGTCAGGCTTTCACAACTCTGAAATGTGAGGGCCCTGACTACCTGCCCTGGTTGGAGAAGAGGTAGGTTGAAAGGGCTCATTGCTTTTCCTTTATCATTCAGGCCATAAATAACTTCCGAACCATTCATCAAATCTCCAGAGACATTTCACAGGAGCCCTCAGAACCCCTTTGCACTGCTTCTGATGCTCGCAAGCCGCCAGGTCTTTGTAAATACAACCTAAAGTCAATGTCAGTGTTGCAAAGAGTGAACCTCCCAGCCCAGAGAGTGCCATACCCCTCTTCTAACCCTTTCTCTGTGCCACTTGTAAGACTCACTCATTGAAACAGTGTATCTTAGTTTCCTCATCTGTGAAATGCAGAAATTGGGATACTATACTTTTATCTATAACATGGTACCACTTACTCTTAGTCTTTGTGGGTTTTACAAAAGTTTTTAATTTTAGTTTGCGTGATATGGTTACAATATAATTATTGTCTTTAAGTCTTCTTGAGGCAGGTCTGATGTCACTGGTGGTTCCCCTGGGGTTTATTCTCTTGACATCTCTATGTTCTTTCATTTTCCCATTGTCGTAGATGTTGTGTTCATCGTTGTTATTCTTTGTATAAGAAAAATGTCCTGCTATTTGTGAACTAATTTTGGATATCTTTTCCTCATGAGTGAGAAAGAAAATAACTTCTTCATTTCTTTGTTATAGACAAGAACTCTAAAACTCAGGGTTTTTCTAAATTAGGGAATTGCATCCTGTTCGAGGTTGGTCCCCAGACTTTTGGCTTGGTTTTTACCCCTTTGCAGCAAGTTAGGAAACATCACAAGAATCTTAATTTATTTATTTATTTATTTACTTTGTGGGTCACACCCAGTGATGCTCAGGGGTTATTCCTGGCTCTGCACTCAGGATTCACTCTTGGCGGTGCTTGGGGGACCATATGGGATGCCAGGGATCGACCACATGTAAGGCAAATGCCCTACGTGCTATATTATTGCTCCAGCGCGAGAATCTTTTTTTTTAATTTTTAAAATTTTATTGAATCACTATGAGATAGTTACAAGCTTTCATGTTTGGGTTACAATCTCACAATGATCAAACACCCATCCCTCCACCAGTGCACATTCCCCACCACCTATATTCCGGGTATACCCCCTCTTTCCCACCCTCCCCGTGCCTCAATGGCAGACAATATTCCCCATACTCTCTCTCTACTTTGGGGCATTATATCTTGCAACACAGACACTGAGAGGTCATCATGTTTGGTCCATTATCTACTTTTGGCATGCATCTCCCATCCCAACTGGTTCCTCCAGCCATCATTTTCTTAGTGATCCCTTCTCTATTCCATCTGCCTTCTTCCCTCCACTCATGAAGCAGACTTCCAGCTATGGGGAAACCCCCCTTAGCCCGAGAATCTTTATTGAGGCACACCAGTAAATCTTTAGTCTCTAAATTATGAGCTTGTTATGGTTCTGGAATACTGGCCCTTTCAGTCTCCAAACCTTTGTATTTAGTAGATGAACATCAGCAGTATCAATCACTGTGGAAACATTGGAAAAGTGACTTAAGTAAGCAGCAGTAACACTGATCTGCTCTAAGATATAGGAGATGGGAAGACAGAGTCAAATCATTCACCAAGTCCCCAATTCCTTTTTGAAGACCAGTATATACCTATCTCATTGCTAGATGCTGGCCAGAACATTTTAAAAAGGCTCAATAAAATATGTTTACTTTTTTTTTATTTTTTTGCTTTTTGGGTCACAACCGGTGATGCACAGGGATTATTCCTGGCTCATGCACTCAGGAATTACTCCTGGCAGTGCTCGGGGGACCATATGGGATGCTGGGAATCGAACCCGGGTCGGCCGCATACAAGGCAAATGCCCTACCCGCTGTGCTATTGCTCCAGCCCCCAGTTTACTTTTCTTAAGGAAATCATAATCCATTGGGGATGGTGTATGTGTGTGTGTGTGTGTGTGTGTGTGTGTGTGTGTGTGTATTACTTCTGTATGTTGACAATCACCATCACACATCTTCTGACGGGGTAGGAAGGGTGGATTGGCAGCCCTGGAAAGAACAGTCTATCAGGCTGATGTTAGGAGCACCAGGAGGTATTTTGTAACTTTCTAACTGCTGCTACTTTGACCTCTTAGCAATTTATGTTTCTCTTATGTAAGTTCCAGTTTCATAACTCCTGTTCTCTGGTGTCTGGTTCACTGGCCCATGACCACTGGCTGTTTGTGAAATTTGAACATGGATTGACAAAGGGCCATTGGAATCATCCCATGATGGGGTTGCCTGTCAGCCAACATTCAAGTTTCAGCCACATTCCTATGCTTCCTGGGTGGCAGTGTTGTATGCTGGGTTATGTTTTTGTTTTTATATGAGAAACATGATGAGACAGAAAATTGGAAGTGCCAGTGTTAGTGATATGAAGTTGAGATATCATATTCTTTTTTGTTTGTTTGCTTTTGGACCACACCAGTGATGCTCAGTGCTTACTCCTAGTTCTATGCTCAGGAGTAATATTAGTGGTGGTTAGGGGACCATATGAGGTGCTAGGGATAGAACCAGTGTTAGTCTCATACAAGAAACATGCCTTAATCCTGGTACTGTCTCTCCAACCTCTTATTCTCTATTTTAATGAAACTGAGCTTGGACAAATGATCAGGCAGGCCAAAAGTGGTGGAACTGTCTTGTCAATGTGGTGTGTAAAGCTTTTGATGATGATGATAGAAAAACCAAAGTGGAGGAACATGTTTATATTGGGTTGTATACAATAGGTGAAGGGCATGTAGGGTGTTTATAATTTTTACCATCTTTGTTTGGGGGACCAGAATTTAATATTACACCCAAAGTCTGTTTGGTTTCCTCATGTTGGAACTTTGTCCTATGTTGGAATTGTCCCGCTGTCTAGGAAGATTAGAGAAAAGTTGGCTAAGGCCTTATGGACTCTGGCAGATCCGAAAAAGAAGGATGAGAGGAGCCAAAGCAAAGGTTTTTGTCTTTTATAATCTTTACACCTGTGGGTAGTACAGACTGGTGTTTTACAGAGTGACTCTTCACCGGGTTTGGTTCAGTATTTCCTCATGGGTGTGTGCAGAGTTGGTCTCCATGCATGTGGTATTGACTTTTGAGTTCCTCCTATCGGGAGGCACATAGGTCAGTTAGCCTTGGTCACCTGGCCTGCCAGCTGTCTCTGCCGTGAAGTTACTCATGGAAAGTCTCCCCGTTGTTCTTTGGTTTGGAGACCAAACCCAGCAGTACTTGGGGCTTACTCCTAGCTCTGTTCTTGTGGTCTGCCATGGTCAACGCAAGTGTCCTAACCCCTGTTCTCTATCAATGACCCTTCAAGGGATTCCCTTGACTGTTTTTCCAAGATACACCACAAAGTTATGTGAATATGCTGTTCCTCATTAAACTTTTATCTACCGGTTTGACCCTCTATTGATGATTCTTGCCTGGACATTACAATGATATTTGCAAAGCAATTGCTCTTCTAATTCCATCTGCATTTTATTTGTTTTCTACTATATAAAGCTTTGGCTTTTCCTATGTTGGCATATGCAGTGTGGATTTGGTTTCTTTACCTATTTATCAGTGTGGATTCATATTTTATTCAGTGGATTATAAGCTATTACTATTATTATGGACCAAGATTTGGCCAGTGAAAACCTCTTCAAGCTGCTGTTTACATTAAAAAAAAAACAGTCATTTCTTTGGGCTACAAAAGTAATATGGTTAAAAAAAAAGATTTCACACACCATAATTTGGAGAAAAACATTTTCTTTCCTTGAATATTTCCATATTTTTCTTTTTTCTCTTTTTTGAGGGGTTGGGAGGGTGTGGGGAGAATATGCTCAGCAGTGCTCAGGGCTACTCCTGGCTCTGTTCTTAGGAGTGACCCCTGGGCGTTCTTGGGGAGACCATATGTGGTATTGGGGATTCAACCTAGGAAGGGCCTCATGCAAGGCAAGAGCCTTTCTTCCAATTCTGTCTCTGACCCTCCATCCTTTCCTTAGTAATGCAGCTGTGGCAAGGTCACAATGGAATAGATTCAGAGCAGGAATCAACTGTCTTTCCTCTTTCTTGATTCTTCCCCCTCAGTTTGTGGGGTAATAAATAGAGTTTCTCTGTGTTGTGACTCTGACTGTTCTTTTTCTACTCAGCTTGGTACCAGAATATAAACCAAACCCATATAAATCAAGTCAACAAACTGTCAAATAAGAAGTAATTGACCTTTTTTGCTTAGCAAGAGTGCCATGCAGCCCTGTGAAACTCAGATTTTTGTTTAGAATTCTTGGATTCCCAGGAGCCCTCCATCTAAACAGGCGGCTTGAGGTCCTTGATGCAGCCACACCATGCCCTGACCCACCCTTTCAAGCTTCCTCTGTTCCCTTCTCCTCTCTCCCTGCAAATAGCTGTCCTGATCTTGGCCCCCCCTTGGTCTTACGGGCACATGCCACTGTAGGTCTGCCCCCAGAGTATGTGCAGAGGGAATATGGGGATCTTGGGACCTTGCTCCTGGACTAGAAGTGAAGGGGAAAGACTCTGGCAGAGCACTGAGTGGATTCCTTCTCATGCAGCTGAGGAAGGCTGGTGGCCTGTTGGAAAGAAGGCACAGGTATCTGAAAGTAGAATCTGTCTAACATACCTAATTGATATGATTTGGTAGATGGTTTTTATTTGGGGGGGGGAGGTGAGGAGGTGGCGAGTCACACCCAACAATGCTCAGGGTTTACTCCTGGCTCTGTGCTCAGGAATCACTTCTATAGGTTCGGGGGACCATATGTGGAGCCAGTGATCAAACCTAGTTCGTATGTCTTACCTACTATAACTGTAACTCTGACCCTTATATCACCATTTAAGTGGAATCATTTAAGTGGAATCATTTTAAATAGTCTCAAAAATATTCTGAGTCCTAATAATAGAAATGAGAGGGCAGGGCTGTGAAGGATCTATCCGAGTTTTTCTTTTCTTTCCTTTTTGTTTTTGGGCCACACCTGGTGATGCTTGACCTGGCCCCTCTACCAAAGATTTTCATTGAAGCTTTGGCTGGAAAGTCTGAACAGGGGCTTGAGAGAGAGTACGGGGGGTGAGATGTTTGCCTTGCATGCAGCCAATCCTGGTTCAATCCAGATATAGTACCCTGAGCACTGCAGGCAGGGGGTCACTCCTGAGCTAAAAGCAGGAATAGCTCCTGAGCACTGTGGTAGTGGCCCCAACACTCACTCCCCTGCCCCCCAAAGCAAGGAAGGTCTGGATAGAAGATGTCAATAGAAATCTTAACTAGGGGATAGAATGTATTGCTGTACTTTTTTTTATTTTTTGCTTTTTGGATTTTTGGGTCACACCCAGCGATGTACAGGGGTTACTCTTGGCTCTTCACGCAGGAATTACTCCTGGCGGTGCTCAGGGGACCATATGGGATGCTGGGAACCCGGGTTGGCTGCATGTAAGGCTAACACCCTACCCGCTGTGCTATCGCTCCAACCCCTGTCATTTTGTTTTAAGGGGCAAATAATATGTGTGGGTGTTGGGAAGTGGGGTAGTTTTTTGTTGTTTGTTTGGGGGCCACACCTGTTTTTTTTAATTTTCTTTTTTGCTTTTTGGGTCACACCCGGTGATGCACTGGGGTTACTCCTGGCTCTGCACTCAGGAATTACTCCTGGCGGTGCTCGGGGGACCGTATAGGATGCTGGGAATCGAACCTGGGTTGGCCGCATGCAAGGCAAATGCCCTACCTGCTGTGCTATTGCTCCAGCCCTGGGGGCCACATCTGTTGATGCTGAGGGTTTACTCCTGGCTCTGCATTGAGGAATTACTCTTAGCAGTGCTCAGGGCACCATATAGGATGCCTGGGATGGAACCCGAATTGGCCAAGTGCAAGGCAAGCAGCTCCCCACTGTACTATCTCTCTGGTCCCAGTGAGGTAGATTGATGGGGCAGAGAAGGAACATGAAGGTCCAGGTGCCTCCAGAGGCCAAGGGTGTTGCGGTGGGAGGGGCCGGTGCAGGGAGGCCAGAGTCCTGTGATGAACTGTCTCCACTGAGGAGTCTTTTGGAGTCTTTGTAAGTCCCACAGCTTTTCAGGGGTTGCCCGGCCAGTGGAAGGACAGGAAGGTGGTGGGCGCCTCCACGCTGACCTGGAGGTGAGGGCCAGTCCTTGGCTTGCCTTGCCCCTGAGGCCTCCCCACACTGCTAGGAATGAATGTCTTAGTGCTGGGACCACCCTAACCATTTTCACTTCAGAAACAATACTTGAAGGATTTGTTCTGCCCAGCCTCTACGTATCACCTTGTGGGGAAAAAAAAAAGTCTTTATTTCTGTAATAGCCTCCTTTTCAAGCCTAACCTCTCTCTGTAGGATCAGGCCCAGAGAAATTGCTGCGGTCCGGTTATTAGTTGGAAGCCTACTTCCAGCTTTTTATTGGATTTCCAATAATCAGGAGGGAATGAGACTTTGAACCCCTCCCAACTGCAAAGCCAGGGGGACCTGCTGCTGACCAGGCCTAGGGCGAGGGCCTTGGGTGTGTCACTGCTTCCTGTCTGTTTAGGTGCCAGAGTGAGGAAGGAGGGTTAGCCTCTGGCGGGGAGACCCCTAAAGTGACCGTGGTCTCCTCAGTCCTATTCCTCTTCACAGTCTCTCATGACACTCTAGACTCCTACTTCAGGCTCAGGGCCTGGGTCTGGAGTTAGAGGAAGAGCCTTGTCTGCCCCCCCCCTCCCAGTCCCCCCACCCTCCTTGGGTTGGCGGGTGGCATTGTAGGGCGGGGACTCTTGGAAGCCTGAGGGGAGCCTTTTAGGGGTTCTAGGGCAGGTGGGGGATAGGGCAGTATCTCCCACCCATTCTCCCTCAGAGGGGCCACCCCGCCTCCCCACTTGCTGCAGTCCCGGCTTGTTGCAGCCTCCCGTTGCAGCTGCCCGGTGGCCTCCTGTGCTGCTCTCTGCATGGTGCGAATGCTCAGCCTGGTGCTGGCTCCTGGCTCCCAGCAAAGCCAGACAGCCTGTCACTCCACATGCCGCCTGACATTCCTTTCCTGTGGAAACAGGACAGACTTGGGGAAACTGGAGGAAACAAAAATGTTTCAGCCACAGATCAGATTGCTCGCATATTTAGAAAGTAAGAGCCCATCTCCCTCAAGTGAAAAGCAACCAGCCAAATACTATCAAAAACCAACAAGACAATGCCTCTGGTGAGCGTCTCACGGGGACTGCTCCAGTCCTGGAGGGGAACAGACTCTCGTTCTGTGGAAATGATTCAACAGGAATTATGGAGTGGGCAAGGCGGAGATGGGTATTGTGAAAGGGAGAAAATAGAAAGCATCAAATCCTGGGGCTGGAGTGATAGTACAGTGGGTAGGGCATTTGCCTGGCACGTGGCTGACCCGGGTTTGATTCCCAGCATCCCATATGGTCCCCTGAGCACCGCCAGGAGTGATTCCTGAGTGCAGAGCTAGAAATAACCCTTGTGCATTGTCAGGTGTGACTCAAAAAGCCAAAAAAAAAAATCCTGATTTTATTAGGATAAGTTGGGAATAGATGAGGAATAAGGTCCTGTATAGATTTTATTAGGATAAGTTGGGAATAGATGAGGAATAAGGTTCTGTATAGATTCTGATGTGTGTATGCATATATATAAATATATATGCATATATGTCACATACAACACACATGTTATGTGTGTTATAAGTGAAGGAACATAAGAACTCCCACGTGTCCTTCCTCCAGATAATCTAAATCTTAAACTTTCCATGTTTGCTCTATATTTTTCTCTTTAAATACATTCATATTCTCCTGAACCCTTTAAGGAGATAGGTAGTCCCTTTACACCAAATGATGATTACCTCGGACTGAGCAATAGCACAATGGGTAGCACGTTTGCCCTGCACACGGCCAACCTGGGTTCCATTCTTCCGTCCCTCTTGGAGAGCCTGGCAAACTACCAAGAGTATCCCGCCTGCACAGCAGAGCATGGCAAGCTACCTGTGGCATATTCAATATGCCAAAAACAGTAACAACAAGTCTCACAATGGAGATGTTACTGGTGCCCACTGGAGCAAATCGCTGAGCAACGGGATGACTGTGACAGTGACAGTGATGATTACCTCATCAGAGTTATGTATTTCTAAAACCTAGAACCATTCTCTCACAGAGTCAAGGTTAAATAATCAGAACAAGAATATTCTGATATGATTAGAAATATATATGGCACATTTCTGAAATCTATAGGTCTTGCTTAGAGTTTGCTGATGGTCACAATGACACACTTTGTAGAAAAGAAAGGGTCTTGTCGTATAAAAATTGGAATACATGTACATATATTTTTATGAGTAGAGTCTGTATAGTGAATGACAAGACTCAGCCCACAATCAGAGAAGGGAATTAGACTTTAGTCTTAAAGGACAGTGGTGATGAATTTGTGGATATAGTTTAAATATTATATTTAAATGCACAAAGATATTTGTAATGCAAATATGTACTTGCTTCTTAAGTCTAAAAATATTAAATTGTTTTTGGGCCCTACCCAGTGGTGCTAAGGACTCTTCTTGGTGATACCCAAGATGTCCATGCAGTGTTGGGGATCAAACCCTGGGCCTCCTGCTTACAAAGCACGTATCAGCCCATTGAACTATTTCTTTGGCCCTCTACTATGATTTGCCCACAGAAGCCCAGGTTTGACCCCCTTACCTACATGGTCCTCGAGTACCACCAGGAGTGACCCCTGAACACTGGTGGGTGTCCCTTCCTTTTCAAAACAGATACAATTATGTAGCCATTTTATAGGACAAAACAAAACTATTTTACCCCAAAGTATATGTGTTAGGTTACAAAAACAGAAGGGTGTATAGCTCAGCAGTAGAGCACTGCCTTGCATATGTGAGGCCCTGGGTTTGATTCTAGGCACCACAAAAACAAACAAGCCACATCCCAAACCAGATAGTCTAAGTTTCAGTTCCACATCCCAGTTCACCAGTTTCAGGGCAATGGCTTGGCTCTGCTGTACCCCTCATGCTGTCCGGTCTTCCTCCTTCACGGTCCTCTCATTACAGCTCCCCACCCCCATCAAGCAGGCCCATCACCTGTGCCTGTCTCTCCCCTGTGCTGCTCCTCTCCTCTCCCTACCATGGGGTTGCCACACCAAATCCCCCATCTCCCTGGTTAGTGCTTTTGTGCACCTAGGGACTTGGTCAGAGGATGGAGGGAGGTTGGGCACGAAAGTCACGTCTAAGGAAAGGGAGGAAGGGATGAAGAGATCCCCCTCTGTTCCTAGGATGTAGAGTGTGTGCGTGCACGTGCACATGTATGTGTGCAAAATAAATTTCATGGTACCACAGTCCTCAGGAGCTTGACCAGCCCTGAAGGCCATACCCACCGGGTCTGTCACTCAGGAGGGTGGGTCAGAAGAGGGATATTTCATACATGGTGAAAGTAAACCTGTGGGATGTCAGGGTGATGACTGGAGGACAACGGGCTGAGACTCTTCAGTGGCATCACTTTTTTAAAAAAAAAAAAAACTAATTAAAACATTTTATTAAAGCACCATGATTTACAAAGTTATTCATAACTTGGATTTTAAAATATAGTTCCAGCACCAATCCCACCAATCCCACTGTACCACAGTGTTGTCTCTCATCAGCATCCCCAGGTTCCCTCCCACCCACCCTTTGCTCCAGCCCCAGCCCAGAACCCTGACAAGCACATTTTTAAGTTCGGTTGTTGAAGTTTGCGTCTCTTGTTTTCAGTGGTTTGAATATCTAGTTGTACCACTCCTTTACATCATTGGTGGACTTGGGTCCCCTTGTCCCCTGGCTCCCCTTACTCCCTATCTATATCTTCTTCCCCTTTCGATTTCTTTCCTTCTCTGCTCTTCGCCTCCCTATACTCAGGGGTCATGGGTGATTTAGGCCTCCAAGCATCACCTCTTTTTTATTTTTATTTACTTTTTTTAAAAATCACCCTAAAATACACAAAGTTGGTTTTCAGTCATACAATGTTCCAAAAACCCAGCCCTTCACTAGTATACATTTCCCACCACCAATGTCCTCAGTTTTGCCTTTTTTCCACCCCTACTCCCAGTCTGCCTCTGTAGCAGGCATTTTTCTTCTTTATTTCTCTCTCCCTCTCATTCTCTCTTTGTTTTGGGGCATTATGGTTTATAATACAGGTACTGAAAGGTTGTCATATATATCCCTTTAACACTTTCAGCACTCAATTCTTGTCCAGAATGTCATTGTGGCCCCTTCTCTATCTTAAGGGTTCTCATCCCCCCACTTGTGGCAAGCTTCCAAATATAGATCATTCCTCCTGGTCCCTGACTCTATCCTTCAGTATTAGTCTCATACTATGCTTTTTATATCCCACAAATGAGTACAATCATTCTATGTCTGTCCCTCACCTTCTGACTTATTTCACTCAGCATGATACTCTCCATGTTCATCCATTTGCAAAAAAATTTAATCACTTCAGTTTCTTGGTGACTGTGTAGCATTCCATTGTGAAGATGTACTATAGTTTCTTTATTAAGTTGTTTGTCCTCGGGTGCTTGGGTTGTTTACAGATTCTGGTTATTGTGGATGATGCTGCAATGAACTTATAAATTCAGGTGGTATTTCTTTTAGTCTTCTTTTTCTTTTCTGGCTTTTTGGGCTGCACCTAACAGTTCTCAGGGGTTACTCTTGATTCTGCACTCAGGAACGACTCCCAGCGGTGCTTGGGGGACCATAAAGGATGCCAGGTATTGAATCGGGGTCATTGTGTGCAAGGCAGACACCTTACCTGTTGTACTATCGCTCTAGCCCCAGTACATGCATTTCTGCTACATGTTTTTGGGTCCCCAGGATATATTTCCAGAAGTGGTATTGCTGGGTGGTATGGAAGCTCACCTTCTAGTGTTTTGAGGAATGCCCACATTGTTTTCAAAAAAAGCTAGACCAGTTGGCATTCCCAACAATACTGGCTGTTCTTGTTCTTTTTGATGTTTGACAGTCTCTGTGATGTCACTTCTTTTTTTGTTCCCTACCTCCCACTACCATCACCACGTGCCATTCTTCAAGAGGGTTTGGGGCAATGATTTTTTTTCCTCTCCTTTTATTTTTCAGGGAAGGGGGAGGAGAGAGTGCACTGGTGGTACTTTAGAGCTATTCCTGGCTCTCTTCCCAGGAATGACCCATGTGGTGATTCACATACAGAGATTGACTGGGGTTGGCCACATGCAAGGTAGGCCCGTTACCCACTGCACTATCTCTCTGGCCCGATTTCCTCCTTCCTTGGTTGAAGTCTTGCTTAGTGATAGGAAGCCTCAAGAGGAATGTGCCAAGTTTCTTATACTCCCAGTCTTTTTTTTTTAATTTTTAAAATTTTATTGAATCACTGTGAGGTAGTTACAAGCTTTCATGTTTGGGTTTCAATCTCACAATAATTAAACACCCATTCCTCCATCGGTGCACATTCCCCACCACCAATATCCCCGGTATACCCCCCTTTCTCACCCTCCCCCTGCCTCCATGGCAGACAATATTTCTCACACTCTCTCTCTGCTTTTGGGCATTATATCTTGCAGCACAGACACTGGGAGGTCATCATGTTTCGTCCATTATCTACTTTTGGCATGCATCTCCCATCCCAACTGGTTCCTCCAGCCATCATTTTCTTAGTGATCCCTTCTCTATTCCATCTGCCTTCTCCCCTCTGCTCATGTTTGGTTTTTTTTTTTTGGTTTTTTTTTTTTTTTGCTTTTTGGGTCACACCTGGTGATGCACAGGGGTTACTCCTGGCTCTGCACTCAGGAATTACCCCTGGCCGTGCTCAGGGGACCATATGGGATGCTGGGATTTGAACCCGGGTCGGCCTCGTGCAAGGCAAATGCCCTACCCGCTGTGCTATCTCTCCAGCCCCTCCCCTCTGCTCATGAAGCAGTCTTCCAGCTATGGGGCAATCCCCCTGGCCCTTATATCTACTGTCCTTGGGTGTCAGCCTCATGTAATGTTATTTTATACTCCACAAATGAGTGCAGTCCTTTTATGTCTGTCCCTCCTTTCTGACTCATTTCACTTAGCATGACACTCTCCATGTCTATCAATTTATAAGCAAATTTCATGACTTCATCTCTCCTAACAGCTGCATACTATTCCATTGTGTAGATGTACCAAAGTTTCTTTAACCAGTCATCTGTTTTGGGGCACTTGGGTTGTTTCCAGATTTTGGCTATTGTGAACAGTGCTGCAATGAATATATAGGTACAGATGTCATTTCTACTGTGCTTTTTTGCATCCTTGGGACATATTCCCAATCTTGTCACTCAGAATATCCTGATTGTTTTGGTGTCACACCCTACAATGCTCAAGGTTTACTCCTTGCTCTGCACTCAGGGATAACTCCTGGTAGTACACAGGGACCTATGGGATGCTGGGGATCAAACCTGACTTGGCCTATGTAAGGCAAGCACCCTTCCCACTATACTATCACTCTGGCTTCCAGAATATCCTGATTGTGAAAGCACATGTAAGAGACACATATTGATCCATATAGTTGTGGGGGCCATATCTCACAGTGCTCAAGGCCAGAGCTGATTCTTATGGTACTTAGGGGACCATGCAAAACTAGGAACTGAACCCGGAATCTCAAGCATGCAAGCACATGCTGTACTACCTCTAGCCCTGACCCTGTTTAAGTTCTGGCTTCAGGCACAGTTTCCTCCTGCACCGGGTTGTTGATAGGATACCCAATAATAACTGGGCATCACCTCACAGTGACACTGCTGGTGGCACTGTGAGGATGCAGGGTTTCTGGGAACCTCAGTTTCCTCCTGGGATATGACAGCCATTCACTGCCATTACTAAAGAAGCCTCCAGGTAAGAGGCAATTCTACCTGCAGAGTCCTGTTGAAATGGAAATGAGTACATTTGCATTTATGCAAATGTAAACAAGTTCTTCTGTAACTGTCATTGAAAAAAAAAAAAGTGAGCTTGGCACTCGATCCCTAGGTGATAGTTGGGAAAACAAGTTCAGTGAGTTTAAAATTTTTACTCACATTCTATGACTGGTAAATTCCTTTATTTCTCCAAATAAGGAAGATAATTTTAGTTTCTACTTAGGAAGGTTGGAACACAGAGGATAATATTTTAGTTATTAACACGTGGAATCCACATGGAATCCACAAGCTATTATAAATGGACACAAGAGAGGATTCAAATAGTGGTCAATCAAAAACATTCTTTAAACATCCAGCTGTTGCCCTTGGAGGCGGTGAGACATAATCGGATGTCAGCAATGTGAAAGCATGGGGGACAGGCACCTCCTGCAGGAGGCACCTCATCTCCTGGTCACAGTTGCAACCCCCCTCCCTCCCAGACCTTTTACCGTCAACGAATCTGATTTTGCATCTAGAATGTGTTATGTACAAACCTTTTCCAAATGTTGTCTTATTTCTTTTTTTTTATAATGAGCTTATGAAGTCAACATTGTTTCCTACAAATTGGAGAAACAGAATGACATTGTTTCGGGTCGGGGGGTTGTCTCCCAAGCAGTGCTCAGGAGCCCTCCTGTGCTTCTTGGCCAACCAGACGAGATGCTCTACTGCTGGCACGGCCCCTTCTCTTTTCTCAGGGAAGGGGGGCTCAGCCCTTCTGCCTTGCATTCCATGCATCACATCGTGTGTTTCTGGTGTCCGCCCTGCTCAGATGCTCCTTGGGGCAGGTTGGAGTCATAGTCTTAGCAGGAGAGGCTGTCTCTCTATTTGTTGGGGCTTTCTAGAGAAACAGACTCAAGAGAATGTATATTTATAGCATAGAAAGGTTATAAGAGATAACTAATATACCTAGAGATTAATCATAGGACTCGTGAAGGCTGACAAGTCCCAGGATCTATAGGGTGAACCCACTAGCTGGAGCCTTGGGGGCACTGTGGCTGGCTTATTGAAGAGCCAGGAAGAACCAATGTCTGAGTTTGAATCTGAAGGTATAAGGCAGTGGATGTTCTAGTTCCCTGTAATGTGCTGGAAGTCGTGGAAGCCTTTTTGTTCTATCTACTCCTGACTTGTAGTCCTCACCCATGACTGCTTTGTGTACTTCTCCCGATTTATTGTACTCACTGCAAATTTGTTTATATCATCCTAACCCCCCCCTCATAAATGCACCCTGATAGTATTTGGCCAAATATCCAGACATCATTTTAATAACACCAAACATTAGCCAAGCGGCACAAATGTTGGCCCACTTTGGACCGTGAGTGTGGAAAGGTTGGACTGCAGCTGAATCTCACAAAGATGAGAAAAGTTCATGAGAAACAAACTACTTCCTGACATTCCATTTGCTCTCAATGGAACGAACATCTCTAAATGCAGCAGTTATGTGTACCTGGGTCAAGAACTCAACATGATGAGCGCCAGAACTGCACAGGAGGAAGAGAGCAGTGTGGAACGCCTTCAAGAGCATCAAAGAAGTTATTAAGAGGATGAAGAACCTCTGGCTCTAGGCACATCTTTTTGACTCCACTGTTCTTCCTGCACTAACATACGCCTCAGAGACCTGGGCCCTATGAAAACAGGACGAGAACACTGTTTGGGTATCCCAAAGAGGAATCGAAAGAGCTATGCTCGGAGTATCATGTTTCACTCAAGTGAGAGAAGGAATCCAGAGTTTTAACCTCCATCAACAGTCGAGGATCAAGGATGCTGCCTTGTTTGCCAAGGTGTCGAAAATCAGATATGCCAAACACGTAATGCAATTTGGAGATGACTGCTGGACTAGAGCTGTTACCAACTGAATTCCACGGGATGTCAAAAGAACACCTGGCCATGCACCTATGAGATGGTCAGACTTCTTCGTCAAGACCTTGAACAAAAGGTTTAGGTTCTTGGTATTCCTAAGAGAGCAGACGCCATGGGGCTACACTAGCATGCGGCAGAGACAAATGGAGACATTACTGACGCCCACTCGAGCAAATCTATGAGCAACGGGATGATAAGTGATCAAGTGAAGTGATCCAGGCACCCCATGGCTTGGTCAAGTCAATACATAAAATTTTGCCATTATATAGCCAGGCTAGGATTTCATAGTCTCTTCAGTACTAGTCAGCATTTATATCAAACCCAGTGGATATTGGACACTGGGCTGAGCCATAGTGGGAAGTAGAAAATGCTCTTTCAAATTCTAGGTTACTTCTTGATTATTTTGTTTATTTAGCATTTGGAATGATACAGGGATTTTACAAAGCATGAAAAAGGACCAGATTTATAATTGTCTTTGAAGTTTGCAGGGTCTTTTTTTTTTCTGTTGTTTCGTTTTGTTTTGGGCCAGACCCAGTGCTCAGGGATCACTCCTGGCAGGCCCAGGGGACCATATGTGGTGATGGGCTTCAAACCCAGATTGGTCATGTGCAAAACAAATGCCCTACCCACTGTACTATCATTCCAGCCCCAAAGGTTTTTTAATTAAATTTTATTTTATTTAACTTATTTATTTATTTTTTGTTTGGGGACCATAGATGGAGATGCTCAGGAGTTACTCTCAGCTCTGCACTCAGGAGTCATTCCTGACAGTGCTCAGGGGATTATAGAGGATACTTGGGGTCCGATCTGGGTCAGCCACACATGAAACAAGCACCTTACAAGTGTGTAAATACTATTAGTTCCAGCCATAAAGGTTTATTTTAATTAAATGTCTTTAAATATTTAGGCACAGTGGTTTATAATACTGTTAATGACAGGGTTTCATGCAAACAGTGATCCAGGACTTCACACCCCCCCAGAATGCCTCTACACCCCTTCTCCCCCACACCATGCTAATCTCAGTTCTGTAGAGCAGTTCTCAAGTTCTGTTGCCTTTGGCCATTTGTTATTCGCCTACTGTGTTTCTATCCCCCATATGAGAGAGATCATTCTGCATCGGACCCTCTCCTAACTTAACATGATACTCTTCAGATTCATCTGCATAATACAAGTTGCAGGATTTTGTCTTCTAGCTGAGTGTGTATTCACCATATTTTATTTATCTAGTTATCTTCTTTTGGACGTTTGGGTTGGGGTTATTTCCAGATATCGGCTATTTTGAATTGTGCCGCAAGGAATACAGGAGTGCAAATGTCTTTTCTGAATAGAGGTTTTGGGGTCGATTCCCAGAAGTGGAATCTCTGAGTCATGTGGCAGCTCCATTTTTAGTACTTTGGGAAGCGTCCATATTGTTGGGAAGTGTTTTTATGTTGGTTCAACTTCAGGAATTCCCCTTTCCCATGTTGAGAGGTGAAGACTGGAATTCTGCCTGTCTGAGCCCTTTACCCCTGTGTCTGTCCTCACTTCCTAGAAGGGGTTGGGCAGGAAATGGCTTAGGCTCACCTCCCGTCTTTCATTCTCTCCAGGTTAAGAGAAGGTGGGGGCCTGGTACTCACCCGACAAATAGAAGACCTCTGGGAGCTGCATCCAGCCTTCGACATCGTGGTCAATTGTGCGGGCCTGGGCAGTAGACAACTGGCAGGGGACTGGCAGGTGGTCCCCGTGAGGGGCCAGGTACTCCAAGTCCAGGCCCCGTGGGTGAAGCACTTTGTCCGAGATGGGAGCGGACTCACCTACATTTACCCTGGTACATCCACTGTCACCCTGGGTGGAAGCAGGGAGAAGGGAGACTGGAATCTCTGCCCAGATGCAGAAATGAGCAGAGCTATTCTCTCCCGATGTTGTGCCTTGGAGCCCTCCCTTTGTGCGGCCCGTGATATAAGGGAGAAGGTGGGCTTGCGACCCTACAGGCCAGGTGTGCGGCTGCAAAGGGAGCTTTTGGTCCGGGGTGACCAAAGGCTGCCTGTGGTCCACCACTATGGACATGGGGGCGGTGGCATCTCAGTGCACTGGGGCTGTGCCCTGGAGGCTACCAGGCTGGTGGATGAGTGTGTCCAGGCCCTGAGACCCTCTGCTTCCAAGTCAAAGCTCTAGGTGACATGAAATGATAACAACTGGCACTTGAACTGACTGATCAAATTACGGTGAAAACAGTTGAACAGATGCAAGAAACTTCCATTACCTGAGAGTGTAGACACAGCCTTGTTTTGCATCCCATATGGACCTCTGTGCACCACCAGGAGTAATTCCTGAGTTCAGTCAGGATTAACTCTGAGCATCACCGGGTGTGTCCCCAAACCTCACTCCCACGCCCCAAGTTAGAGAGGCCAGAGGAATAGCAGAGAAGGCTTGCCTTTCATGCAGCCAACCCTGGTTCAAATCTTCAACATTCCAAATGGTTCCCTGTGTACACCAGAGTCACTCCTGAGCTCAGAGCACAGAGCCAGGGGCAGTTTGTGAGCATTGCTGGGTGTGGCCCCAGTGGCCTCTCAAGTAAATAAAATGAGAATGGATGACATGTCTAATGGTAGAATCAAGATTATGCTAATCTAATACCAGACTTAAATCTAGAATCGTTATCCTCAGGTATAAACTTTATTTTTGTTAAACAGACAATATACAATTTCTTTTAGACCTACTGTCTATGCTAATATACATAGATGCTGAAAGCTAGAGTCTGACATTTAAGGGCTCGTAAGTGCACACAAGGAGACAACATCTGGAAGCATTTAGGTCAGTGTAAGTTAAAGAACTTTCTCGGCTACTGTAGATAACAGTAAAGTGAGCATTACAATCCTTCTAAGTAAAATTACTCAGTGTTCATGTAGTACAGTCTGACTACGTTTAATGAAAGACAAAGCATCACTTTTAGCTAGTCCTGTGGCAACTTCATTGCCTCTGGCAGTGATGGTGGAAGCCAGAGGCTGAGCTGCCTATGGGTGTGGCATCTACTCAGCATCTGTCTGGGTCCATCCCTGGAGGTTCTTACTTTCCATTACTGCTGATGATTGAAGACTAGTCTGTTGGCTGGTTGGCTTTGCCTCAGCATTTTTTTGAAGATTGAATAATAGTATGTACAGCCAAAAAGCTAATTTGCTAATTAAGATGGAACCATCGTTCTGAATGAAATATCACCAGAGCAATTTTTTAAGTTGTGAAAAAGTGTGTGTTTGTGGGGGAGCAGAGGTTGAGGGGATATGTCTCATGATAAAATGAGTTTGGGAATTGATGGCTAAATCTTACCTGATTTCATGATGTTGGCTTGCTCAGAATTTTGATCTGTTGATTTGTGTTGTGTGCATGTACAGGATATTTAGTCTTGGTTTAGGGTCACATTGACATAGTGATTGGGGGGGGGTCACACCTGCAGTGCTCCGGGGACTTTGTGGTGCCAGAAATTGAACACAGGCTGCAAACCCAGGCCTCCCACATGCAAAATACGTGCTCTCGCCCTACTACCCATCTTCCCAGTCCCTGGAGGGATTTGGTTTGTGCTATTTGTGGGGGTATTTATGGGAGATTACAGAAGATTTGCAAAAATAAATATTTAAGTTCAAGTTTGAGGTGGGGGACAAACCCGTGTTAGTGATAAGGTCGATTTTGGATGTCCTTGGGCATGTGGGACTGGTAATGAAGATTAAGAAAGAAAAAGGCACCAGCAAAGTTCCATTTTTACCACCATGAAGTATTGGTATATGATTTTGCTTGAAGCAAACATTCTTCTGGAAAGGGGGAGAGAGGAGAGAAAGAGCACTGGATGACCTTTATCTTCCCTGGAAGTATCTAAGTGTGGATTTAAGCATGGATTCTCTGCTGTCTTTCCACCAGGGGGTGATATTGTATCAAATTCAGATGTATCAGTCCATTTGAAAAATTTGGAAAGGACTAGAAATGAAAAAACAAAATGTATACCAGGTGTGTGAAGCAAGTGAGGGGTTTATTGGAGGGTTGGGAGCTTCCATGGCCCAGATGCAATTGTTCTGAATTCTGTTCAAAGTCTTTGAGGCATGCACAGGCCCAGAGAGACAGAAAGCATACAGAGAGCCCTCACCCAATTGGTGAGGAAGAAAGCATTGTGAGAAAATGGCATTTTTTTTTCTTTTTTGGGTTACACCCAGCGATGCACAGGGGTCACTCCTGGCTCACGCACTCAGGAATCAACCCTGGCGGTGCTCAGGGGACCATATGGGATGCTGGGATTAGAACCCAGGTCGGCCGTGTGCAAGGCAAATGCCCTACTCGCTGTGCTTTCACTCCAGCCCCGGGAAATGGCATTTTAAAAAGGAGAAATAAATGTTCACTGGTTCAACATGAAAATGAAGAATGCCGCTCTCAAGCATGCTGGTGTCAATGCAATCAGCTTAATTAATGGCTGAATAAATAGCAGTACTCCTACATTAAAATAAGTAAATAAATAAAAAGCATTCTGGTGTCATTTATTTATTTTATTTTCATAAAAGTAGTTCACAATAGTCCATTACAGATAATATTCAAACACCAATCCTACCACTGAGCACCTTCCCACCACAATAAAAGGTAAGTGTGTGAGGGTTGTTGTATTTCATTCTGGAACCATTTAAGCCCGAATAAGAGAATACAAGCAAGTTTTCTAGAAACCAAACAAATGTGTGCTACTTTTGATAAGTGAGATAGAGTCTAAGAAGTCGATTTGTGGCCGCGGGCTCTATGAAATTCTGCGATGTTCTCTTCTGGTAGGTTTGGTTCATAGTCTCTGGGTCTTGGCCATTGATGAGATTACATGGCTGGCGGGGGTGGGGTGTGGGTGTGACTGCCAAGCTACTGGAAAACTGGGGAGCTGGGAGGAGGAGGCCCAGTCCCAAACCGAGTGGGCTTGGAGATCTCAGTCACAGGTTCCCGCTTACCTGGGTTTTCCTGCCAGTCTGCTCTCAAGTGTGGTTCATCCCATCTTGGGTGAGGCTCGTGCCCCCAAGGGTGAGGTCATCCGAGCGTGTGGAGAGTGACCTTGAGCATGGCAGTGGTTGGGTTCTGGAGGTTTTGGCTGCCGAGTTCTGTTTGGGGCGGGGAGGGAAATTCAACCCACTCCACTCTGAGGTGCCCTGGTAAAGACAGCCTGGCATGGGGCCAGGGGATTCTGCACTGGTGTCATTTGTAAAGTAGCTTGAAGTGTTGTCCTGGTTCCTTCTGCCCCAGTTGGGATTCAGCAGCTTTCTCCTGCTCTCTGATCATGGTCTCTTTGATCTTCAAGTTTCATTCTGCACTTCTGACCTCCTGTTTATTTTATTTTTTTAAACACAGTGATACACAAAGTTGTTCACAATGCAGTTGTTTCAGGCATTCAATGTTCCAACACTAATCCCACACCAGTGTGACCCAGTTTCCCACCCCTGCCCACCTCCCCCAAGCCTGCTCCCTTAGCACAAATTTCTTTTACACTGCTTTTTAGAACAAAGTGGCAAATGGGATTATAAAAGAATAGATTCATAAAAGTCAATTTGTGATGATTGTTATATCTTGCAGTAGTGTTACTAAAGTCATTGTCTGAGGATTTACTGAATTGGTTGGTGCTAGTTGAGCCTTCTGAGTTATTGTTTTCACTCATTGAAGTTAGTGGGCTTCTACGCCGCTTTCTCATCAAATTTGCTGTGCTCCTGTGAGGCTGTCAGTACTGTGAAATGTGGCCATGCTCTCCAGGAGCCGTGGAGCTGAGATGATTTGGTGGCTTGGTGACTTGATGAGATTCAGTTGTGAAGCTGGTCAATTTATACACCAACGGATGTTGGGGGATGCTGGGCCTTCTGGCAGGGAGAGGAATCATGCCACCCCTATTCCTAGAAGGCTCCCAAGTTCTCAACCTGAGGATAGATCTGCCTGGGACAATTCAGTGTTTTGGCATCTTTCCAAACACATCTCCTGTTTCTAATGTCTGAAAGATGGGAGATTGCCTGAGTTACAGCCATATGCCCTGCATTCATCCTTACTATTTCCTGTTTGCTTCCTCTGTCTCTCAAAGACTATTTTATTTTGGTTAATAGCTGCCAGACCGGATTGCTGGGTTGTTCAGAAGAATGATCTGAAAAATTGTTGGTTTGGTTTGGGGGCCACACTGAACAGTGCTCACGGCTTACTCCTGGCTCTCTGCTCAGGGTCAGCCCAGAGCCAGCACACAGTAGAAAGCCCTGAGCCCAGGATAGCAGGGCTCAGGGGACCATACGTGGTGCCTGTGTCGTCCACATGCAGGGCAAGCACCCTACCCACTGTACTATCTTTCTGACCCCTGATCTGGAAAGTTTTGGGGAAAATACTGAAGTTTGGGGTTTAGGAGAGAATGCAGGGGTCTGAAGTATATACTTCACATGTGGGAGCCCCAGATTCAATCCTCAGCACCACATGGTCTCCGACTACTACCAAGAAGAGCTCCTGAGCAATGTGCTGGAAGTTTCCCAAGAGCACCATGGAGTGTGGGCTCCCAACCAAACCAACGAGCCAAACACAGCTGATGCTCCACCCTTGCTCTCTAGAATTAGAATCTTTATTGTAAATACTGGCACAGTATTTGTCCTACAGAGCTCACAGGTTCCTGAAGGGAATCTAGGCTGAGCACCCGTGAGTGTTCTTAGGGCTCCACTCCAGCCATAGCCTCTAGCCTTCTCTTCCTTCCTCTCTGTTTTGAGGCATGAGGTGGGGAGAGAGAGGGGAAGGGGAGAGGAGGGAGGGGGAGGGGTAGGGAAGAGAGGGAAGGGGAGAGGAGAGAGGGGAAGGTGTTCACAAGGATGCAGGTCTTTCCACTCCACACCAGGCAATCCTGTGAAAATCTTCTGTCTCCCAAAAGGCTCTCTAGAAATACAGGGAGCAGGTCAGCTGCCCAAAGAGCTGACTGAAAGATGCAAGGTGGCCTCCATAGGCAGACAATCTCCCAGCCATAAATGGAACTTGCAGCACCCTGCTCAGGAGACAATGACCAAGGAACCCGCGCTGTAGGTCAGACATACGGCAAGTTTATTTCTAGCAACAGCTCAGAAAGTACAACCATCATTCTGTGACAGTTGACCCCAAATGGCCAGGGCTTGATTGACAGCTGAGATTTCCCCCTAATTTTGTCCATTTCCATCTTCAGATGAAGAAAAGCCAAACACGCACCCCTTACCAAGGACCTTGAATGCCCCCTCTGGCCCCCCTGCCTGCCTTCTTGTTGGTCTGTCTCCAGCTTTCCTGTGGCCAACAGCCTCCACCAGAGCACACCCAAAGTCCCTGCAGAGCGCTTCCCCTCTGTCTGCTCAGGTGCCGCCCAAACTGTAGCAAACAAGGAGGAAGGAACAGTTTCTGTCCTCTTGCCCAGTCCTTGTTTCTAAGATTTGCTGTTCATATACTTTGAGGTCTTCTTAGGGAATCCCTTAAAAAGCCCAAGAATAGGCCTTTTGCTTTTTGTTGTTTTAATGACCTATTAGAGGTCATTAAAAAAATTTTTTTAATGGGCTAGAGAGATAATACTGGAGAGATGAGGCACTCAATCTCCAGCATCCCATATGGCCCCCCAAGCACCACCAGGAGTGGTCCCTGAGTGCAGAACCAGGAATAAATCCTGAGCATGAGTGGGTGTGGCTTCCCCAAAAGCCCCCACCATTTTTTTTATAAACTGGAGAGAGTATGGAAGGCACTTGTGGCTTATCCTAGTACAATATGTGGTCCCCAAGCACCCCCGGGGAGTGACCCCTGAGTACAGAGCCAGGGTAAGCCCTGAGCAGCACTAATTGGGACCCTTAACTTCTTATCCCCCCACCTCTGCAAAACAGACAAACAAAACCCAACTAGGGGCTGGAGCGATAGCACCGCAGGTAGGGTGTTTGCCTTGCACGCGGCCGACCCGGGTTCTAATCCCAGCATCCCATATGGTCCCCTGAGCACCGCCAATAGTAATTCCTAAGTGAAGAGCCAGGAGTAACCCATGTGCGTCACCAGGTGTGACCCCCCAAAAAGCCAAAAAAAACTCCAACTAAATAAAAACAACAAATTTTTTCTGAACCTGGAGAAAGGCTGATTCTGACATCCCTGTTTTCAGGTGTGTGACATTTGAGGCTGAGCTGACACCTGCCGTGCCTATGACCTTGAGGGCCCAGCAGAGTGGTGAACGCTGGCTTGGCAGCCCAGAGCATCTTCAGGAAACAGATCTGGGCGATTTTATTCGCTTGGAGAAAAAAAAGTGAAACAGAAAGGCCACATAACCCAGCAGGCCACCATTGTGTAGAGGAAAGGCTATTTTTAAAGTGACCTATATAATATTCTCCCTCTTGTTGCCCAGATGCACTCATACCAGTTGGAATTTGAACCAATTATTCTCCACCCATGAAGAGCTTTCAGAGCAAAGAAAGGAAAGGAAAGGACGGTGGCCCTTGTCCCTGGGAAGTCAGGATTCTGAGAAACCAGCTCCAGGGCTGCATACCTTGTCAGAGACATGAAGAGTGTGGCACTCACGGTTCATTCCTCTTGCTTCTCATCTTTCTTCTTGAGGGTGTAAATGATGGAGACACATTGGAAATCCATTTCCCAGGGGATCACTCACTATTGAGATATTTAAGTGGTTCCCTTCTCCTTGAAAAATCTCAGCAGTTTACTACCAGGCCCCGGGGTTTATTAGCGTAAGTGACTTTACCACCTATAAATCACTAAGTAGCCAGAGGGAATGAGTTAACCAGGTCTGTGAAACAAAAAATGTAACCCATGGTTTTTTTCAATTATGAGCAGAACAATTGAATTCCTTCTGCTTAGGGAACCCAATGGGACAGGCCTGCAGCCTGGTAACAAATCCACAGGAGCTCAGAACCTATTTCTCTAGAATTTTGATTTTGACCTTGGTGCTGATGTCATATCAGGCCCCTTCTGAAGTCTTCGTGCATCCTGCTATTTCCCTTCATCCAGACCCAGGGGGCCTGCAATGGTAAATTCTGCCATTGCGGTAAGTAGTTCAGGTGACTTGCATGCATATTGTGCCCTGGGAGTGTGGGACTTGCTTGGGAATTCTGCTCAGTCCCGGGGTCTCACCACCAGAGCACTAACCCCCCATGCCCTGCCTCTCTGCTCACAGCTTATTAGGGCAGAAGAAACAATTATTTAGATTTGAGGAATTAAGGAATTATTTAGATTTAAGGAAGTAGCAGAAGCTCCCCAGAGAGTGACTTAATCAAGGGCACAATGGGCTGGGTGATGGCCCAGAAGTAGAGTGGCCTTGCATGCCTGACACCTGTGTTCATCCCCAGGATTGGGGGGAAAAAATCAGCAACAAAGAAATAAAAGCACAAGGGCCCTGTTGCTCTCACAGCCAAGAAGCCTGGCAGGTAAGCATGGGCTAGAGGACTCGGTAAGTGTTCCAGGCTCTGCCTGCTCTCTCTCTCTCTCTCTCTCTCTCTCTCTCTCTCTCTCTCTCTATCTATCTATCTATCTATCTATCTATCTCTCTCCTCAGGCCCTGGGAGTCCAGCTGGAGCTCCAGCCTTCCTGTCATCGCATCCTCCCCTGAGGAAACATACCAGAAGATGCTCACGCATTTTTTTGCTTATACATCATTGCACAGAATTTATCTTCAAGCTCACATGGAGGCAAGAGTTGGGGGTAAGGGGGATGGATTCTTTTGACGTGAGGGAAACATAAAGGTCAAGGTTTGAGCAAACCTCACTAAAAGTCCCAAACTATTCGTTGTCTTTTTTATTTTCTTTTTGGGTCACACTCGGCAATGCACAGGAGTTACTCCTGGCTCTGCACTCAGGAATTGCTCCTGGCGGTGCTCAGGGGATCATATGGGATGCTGGGAATTGAACATAGGTCGGCTGTGTGCAAGGCAAACACCCTACCCGCAGTGCTATTGCTCCAGCCCCACTACTTATTGTCTTAAGTCAGACACATTCCTAAGAATTTGCACTTTGGGAAGCTAAAACTGTCTTCTGGTAATGAATGACAGACTCTGAAACCTGGCAGGCGTGGGCTAACCATCCAGGTGGTTCCAGTTTATACAGAGGAAGTCGGGCAAGAAATGAAGCCCAGACACCATGGGCTTTCAGGGCATCCCCGGGAATGAGTCAAGTCCTCACCCTGCTCCTCTGCTCATGAGATCTTGCTGCTCATCAAATCTTAGAAACCTGGGTCAGAGCCACAGTACATACAGGGCATTTGTCTTGCATGCAGCCAACCAGGGTTTGATCCCTGTCATCCCATATTGTCCCCTGAGCACCGCCAGAAGTAATTCCTAGGTGCAAAGCCGGGAATAACTCCTGGGAATCATGGGATGTGGTCCCCAAACAAACAAACAGAACAAAAAAGTCTTAAAGACAAAACGTGTGTAGGGACCTCCTGGAAATGTCATCGTGCTCAGGAGACCATGGGGTGCTGAGGCTGGCACCCAGAGGGCTCCTCTATGTAACACATCCACTCCAGTCTGTTGAGTCATCTCCCCAGCCTCAGAAACCTCATATAAAAAATATAAATGACCACTTCTTTATAGGGGCATAGAGATGGCCAGGGTAGGACACAGGCTGGTCCTCGTGCAAGGCTCCAAGTTCCATCGCAGGGCTACACAGGTCCTTGAACATCTCTGAGGATGTCTCTATTCTAAAATCAAACCAACAAAGCCAGCTTTTAAAGAATGATTGTATTAAAGTGAAGAAGGGGGAGCTGGCAATATCTTCTCAGAAAGTGATCAGACCAAGCATATATCCCTGTGTCTTTTATTATGGTGCATCGTTAGGGGGAGCAGTCAGAACTACCCCAATCAAGCTCTTGTGTCACTCAAGCAGCATTTTTTTCTATTGGTTATCCCATAGTCCCCCTTCTTTCTTCTCTTCCCCACCTCAAGTCCCTAAAGAGGCTTCAGCTTCCCGGTAGACCGTCTAATAAAGCCAGTCCAGTGCATTCCACATCTGAATTAACCTTCTCCCCGATATGTAGAGTCCCTGGTCTGTGGTGTGCCATGGGGTCGTTTGTTTTCACTTCCCTCCATTATTCCTGTCTTCTCAGATTGATCAAATGTCAGTTTCTACTAGTTAGAATCTGTCCTGACTCCTTCCCTTCCCTTCCGTTCCGTTCCGTTCCGTTCCGTTCCGTTCCGTTCCCTTCCCTTCCCTTCCCTTCCCTTCCCTTCCCTTCCCTTCCCTTCTTCCCTTCCCTTCCCTTCTTCCCTTCCCTTCTTCCCTTCTTCCCTTCCCTTCCCTTCTTCCCTTCCCTTCTTCCCTTCTTCCCTTCCCTTCCCTTCTTCCCTTCCCTTCCCTTCCCTTCCCTTCCCTTCCCTTCCCTTCCCTTCCCTTCCCTCCCTTCCTCTCTTCCTCCTTCTTCTTTCCTGTTTTTAAGCAGTTAACCTATTGTGCATGCATACGGTAATATAATTTTAACCTTCCTAATTTCTAAAAGAATCTTAGACTGTTGTAACTCCAAGTACCTCTTCCCCATATTCTATGCTGTTGCTGTCTTTTCTCTTAAAGTCCTTTCTTGCTATTTTTACTAATAATATATAAAATAGGTAGATATTCAGATGTAACTGTACATGTTGCTCAGCAAATGGATTCCTTCTTCTCTGAGAGAGCCCCCAGTCTGAGCGCTTGCCTGCTGGAGCCACATTTCCAACACCTTCTGTATGGGATTTAAATTCTTTTCTCTTAAATCCTTTCTGGACACTGATACCCAGAATCAACCTGCTAGTCAGAAGGCTGTTAACTTGTGGCCCATATATACTCATTTAGGGAATGAAGCCACCAAAGTCTCAGATCTAGGAAAAAAACAAGCTCTTTAATTCTGCAAGAGCTTGGCTCCCATAAGCTGTACCACTTACTCTCTGAGCCATGATGCTTACATGATGCTAGTGAGCTTTTTCACATTTGCTATAATTTAGTTCATCCATTTGCTCCTGTAGAGAAAGCAGCTATTCTGCCGTGTTCATCTCTGTGACCACAATGTCTAGTTCAAAGCTTATGCATGGCAAGTAATTCAACAGCTGTTGTTTGATCAACACTGACCAACATTAATATCCCTGAGATTGAGAGAGCCTTTACAAGTCAACAGGGTGGGCTGGAGCAATAGCACAGCAGGTAGGGTGTTTGCCTTGCATGTAGCCGAACCCGGGTTCAATTCCCAGCGTCCCATATGGTCCCCTGAGCACAGCCAGGAGTGATTCCTGAGTGTAGAGCCAGGAGGAACCCCTGAGCATAGCCAGATGTGACCCAAAAAGCAAAAAAAAAAAAAACCCAAGTCAACAGGAGAAAAATGGGCAAACTTGTAAGGGGTGGGATTGGGGGAGCAGAGGCAAATAAAAGGAATGGGAAAACCAGAAAACTGGGTCAAGTTGCTGAGAAACCTGTGAAAATCTATTCAATATTGTTTGCTTTAAATCATTACAGCTTGATAGCAATGCTTAATTTTTTATTTAGCAAGGCAGCAGCAATTAAGGGGGAGCTAATATCTAGTCTTGGCAAAAATGTAGAGAAATATTTATAAACAGCAAGTGAAGGTATAAATGGCTTTTTAGGAAGAAAGATTCTTAATTAAAAATAAATTTGTTCCTTTGATATTGATTTCTCTTCTAGTAATTTATCCTATAAAAGATAGGTTAGGAGCCAGATAGACAATACAGGAGGTAAGACATTTGCCTGTGGCTGAAGTAGCCTTGACCCTCACTTGATTCTCCAGCTCCACGTATGGTCCCCTGAACACCACCAGGGGTCACTTTTGAGCATAGAATGAGGGCTAGCTCTTGAGAACTGCTGGGTGTGGCTTAAAATCCCATTCCCCAAAGAAAAAGATAAATTAGGGACCTGGGAGATGACTCAGTGGCTAAAAGTGCCTGCCTTACAAGTGTGAGGTCTTGAGTTCAATCTTGATGCCACCCTCATGTGCTGTTGTGAAATTCAATGAGATTGCCTAGCAGGTGGCTATAGGTAAAGAAGATTCTTGCAAAGTGAGAATCTGAAACCATCAGCTTTGAGGAAGTGGGCAAAGGAGGAGCAGTGAAACTAGCAAAGGAAGTCTAAGAGGGAAGGCATCATAACCTGAGAATGTGGTATCTCCAAAACATGATGTGTATTAGATACATTAATTAGATACATTCATTCATTAATGAATCTAATGTATATAATGTTACTGAGAAGTAAAAAAAAGGCAGTCTTAGGAACTGATCATGAATTTGTCAATGGTCAGTGTAGAAATCACCGAGAGCCCTGTCCAATGCAGGCTCTGAAAGGTGAGGGGGAGGGGAGGGAGAAGGGGAGAGAAGGATGGAGAAGGCTCAAGAGACAGAACAGAGAGGATATAGAACTCTTGGATAGCAGCATGTCCTTTTAAAGACTTTTGCAGAAAAGGGGAAGGGCAGTGGCTGGGTAGGACTACAGTGAGCCACTGACCCCAGTGCCCAGCAACATCGGGTGTGGGGGAGGGTGACAGGAACAGCCAGGGTTTGGGGCTGTAGAGTAGGCATACTCTGGGGACTGGAGGCCAATCCATTCATGACATGGCTCAGAGCCAGCACCATGAGGCCCTTTGGGGCTGGGCTGGACAGTAAGGAGGTGAAAGCATGATCCTTGGGAGGAAAGAAATGACAGAACTAGAGCAATTAGGCTCTATGATCAGAGAGGTCACTGTCACTGTCACTGTCATCCCATTACTCATCGATTTGCTCAAGTGGGCACCAGTGTCGTCTCCATTATGAGACTTGTTACTGTTTTTGGCATATCGAATATGCCACGGGTAGCTTGCCAGGCTCTGCCGTGTGGGCAAGATACTCTCGGTAACTTGCCAGGCTCTCTGAGAGGGGCGGAGGAATCGAACCCAGGTTGACTCGTGCAAGGCAAATGCCCTACCCGCTGTGTTATTGTTCCTGATCAGAGAGGAGAGTTGGGTAATTGAGGCTTGAAGCAGAAAAGTGGTTATTGTTCAAATCCATGATGCATACTGAGAATGGATTTTTTGCATGTTTTATTTATTTTTATAAAGTTGTTCATGATGATTTGTTACATTCAATATTCCAACACAAATCCTACCACCATTGCACCTTCCCACCACCATTATTTCCAATTTTCCCAACCACCCCTCGAGCCTGCCCCTATAGCAGACCATGAATAATTTATTTTATATTGCTGTTTATAAATAATTCACAAAAAATGATCACAAAATATTTCCTTAGAAGAAAGTTTGTGAATATTGCTATACTCACCATGAAGCCATTAAGTCCTTGTATAAGAGATTACTAACATGTTGTTATAGGTTAAGAGTTATGAGTTTATATTTTGTTAATCGAGATTGGTTGCCTTTTATTTTATATCCCATCCAATGTGGTGTGCTACTCCTGGTTTATCAGTGATATAGACTTTGAGACATTGTGCAGCCATGAATGCTCCAGGAATTCCAAATTTTTTAATAAGGTGATATAGCTGGAGTTAAAATTTTAACTGGATGGTGACCTTGGGTGCTCCATACAACTCATCCTGGCATGGGGTCTGGAAGTATCTCTTCAATTTGTTAATTTCTTTGGAGATTTATTT